>NC_081327.1:7272727-7575757 GCF_026419965.1 Kogia breviceps
CAACTCTTCCCTCCTCTGACTCACCCATCTTCCACCTGTCTGCCCTGCGGAGACCCTCGCTTCCCCTTTCCTCTCCCTCTCGGGTCTCTCTCCCTCCCCCCTCAGTCCCTGGGCTTCTCCCCAGCAGGTTTCTTTGGCCTTGACCTAGTCTGACGCACCACGTGCCCCAAGCTCTTAGGCCAGGCCAGGCCAGCACCTGCAGAATCTCAGTGTGGTCAGAGGAGAGCTGAAGGGGACATGGGACATATTGGCAGATGGTGCCCAAACCTTTCTCAAACCCCCGCTCACATCTTCTCATGCCTCCCTGGTGGCCATGAGACTTACATTTCAGCAGTTGGTGCTGACAGGGTTTCTGGAATGCCCTTCCCAACATAAGTCCCGGGGAGATGCTCTCAGGAAGGAAAGATGAGGCTGCAGGATCTCCTTTCCCTGATTTATCTGCGATGACCTGAGCAGTGGATGGCACATGTTGTTCATATTCAGAGACACACTCGGTTGCATTTGCACTTTTAATCAAAACTTCATTACACTTATCTCCAGACTAAGTTGTGTACATTAAATATATACAGTTTTTGTATGTCCATAAACGAGGTTTATGAGGAGTTGATGGGATCCTAGTTCTTTGCACGATGACTAGCACGTACCACTTGAAACTCCAGACAATGTTTCTTCTGTCTCTCGGGTCCTCCATCCCTGTCTTTCTCACACCCTCTTCATTTATATTTTACCTTATTTTATTTTTAAAATATGCATCCAGGACTTTCCTGGTGGCGCAGTGGTTAAGAATCCGCCTGCCAATGCAGGGGACACGGGTTCGAGCCCTGGTCCGGGAAGATCCCACACGCCGCGGAGCAACTAAACCCGTGCGCCACAACTACTGAGCATGCGCGCCTAGAGCCTGTGCTCCGCAAGAGAAGTCACTGCAGTGAGAACCCCGGGCACCGCAACGAAGCCCCCGCTCGCCGCAACTAGAGAAAGCCTGCGCGCATCAACAAAGACCCAATGGAGCCAAAAATAAATACATTTAAATCTTAAAAATAAATACATAAATAGAATAAAATAGAATAAACATGTATCCAGTGACCATGCAAATTCTGCTAAACATCACAGCCAGGGAGCATGTCCGCCATCCCTCTGTCATCTCCCCTCACCCCCCCCCCACCCCCGTCTCAGGTGGGAGCTTCACTCACTCCTCTCGGCCCCACTGTCTCTCCGTCTCCCTAGTCCTCTACCGCCCTCCTGTGGCCATCTTGGTCCCCGAGTCTCCCGACAGCCGGTCCTCTGACCCTGTCCTGGTCCCATTTAGCAAATGCTCCAAATCCTCTTAGGCCAGGCTGGCATAAGAGAGAGCATAAGAGAGCTCAAGAGAGCAGGGAGAGAATTAGATCAGATTGGAGAGAGGGAAGGGAGTCATGGGGCAGGTTATTTACAGAGGTTGGGGAGAGGGGCGGACAGCCCTGGTGGCTGCCAGGATAAAACAGAAGCTCTTCCTGCTTATCTAACAGACCCTGTTAGGGATAAATACAGAAGCACACTGAGGAAACAGGAGCAGAGGAGGGAAACCGAGAGGCAGAGGCGCTGACCAATTAGAATGAGTCTCTCCCACTCATAGACACGTGGGCAGTGTTGGCGTCTTGAGAGCCTGGAGATTTTACCTCTCATCTAGATTGCTAAGAGTACAGATTATTGTCTTTAAAATATTATTTCCCTCTGGGAAGTAACCCAAGTTTTGGCGGAAAGGCTGACTCCAGGTCAGAGGCAGGAAAAATCAAGGCGAGCCTAGAACGTGTTGTCACACCAAAAATATGAAGCTCTCCGGGATGACTGGGGTTCTGTCCAAAGACTTGGGGGCCAACTTGAAGAAGCCAAAGGTGGAATTATTTGAGCTGCAAAAGAAGAATGTCAGGGACTTCCCTGGTGGTCCAGTGGGTAAGACTCTGCACTCCCGATGCAGGGGGCCTGGGTTCGATCCCTCGTCAGGGAACTAGATTCCGCATGCATGCCACAACTGAGAAGTCCGCATGCCTCAACTGAAGATCCCGCATGCCACAACAAAGACCCGGCACAGACCAAAATAGATAAATAAATACTTTTTAAAAAAATAAAGAAAGGGCTTCCTTGGTGGCGCAGTGGTTGAGAATCCGCCTGCCGATGCAGGGGAAGCGGGTTCATGCCCCGGTCCGGGAGGATCCCACATGCCGCGGAGCGGCTGGGCCCGTGAGTCATGGCCGCTGAGCCTGCGCTTCCGGAGCCTGTGCTCCGCAACGGGAGAGGCCCACGTACCACAAAAAAAAAAAAAAAAAAAAAAAAAGATCAGTGGATGCCAAGGGTTAGAGGGGAGGGAGGCATGAAGAGGAGGAACACGGAGGATTTTTAGGGCAGGGAAACTGTTCTGTGTGACACCATAATGAATACACGTCATTATATATCTGTCAAAACCCACAGAATATACAACACCAAGGGTGAACACTAATGGAAGTTATGGACTTCGGGTGATATAACGTGTCAGTGCAGCTCCATCCATTGTAACAAACGCGCCACTCTGGGGGTGCTGGTAGCGCGGGGACCCTGCGCATGCGTGGTGGGGACGGATGTAAGAGAAATCTCTGGACTTGCAGCTCAATTTTGCTGCAAACCTAAAACTGCTCTTTAAAAACGAAAGGCTGTTTAAAATTGAAAATACAGATGCTGCCTTAAAAAAACTAAAAATAGAGTTACCATATGATCCAGCCACCCCATTCCTGGGCATACGTCCGGAGATGAAACCTCTAATTTAAAAAGATACGCGCACCCCAGTATCCACAGCTGCACTGTTTACAAGGGCCACGGCGTGGAAACAAACTAAATGTCCGTCAACAGATGAATGGCTAAAGAAGAGGTGGTATGTATATTTATATATACAATGGAATATCACTCAGCCATAAAAAAGAATGAAATGATGCCATTTGCAGCAACATGGATGGTCCCAGAGATGATCATACTCAGTGAAGTACGTCAGAGAAAGACAAATAGTACATGATATCGCTTATAAATGGACTCTAAGAAAATGATACAAATGAACTTATTTACAAAACAGAAATAGACTCACAGACATAAAAATCAAACTTATGGTTACCAAAGGGGGAACAGGGGAGGGATAATTTGGGAATTTGGGATTAACAGATACACACATATATATATATATATGTGTGTGTATATATATATATAAAATATATATATAAAATAAATAAAATAAAATAATAAATAAAAAAAATATATATATGTGTGTGTGTGTATATATATATAAAATATATATATAAAATAAATAAAATAAAATAATAAATAAATAAATAAATATATATAAAATAAAGAACAAGGACCTACTGTTAGCACAGGGAACTATATTCAATGTCTTGCAATAACCTATAAGGGAAAAGAATCTGAAAAAGAATATATATATATATATATACATATACTGAATCACTGCGCTGTACACCTGAATCATTGTAAATCAACTATACTTCAATTAAAAAATAAAAATTCTAAAAATAGGGACGTTGACCCCACACGTGGGGTCTCTGAATTAGCCTGGGTGCAGGGCTGAGCACGGAGAGTGTTCAAATCTCTCCCCAGGTGATTCCTGTGAGCAGCCGAGGTTAGGAAGCACCTCGCTTAGGTAAAGGGCTGATGGAGAGATTCATAAGCAAGGGAGGCTAGCAACCCTCTAAGACAGGCATTATTAAATAATAGAATAAAAACAAGGGAGAAACAGAGAACAGGTTTGGAGTAAAAAGATATTCAAGGGACGTATGGGACAGACACAATGTGTCTCTCTTATTTGGGAATCATATTCAAACAAACCGACTGCAACAAGGCATCTCTGTCATAATCAGGGACATGTTTAAATGGACCAGGGACTGATTATATGATATTCAGGAGTTACTGCTAATTTTGTTAGATGCAATGATGGCCTTGTCCTGTAAAAACAAAAATTAACCCAAAAGAACGGAAAACGGGTGTTCAAACAAAAACTTGTACATGAATGTTCATAGCAGTATTAGTCACCATAACCAAAAGATGGAATCATCCCAGGTGTCCATCAAAGGATGAATGGATAAACAAAATATGGTACATTCATACAATGGAATATTATTCCGCCATAAAAACGAATGAAGCACTGACACGTGCTACAACATGGACAAATCTTGAAAACATTATGCCAAGTGAAAGAAGCCAGCCCCTGGTAACCATGAATCCACTCTCTGTCTCTATAGATTTGCCTACTCTGAATATTTCATATAAGTGGAATCATACAATATGTGTTCTTTTGTGTCTGGCTTCTTTCAAATGGTAAATTTTATGTTATGTGTATTTTACTTCAATATTTTTAAATGGCAGGAGGACACGCACAACAGGAAAGTGTGCTGGCAGGGTGCCCTCCTCTTTCTTCCTGCTTTGAACACAGATGTGATGCCTGGAGCTGCAATGGTCATCTTGCCACCATGAGGCAAAACCCAAGTGGATGCAAACCCAACAAGCTAAAGAAAGGAGAGCATGAAAAGATAGAAAAATTCGGAAACCTTGACTACGTTGTTGAGCTGACTACCAACCTTAAGACTTCTTAACAATAAATATCCTTGAAGTTTTTTTTAAAAAGGGTGTGTGGGGGGGATGGAGCTGCCTGTCATGAGGTGCTGCAAAGTGGAGCCTGCCGAAGGGTTAAGCTAAGAGGACAGGAGGACTCAGTCTCTCCCCTGGATGGAGAGAAGTGAGGAAAGGCAGGGAGCCATAAGAAGCAGTTCTGAGTCAAGAAGGGACGAAGGAGGCAACAGAGGCACTGAGGGTAAAATCTGTCACTTTGCACATGACCTGAGTCATGCCCAGTCCCAGCCTGGGGTTGCCTTGAGCCCCCACTCCCTTTTCCCTTGCTTCCTCCCTCCACCAAATCTTCACCCAGAGATGTGAGGTCACTTGTCTGAGGTCCCAAAGCCAGCAAGTGGTGAAGCTGGGACAGGGAGGGGTCCAGAGAGAGAAAGGATTTGAAAAGACAGAAGATGTATTTTTCCCTCTTCCTGACTTCTTTGAAAAGTGTCATGTCAGGGAATTCCCTGCCAGTCCAGTGGTTAGGATTCCGCACTCCCACTACAGGGGGCATGGTTTTGATCCCTGGTCGGGGAACTAAGATCCCACGTGACCTGCAGTGCGGCAAAAAAAAAAAAAAAAAAAAAAAAAAAAAGTGTCATGTCACCAAGCCCAAGATGGTGATTTTCTTTGCACTAAATCTCAATGAGCGGAAGTGATTCCATGGTCCCATATTCATTCGTAGTGATCCAAGGTGATGTGAGGAAGATGCAGTTCTCCCAATTGGTCACATGGTGGCGCTGTCGGAAAAGAAATCACTGTTTCTCCCGGTTCAGGCTTCCAGTGATGCTCTTGCTGAATTCCCTTTTCTTACTTATTTAATTTTTGGTTGCGTTGGGTGTTCGTTGCCGCGCGTGGGCTTCCTCTAGTTGCGGAGAGCGGGGGCTACTCTTCGTTGCGGTGCGAGGGCTTCTCAGTGCGGTGGCTTCTCTAGTTGCTGAGCACGGGCTCTAGGCGCGCGGGCTTCAGTAATTGTGGTTCGCGGGCTCTAGAGCGCAGGCTCAGTAGTTGTGGCGCATGGGCTTAGTTGCTCCGCCGCATGTGGGATCTTCCCAGACCAGGGCTCGAACACGTGTCCGCCGCATTGGCAGGCGCCAGTGCCACTGCGCCACCAGGGAAGTCCCCTCCTTTTCTTGAGGATGTGAATTGTCTTAGCCCAAATTGTTAAGCCAAAATAGGATGACCGCATTTTCTCTTTCCCCTCCATGCAAAGGTACAATTAAAATAAAAGGACGGTGGCAGATACTTCTGGTGCTCCCCATTTTTTCCAGCTCTCTTCCTCTTCCTGACTACAGTCCCCAGGCAGGTTCTACAGGTGGGCAGGGCTGTGTGACGGTTCTGGCCAATGGGCTGCAACTAGAGGTGATGGGTGTCACTTCCCGGCCGATGTCTTGAAGAGCTAGCACGTGTCTCTTTGTGCTCTTTTCCAGCCATGTGGACTAAGGATGCTGTGGGTCCAGGTGCAGCAACAGGAGAACAGTCTCCATCTGTCTAGATCTGCACTATCCAACGAGATAGCCACTAGCCACAGTTGCCGTGAACTTGAATGTGTTTAAATAAAGTGAAATAAAAATTCAGTTCCTCAGTCACATGCACCACCTTTCAAGGTCTCGAAAGCACTATGTGGCATGTGCCCAGTGGCCATGGTGTTACAGCAGATACAGAAAAATTCCATCACCACAGAAAACTCTATTGGACAGTGCTGCTCTAGGTCACTGAATGGGTGCAGGGAGGACAGTTGCCCTGGAGAGGGCTTTGCATGTGTTGCATTAACCCATTGAGATTTGGGTTTGGTTTCGTGTATTTCCACTGAAGCATTACCCAGCCTAGCCTGACCCACCAGATTTCTTGCTTAAACTAAGGACTTGAGAGTCTTATGTCATTTAAATTATCAAGTGGTGGCGTAATGTGACTTGGGTAAACCAAATGGAGAGCTGAAGGTAACACCACGCAGACTCCAGGGGGGTTAAGATCAAGCTCCATGGAGCGTTAGTCGCTCACTAGCCTCTCTCTGTGGTCTGTCTCCACCTACCTGGTTTAGATCTAAACCTCCAAAGAATTGTTTTACTAAGAGAACTGTCAGAATCATTAGAAATGAAGGCGTGTGGGGACTTTGTTTCTTGTCGCCATTATTGATGGCTGTCATGGGAGTTTTCCCAGATGTCACTGGCTATGGACCCATGGGGTACAGGCACAGTCTCATGGGTCATCAGCATTTGTCTTAGGGGAGAAACCATTTCCGTCCTCACAGAACGAGTGGCTCAAGGTTTGAGAGTTCATCGGGTTAGAATTGAATTATATTTGAGATAAGTGTGGACTTCGTGACCATCAAAAGCATTAAGAGTTCCTCAATTCTGAGGGAATCTAACGGTCTTCATATGACCTTCTGCCAGGAAGGTTATAAAAAAAAAAAATCATTGCTGTTGACCCAGCTGTTCCACTCCTAGGTGTATGCCCAAAGGAACTGAAAACTGGTGTTCAAACAAAAACTTGTACACGAACGTTCATAGAAGCACTATTCACAGTAGCCAAGAAGTAGAAACAACCTAAATGCCCATCAACTGATGAAATGATAAACAAAATGTGGTCCATCCATTCAGTGGAATATTATTCAGCCATAAAAAAGGATGAAGTTCTGACGCCAGCTACATCATGACACGGATGAACCTTGAAAACATTCTGCCGAGTGAAAGAAGCCAGCCACATAAGACCACATGTTGTATGACTCCACTTTTACGAAATCTCCAGAATAGGGAAATCTATAGAAACAAAGTAGATTAGTGGTTGCTCGGGGCTGGGGATTGGAGAGGTGCTAAAGCATGCGGGGGTTTCTCTATGAGGTGATGAAATGTTCTGAAGTTGACTGTGGTGACGGTTGCACATATCTGTGAATATAGTAAAAAACATCGAATTGTATACTTTAAATGGGTGAATTGCATGGTATGTAATATCTCAGTAAAGCTATTTTAAAAGAAAAAACTATTTCTGAGGCTGTGATTTTTTCTCATTTTCAGACACTTATCCTCTTATCTTTTGCCCAGTGACTGGTCTCTTCCAGCTGCGGTTTCTTAGACGTCTCCAACTTAGAAACCTTCGAGATGGGACTTCGGCATCCAAGGGCTTCTTTGTAGCGTCTAGTGGACCTCCTCACCTCACCCAGGCCACCCAATGGCCTGGCTCAGAGAGGGTGAATTGAGGCATAACCAGGCCTGGTTCATTTGCTACAGTATTTCCAGAGTTTTTGTAGAGCTGTTAGAGCTCCCAATTTGTCAGCCCACAATGAAGGTGAGAGCCGTCAAAACAAGAACAGCACCCTCCTGTTTGGGGCGCCTTTTATAAATATCGTAGTGGATTTTATATAGACCAAAGTTTGTTCATATGTCTTAATGATGTGAATCAACTTTTCAGGATACGCAGATGCATGTAAGATATAATGGCCCTCAGTGAAAGGACTTCTGAAAGAACCTATTTTAAATTTTGAAATTTCAAAATACCTTAATTTATTGATACCCGCCAGGACCTACCCTTTACAAAATGGATCCTAAAGGTAGTTTTTAAAACCTCAGTGACTCACACACATCTTCAAGCCCGATCCCAACTGTAATCAGCTGGGATAATGGCAAGACGGAGTTCTTAAAAAATGAAATAACTGTGGTTTGTACAAAAGTGGCCAGTCACCCCTAACGCTTACAGTCTTGTCACATGAAATATCAGGAAGTGGGCCCGCGAGACCTCCAGGCACTTCCCGGTGTTCTCAGCAGTGGCAGAAGAACAAGGCATCTTGAGCCGCAGGCTCAGACCTGACCCCCGTTACTTCTGCCCCATCACATTGGCCAAAGCAAGTCATGTGATCGAACCCAAAGTTAGGAGGTGAGGACGGTAAAGGGGGGAAGGCATACACGCGAGCAGGGGGTGAAATACACGGCCCCCAAACACAATCTATGACTCCACCCGGCACCTTTCTTCCAATCATTGCCAGCTCTCTCCTAAACACAGCAACCAGGGACCCACTTCCCACTGGAGGACTTACACCAGTGATGGTTACACGCAACTCCAGGTGGCGTCCAGAGGCCACCATAACCTTGGCTTTGGGGACCACTGAAAGTTCAACCTTGAAGTTAGTTATAGCTCTGTACATATCAAATCGCTGAACTCCTGGGCTGGAACCAGGGGGAGGAGGTCCCGGGGTAAAATGGACTCACGCAGACACGGGCACATTTTGTCAACCTCATCAACTTTTATTGAGTCGTGAACCGCTGCTGAAATCTGAGACTCACGCATCCTGACCCCGCTCTCGGCTTCCCCGTGAAAAGGAAGCCTGGAGCGGGACCACCCCAAACACCAGAGGGTAGAAGGAAGACATGGGCGGGGGGTGCAGGGAGATGAGGGACGTCGGGGGGGAAAGGAAGGAAGCAGCAGGACCAGCGCGCGAAGTTAGACTGCTGGGGACACACACACACTCCCCCCCACACACAGGCAAAGGCCAGCGGTGCCCATCTCTACCCCAACCGGCAGCCGTGAGAACATCAGGGAAGGACCAGGCGTCGACGAGACATTTCAGTCCTTCCTGTCATGAAGCGTCTGCCGAGAGGGGCTGGGCCAAGGTCACTGGCCTGCGCAGAGAGAGGGGGGGAGGGGGCTTCAGACTACAGGGAGAGAGGCCAGATTAAAGGGAGTCACTTCACTGACTTTCCTCTCGAAGCTTTCTCTGTAATTAACTATAACCATGGGTAAAACAGCTCTGCTGAGTTCTGTGAGCCCTTCAAGAGAATCGCTGAGCTTGACGGTGGTCTCGAGACTCCTGAAACTGCACTCAAAATCCACGCAAACAAGAATCATTCTTCTCCTCTCTTTTCTCTTACATAAATCCCACTTTTGCTTATTTTAGATGAAATCATCCATTGGGGACTCCTCTGGAATCCAAGCAAACCTTGTGCTGGTTTAAGCAAATGCCTTTGAGTTACTGACAGTTTGGAAGTGGCAAATGGTGTGTTTATGCAAGGGATGCGCTGTTTGTCTTTAGGAGTTCAAACCCCACAAAGGAGACACCCACCCCCACCCCCCATAGCAACAGCCCACACATTGCCAGCTCGTGCAGCTTTGGAATTATGAAATTCTTGATTTTCTCTTTTTAATTTGGGAAGACTCACTGCTTTTCAGACCTGCACAGGAGGCAAGACATTCATATTTTTGTACTGCTTTAGTTCAAATTTGCGGGTCCAAATTCCCACTGACAGCAACCTCACTCTGCTCTAGTAAGGATGACAAGAAATGGAACTTGAGTTCAAAGCGTTTGAGAACCAGGTTCCTGGTGCAAAGCATGCTGGGGGCAGGTCCCGGGTCCAAAGTATCCTGGCACAGGACACTCAGTGCTAGCACTCCATGGGGTGGGAACTGGCACGCAAGCTTAGAGGCGGGCAGAAAGTGCTTCTAGGCTCTCAAAAGCCAGGAGCCAGAGCTCGGTTATGGACTAGGTTAGTAACCAGGGCCCAGTTCCAGGACAGGTTGGGTTTGGGGCTCATCTACAACGTACAGGCTTCAAAATTCCAAAGCAGGCTCAGAAAGTGCTGAAAAGCAGTTCTATGATCCAGAGAACAACACGAAAATTGCTACTTGCTCTGGTATTGGGTTGGACACTAGTACTTGGGTTTGGAGTACATTAGCAACTAGGAGGCGTCAATCCTGTTGTCTAGGAGCTGGGTCCCCTCACCTCTGCCTTCAGGGCCCATCAGGCCTGAGCCAAAGCGGCTTTGATGGCGGCCACCAGCTTCAGAAACTTGCTCTCCGTGTCCACATAGCCATCGCCTCCCTGGAGGAGGGAGGAGAGGGGAGGGATGAGCTGGGACCAAGACGCCAACCCCAGTCCCAACAGCCCACTAGCCCAAAAGGGGGCAGAATGGACACAGACAGACATACCTTCTTGGAGTGAACCAACTTCCCCGCTACCAACACTTCAAAGAAACCGGTGACCTGGGGCGTCCCCTCGCCGCACTGGGGAGAGGGAGAGGGAGAGGTGTTGGCAGGGCCGAGATGCCCTCCTGGGGACACCTGCCATTTCCCAAGGAATGGAGAACGGGGGTGAAGGGTGGGGCTGACCCACACCACCCCCGCTGCCAGCCAGGGCTGAAGGACAGACAGCCAGGGCTGAGGGACGGACGTGACCCATGTTTGACTCCTTCCCCATCCCCAAGACCCACGATGTCCAGGCGTCCAGGGAACTCATCTTCTAACTTCTTCTTAAGCTGAAGATACTGCAAAAGGGGGTGGGAGGTCACAACCGGGGTCCACAGGAGCCCCGCCAGCTAGCCCCCCTCCCCCATCTTCCAGGGGTGCCTCTTGGGACCACTCTGCTTACCTTGGACTTGTAGCCTCAAGCGCCACTGGTGGGAGAGTGTCCAAGAGAGTGGGTCCCGGGAGAGAGAGGGAGACGGTGGGGATCCAGGGAGAGGCAGGAGCAGAGATGGAGGGAAATGGCGGGCGGGGGGGGGGGGGGGTTAGGAAGAGATGAAGAGGGACACAGATGACGAAACCAAGCAAGGCACAGACATCCTCAAGAGAGAGGAGAGACACGCCCGAGAGTCGGGGAGCAGCACACAGATGGGGAGGCAGGGACACAAGAAGGAGAGAGCCACCCACGCGAGGAAAATTCGACACAGAGCAAGGGAGACAAGAGACGAGCGGGGGTGCAGAAACAAGGGGTGACAAGGAGAGGCCACAGCACGAGGCAGAGCAGAGGCGGAGACAATGGAGAGAACTGGGTTAGGACAACTGCTGAAATAACAGCTCCACCCCCGACCGTCCAAAGGAAACCATTATTCCTGGATCCCCCAAGGCCCTGCCAGGCCCGAGGAGGAAATCTAAACGCCTCCCCAACCCCCCACGGGAGGCTATTTTGGAACTGGAGTCTGGTGCACAGGCCCCCCAGGCCTCAAAATTTCACTCCACCCGCTGCGTGACAGAGAGGTCAGGGACACCGCTAATGCTGTGACAGATCAGAGCCTTTCATAACCCCCTCTGGACATCTCACAGACATGACAGCCAGTGGACCCAGATTCGGGTAATCTGTGATCTGCAGCCTGAACCTCGAGCTACCGACCTGCCACTGCCCCACTCCCAGCCTCAGTTTCCTCACCTGTAAAATGGAGCTAGACACAACCCTCCCCCACCCCCACTCAAGGGGTTTGCGGGAGAGGAAATTCACTTAACATGTATTTATTCAGCGCCTACAGGCCAGCATGCCTGTGCACGCCAGCAGAGTCCTAAATGCCAGGGCGATCAAGCAGTCTACAGGACAGAACATTCCCTGCAGACCTGGCACTTTTTCACTCTGAACGGACCAATCAGATCAAATGTTTAACACCCAACACACAGCATTCCCTCCGCGGTAACGTTAAGATCACTAAAATCACTCCCTCTACGGACGGGAAAAGCGAGGTCAGAAAAAGACTAGGATTAGTAGCGAAAGGCATCCACTGTATGCATTCAAGTCCTTGCCAAACGCACGCCGGAACCTTCTCGAACCTTCTCGACTCTGGCCGGCCCCACCCCACGATTGTTCCAGGTACTGGGGGCGGGGAAACCTAAGCGCTGACGGAACCTCCTCTCTCATTACAAACTGACCCCCACCTGCTCCCCACACTGAGGCCCGGAATCGGGGGGGTTAAAACACACACGTGTCGCAGTTCTACCTTTTGTGACCTAAGACGTCTAGAATGTTACAAACTGGGGACGGGGAGGGGGAGGGCAGAGAAATCAACTCCCTCTGTTTCCCACCCCCACGGAATCCTTTTCCCAGTGGAACGATCCCCATGGGTCCTGCCCCCGACGTCCCCAGCGCCCGGCTCCGCTAGGACAGGGCGGGGCCCGGGCGGGAATTCGAAGAGGGGACCTCCGGCCCTCGTGCTCACCAATAAACGACTCGAACGGGAACAGCCATGATTCCGGACCGGAGCATCAGCTTCCGTCCGGACGCCCGATCCTCACCCCAGCGAGAAAAAACTAGGTGGAAGCCCCGAGGCGGAGCATGCGCAGAGAGGCCTGGTACTGGGCGGTCCACAGAGCGGACCAACCCCGGCGGGGGGGATGAGGTGAGACAGGCCCCACAGCGGGGATGAGGGGGGCCCTGCGGCCCACCACCACCCTGGGGCCCCCGACGCAAATCTCCCTCCTCTCGCCCTGTGAGGCCAGGGAGCATGCCGGCAGAGGGAGTCCCGGGAGAAGCCTTTGCGCGCCCCCTCCCGGATCTCCCCCTCCGGGCTGGAATGGTATGGCCTCGCGGGGCGGGGGTTCAGGGCCAACTGCTACTAGGAGAAAACGGAAGTAGAAGCGAAGGAGGTTGTTTTGCGGCGAGCACCTGGGGGGCGGGGAGGCGGAGAGGCCGAGAGGGCCGAGTCCGAAAGGATTCGGGGTACTCAGGGCAGCCCCTGAAGCTGGGGTTTCCAGTGAGCGCTTCAGGGCCCCCGCTGCCTTTTTAAAGCCTGGCATCCGCACCCGGGCGCCGCCTGATCAGCTTGGCAACCCCCCCTTTTGCTCTTTCCAGTCCTCTCTGTGGCAAGGTGTTCATGGAAAGTGCTGGAAGCTGGCAGGTGAGTTAAAGGCTTAGGGCGCGATGCCTCTCTCTGAGCCTCAGTTTCCTCCTCCGGAAGATGGGCACGATCGCCTTCAGAGAACATTTACCCATCTAACAAATACGTACTGGGTACCTACCTGCAGTCATAGGTTCTGAAGATACAGCAGTGAAAAAATAGACAAAGTCCCTGCCCTTAGCTCTGCCCGAGGTCTTCCCACCGCAACTTCTGTCTTTGATCCGCTGGTCCTCACCTGCTGTGACCCTGACATCTCGGGGCACTTGGCAGACATGGTTCAAGTTCCGCCCCACCTCTTTTGCTGGCTGTGTGTCCTCTGATCGCAGTGGTCTTGGGAAGATATAATGAGCCTGTGATGTAGAGCAGATAACATGTGGCTGGGCTAGTCAGTGTCCCATAAATAGAGGTCTTTTTCAGGCTTCCAGGGTACTCAGAACAAAAACCCAAGCCTTGGGAGTTCCCTGGTGGCCTAGTGGTTAGGATTCCGGGCTTTCACTACTGTGGCCGGGGTTCAGTCCCTGGTGGGGGAACTGAAATCTCGCAAGCTGCCCGGCTTGGCCAAGAAAACAAGCGAAAGAACCCCAAGCCTTAGCATGCTCTGCCCCTGACTGGTCCCATTGTTCCCTTCTTGCCCCTCTCTTAGTGCCTCAGCCACGTGGAATCAGGGACCTCACCCACTCACCTGCCTCTGGGACTTTGCACATGCTGTTTCTACCCTCTCCTACTGCCTGATCCTGCTTATCCTCCAGAAATCAGCTCCAACGTACTGTAGGGAAAATTTTGTGTCGTGATAAATTATACCTTCTCCATATTACATCTGTATTAGTTTGCTAGGGCTGTCATTACAAAGCACCACAAACTGAGTGGCTTAAACCCCAGAAATTTATTTCACGGTTCTAGAGGCCAGAAGGCAGAGATCAAGGTGTCAGCAGGGTTAGTTCCCTCTAAAGTCTGTGAGAAAGAATTTGTTCCATGTTTCTCTCCTAGCTTCTGGTGTTTTGCTGGCAATCTTTGGTGTTCCTTGGCTTCTAAGAGCATCACCCAATATCTGCCTTCAACTTCACGTGGCACTCTCCCTGTGTCCAAATTTCCCTATTTACTTTATTTTATCTTTATTTTATTTTATTTATTGGCCATGCCATGTCGCACGTGGGATCTTAGTTCCCTGACCAGGGATCGAACCCATGCCCCCTGCAGTGGAAGTGCAGAGTCTTGCCACCAGGGAATTCCCGTGACCCAGTCATTTTAGATTAGGGCCCACCCTATGCCAGTATGACCTCATCTTAAGTAATTACATCTGCAACAACCTTGTTTCCAAATAAGGTCACATTATGAGGTACTGGGGGTTAGGACTTCACATATGAATTCTGGTGGGACATAATTCAGCCTGTAACAAGCCATTCAGAGTTATCTGATTCTGTGGGGTTCTGTTTTACAAGTCCATAAACTGTAGATAAATGACGGCATTACAAAATAATTCTTCTGTACAGGCATGCAAATGAATTCTGTCTGGTGGAGGGACAACGCTCTCTCCCTTAGTCTGTTTGGGCTGCTATAACAAAATACTACAGTTTATAGCTTATATACAACGGAAATTTATTGCTCCCAGTTCTGGAGGCTTCAGAGTCCAAGATCAAGGTGCCAGATGGTTGAGTGAGGGCCTTCTTCCTGGTTCATAGCTGCCACCTTCTCACTGTGTCCTCACCTGATGGAAGAGGCAGGGGATGTCTGTGGGGTCTCTTTTATAAGGGCACTAATCTCATTCACGAGAGCTCCACCCTCATGACCTAAGCACCTCCCAAAGGCCCCACCTCCTAATTCCATCATCTTCAGGGGAATGCAAACATTCAGACCATAAGACCCCCCAAATGTTTTGCCTCTATTTGCATTTTTGTTTCAATATTCCTGATCTGTAAATGCGTCTGTTTGTTGATTTTCCTTTGAACCAGTTATAACACCTCACAGTGTTAAGTGGAAGCTTTAACATGTGTTCAGTTTTAGATCTGTATGAGTCATGATTTTCCTTTTTTCCCCCAAAATTATCTTCTAATAATGCTGTCCTCAAGGAAGGCCACCCAAACCCCGCAGGCTGACCAGGGTCCCCGTGGGGCTCCCCAGTCACTGCCCCAACCACTCTGGTGGTCCCAGGTCTGACGTTTTCTCAGCACACCCAGCAAGTGGCTGGGCACAGAGCACATGCTCAGAGGCTGTTCTGTTGACTGGGCTTAGGGCTGAGAACTTGCCAGGGGCCTGAAGAGTGAGAGACGCCCCCCTTCTGCTACTGAGAACAAAGAGGTCTTTGTTGCCCAGGAGTGGTGGAGGCTGGAGGCAGCAGTCATGCTTCTGGGGTTGGGAATCCATCCCTCACTCTCTCTCTCTCTCTCTCTCTCTCTCTCTTTCTCTCTCTCTCTCTCTCTCTCTCTCACACACACACACACACACACACACAAATGGTAACACACAGCTCTCCCCCTTTCCTGGCTACACAACTGCACATCCAGACAAACCACAGCCCAGCCAGAGACACAACGCAACAGCATAAGCCTCTATTCTGCTGCACAATGACACAAAAGCACACCAGGCTCTCCCTATACAACAGCCAAGCCCATACCCAGCCAGGGTCACAACAACTACACCTCCAAATGCGCAACTCACGCACGATGGCTGCCGCCTCTACCCGGCCACGGGGTGGAACACACGGCTGTACCCTGGACACACAGTAACACAACACACATGCATCCGGACAGAGACAACAACAGCTCACGCAGAGATCGCGCTCACTGGGACCCACAATTGTATACAGAGCACACACTGCCAGATTTGGCCACGGACATTGATACACAACCGCACAGCTGCACACAGAGACATGATCAGTAATGCCCACGGAATACACACCCCCCCCACACACACACACCATTAACCTACAAATAACCCAGCCAGACTCCCAGCCAGACTCTCACTTGGATGCATCTGGGCATGGACACCATTGCACACCCACACACCACCCCAGGGACACACCCAGGCAGAGACGCTGCAGCCCAATCGCACGGCACCTGGAGGCTACCGCTCACAGCCTCACCGTGACCCACGCCCAGGCTCGGGCACATGCAGCGAACAGACATGGTCCCTGCCTCCTGGGGCTCATGTTATGGTCAGGGAGACGGACGTGGGGAATCATAAATAAATAAGGATTCCTATTTATGTAGAGCTTAGTGAGTGCTGGGAAGAAAAATAAAGCCAGGAAGGACGGCAGGGAGTGCTGGGCAGGGGAGTTTTGTAAATAGATCAGGGAAGGCAGCTCTGTTATTAAATACACAAGGAAACAGAAGCCTCCTTCGGGCCTAAATGGCAGGAAATGTGTTATCCCATTTTACAGATGGGCAAACTGAGGTCCTTGGATGAGGTCACACCAGGCACAGAGCATGGATGTGACCCCGCTGTCTGGCTGTGGAGCCTGTGCTCTGAACCACCTTCCTGTCAGCAAGACGGAGAAAAGGGGGGGCAGGTGGGATGGGGGGTTGTCAGGGACCCCGAAAGCTCCAAGGGGTGAAGGGGGCCTGGACTTCCAAGAAGCCAGGAGCTCCAGCCTCTGCCTCATCCCTGCCCCGGGGGAGACGGTGGCCCTGGAGAGTGACCCAGAACCCCGTGACGCTTTCAATGTCTTCAACACCTGAATGCAGGTAAGGCTAGCGGCGGGGCACCCCATCTGGCCGTCGTTCTGCCCGGGGCCAGGGCCTCCCTGAGGCTGTGGCTCCTCCTTGTGCGCCCCACCCCCACCCCAGGGACGACCACTGAGCCTCCGCGGGCCGGGCCTGTCTGCGGAGGACCCTGACTCCATTCATGGGACCAGCACGTGCAGAGGCCCCCGCCTGAGGGGGAGCCTGGAGCGTGTCCTGAGGCACTGACCTGACCCTGTCACCCCTCTCTGTGGGCCCCCCAGTGCCCTCTAGACAGGTCCAAACTGTTTAGTACTATTCACTCATTCATTCATTCATTCAACAAACATTCACGGAGACCCTGATATATGTTGTCCCCAGACGGAGAAGACCCAGAGTGGGCGGGGCTAAGTTTGGAGGCATCCAAAGGAGGCATCTGACCAGCCTGGGAGGAGGTCAAGGAGAGGGCTTCCTGGAGGAGGGGACTCTGAGTTGACGAGGAGGAGGGAACCTGGCAGTGGGAAGAGCAGGTCCGAGGCCTCTGTCACCGGCGCCCACCTTCAGCTTCTCCAGATCTCCCACACCGAGACCAAGCAGGGCGCCGTGCTGCACCCCACCTGCATCTTCGCCAACAGCCCTGAGGTGCTGCACACGCAGGAACAGGAGGCCAGGGGCGGCGACGGGAGCCGAGGTACCGTGAGCCCAGGTAGGGGTGGGGAGAAGCCCTCCATCGGGGACGTGAGGGACAGGACAGTGACCTCAGGGTGCCCCTCGCCGTCTGGGGTTACCCCCACGCTCCTCCCCACACTCTGCCTTCTCTGGGGCTGCTGACGTGGGACCCTCAGGTCCTAAGAGCTAGACCTGGCTGGGTGGCCTTGGCAAGTCCACCCCTTGCTGAGCCTCGCCCTCCCACTAGGTGCTGGCTGCCCCGAGCCCCGAGCCCGTCCCAAGGCCTGAGGTTTTAGCAATTAGAGCAGCGCCTGCGGGTAGACCTGTGCCGGGAGCCCCGTGAACTTCAGGGCTTGGTCCTGCCCGGGGGGCTCCCCCAGCTTTTCACAAAGCTGCTCTGTACCTTCATGCACATACGTCTTTGCACGGCCACCTGCTTTCCTCTATCTTGTAGATACCTAGGTGTAGAAGCCCTGGATCAGAGGGTGGGTGTATGGTTAACTTTTTAAGAAACTGCCAAACTGTTGTCCGCAGTGGTTGTAACATTTCCTATTCCCAAGCAGGGTGCCAGAGTTCCAGTTGCTCCGTCCTCATCCTCGCCAGCACGTGGGAGAATCGGTCTTTTTAATTTCAGCGTTCCAATGGGCCTAGGGAAGTATCTCATTGTGATTTAAATGTGCATTTCCCTAAAAATTAATGAAGTCTTTTCATGCCCTTATTTGCCAGTCCTATGTCTTCTGTGATGAAGTGTGGTGTGAAGTGAAGTCTATTTCCTCACATCTTTTGCCCATTTTTTACTGAGTTGTCTTCTTATTAAATTCTAAGAGCTCTTTATATATTCTAGATACGTCTTTTGGCAGGTATCTGTTTTGCAAATATTTTCCCAGTCTGTGGCTTGCCTTTTCATTTCTGCAACAGTGTCTTTTTTTTTTTTTTTTTTTTTCTTTTTTTGCGGTACGTGGGCCTCTCCCGTTGCGGGGCACAGGCTCCGGACGCGCAGGCTCAGCGGCCATGGCTCACGGGCCCAGCTGCTCCGCGGCATGTGGGATCTTTCTGGACCAGGGCGCGAACCCGCGTCCCCTGCATCGGCAGGCGGACTCTCAACTACTGCGCCACCAGGGAAGCCCAATGCAACAGTGTCTTTTGAAGAGCAAGACTTTCATTTTGATGAGTCCACTGTATTTTTTTCCTTTAATTATACTTCATGATTTTGGGTGTCATCTATAAGGTATCTACATCAAACCTAAGGTCACTAAAATTTCTTCCTCTATTTTCTTAGAGAAGCTGAAGGGTTTTAGATCTTCTTTTAGAGCTTATGCTTTTTTTTTTTTTTTTTTTTCCTTATCTGGCTTCTCATCTTGTTCAACTCCATCGCTGCCACTTGGCCTCTTGGAGAGATAAAGATTCAACCTGCAGGCGTCAAAGGGGTGAGGGAGCTAGAGTGCCAGAAGCAGTTACTATAGCAGTCTTGGGTCGGCTAGCCTCAGAAGAGTCTGCATGCAAGGTTGGCCCTTGCTTAGCATTGGAGAAATTGGCTGACAAACATTTTCCTCCACTGATATGAAACTTTCCTAAAGATAAGAATGCTCAGTCGGCCTAGACTGTGCAAAACAATATGGTTTATGCTGCTGTTGTCTGCTTGTCTTCTGGAAGTCTGGAATTTGGGTACATGTTGGGTAGAGGGTACCTATGTGAATAGCCTCCCCCAAACGCTTGGGTCCTGGGTCTCTAATGGACTTCTTTTTTTTTTTTTTTTTTTAAACCAATAACTTAAAAAAAAAATTTATTTAGTTGCACCGAGTCTTAGTTGCGGCACATGGGCTCCTTAGTTGTGGCATGCGAACTCTTAGTTGCGGCATGCATGTGGGATCTAATTCCCCAACCAGGGATAGAACCTGGGCCCCCTGCATTGGGAACGCAGAGTCCTAGCCACTGTGCCACCAGGGAAATCCCTCTAATGGGCTTCTCTGTGCAGAAACGTTGCCGCAGTTTCATTGCTGGGGAAACGCGCTCAGGGTGAGTCCTCATGGGAGGGAGTGAGCATAAGGAGTCTTGCACGAGGATTTCTCCAGACTCTCCCATTATGATCCGCTGCATGTCCTACTATGTCACTATAATAAATCAACTCCAGGGAATTCCCTGGTGGCCTAGCAGTTAGGATTCCCGGCTTTCTCTGCCGTGGCCCGGGTTCAATCCCTGTCGGGGAACTGAGATCCCGCAAACCGCATGGCGCGGCCAAAAGAAATCAATCCATCAACTCTGTACAGACTCCTCTAGGACCTTCTAGCAAATTCCTGAACACGGGGCTGGTTTGGGGACCCTGACACAACTGGTAAGCCTGGTCAGACCCAGAGGGAGGAGGGTGCGCAAAAGAAAAAGTCTAAAACACAAACCATGCCACGCTGTTCGCTGCTCCATTGTGTGTGGGCTTGAGGGGGCTGCCAGGAATCGCTTTATGAAATTTCTACTCTACTGCACTAGGTACGGAGAGAATGGGCATTTTTCACGGGTTTGGGGTATAATTAATGCAAATTCCAAACGCATACTTCCATCCTGAGTGCCAGGTTTTTACATCCAACTGCCTACTTGACACCGACAATTGGGCGTCTAACGGGCACCAGCAACCTGAGGTCCTGATTCGCCCACCCCACCTCTGGGCCCCTCCTTCTCCGGCCTTCCCCATCTCGAAATGGCAACTCCAGACCAGGCAAAAAAAAACACTTGGAGTCCATTGGCTTCTTTCTTTGTAGATCAGTCAGTGATGGTGGATTTACTTTCACGACGTATCCCGGATGTACCCACCCCTCCGCACCTCCACCTGCGGGCGCTGTTGGAGACTCGGGGAGCTCCTGCCCTGCCCTACTTTCCCTCACAGTCTGTTCCCTATGCGGCCGCCAGGGGGCGCCGGTCCCCGCCAGCGTCTGCTCACGCCCGGTTTCATCACCCAAAGTCATCACCGTGGACCGCAGGCCCAGATGTCCTGACCCCCTCTTTACCTCTCTGATCTTATGCCCTCCTCACTACGCTCCAACTACTCTGGCCTCCTTGCTCTTCCCGGAACAAAACTGACACGGCTCTTCAGAGTTTTTTTGGGGTTTTGTGGAGTTTTTTCCTTTTTTAAAAATTGACGTTAAATTCACATCACAGAAAATTAACCATCTTAGAATGTACGATTCAGTGGCATTTGGTACATTCACAGAGTACATCCTGTTTTTTAAAAAAATGGTCTTGTCATCATTTCTTATAGGAAATGGTGGCGATGGGAGTTGTGTGTTTTAATTGTGGTAAAATACACCTAATCTAACACTTAACATTAGAAGCATTTGGTACGCTCACGATGTTGTGCAACCGGCACCTCTGTCTAGTTCCAAGACATTTTCATCACCCCAAAAGGAGGCCTGTACCCATTAAGCGTCACTCCCCACTCTCCCCCTCCCCCCAGCCCCTGGAAACCACTAATTTACCTTCTGTCTCTGGATTTGCCTGTTCTGGACATTTCGTGTAAATGGAATCATACAATATGTGATTTTTTTTTTTATGTGGACCATTTTTAAAGTCTTTATTGAATTTGTCTTTATTGCTTCTGCTTTATGCTTTGTGTGTGTGTGTGTGTGTGTGTGTGTGTGTGTGTGTGTGTGTGTGACCGCGAGGCATGTGGGATCTTAGCTCCTTGACCAGGGAATGAACCTGCACCCTTTCACTGGAAGGCGAAGTCTTAACCCCTGGACCTCCAGGGAAGTCCCTACATGATCTTCTGTGTCTGACTTAGCATAACTTTTTCCAGGTTCGTCTGCATTTTAGCATGTATCCACCTCAGAGATTTGGGCTTTTGTTTGTTTGTTTGTTTTATTTATTTAGCTGCGTTGGGTCTTATGGCGGCACGCGGGATCTTTGTTGCAGCGCGCGAGCTTCTCTCTGGTTGTGGTGCATGGGGCCCAGAGCGCGCGGGCTCAGTAGTTGCCGCACGCAGGCTTAGTTGCCCCAAGGCATGTGGGGTCTTAGTTCCCCAACATTGGAAGGCGGATTCTTAACAACTGGCCCACCAGGGAAGTCCCCACCTCAGAGATTTTGCATTTACTGTTCCCACTCCTAGAACACTTTTCCTTCAGACAGTTGCAGGGCTCTTTCCTTATTTCCTTCAGATCTTTGCTCAAATGTCATTTCTTTCCTGACACCCTATTGAAAAATGCAACACCTCCTCCAGCCCTCTGTACCCCCTTTTTCTCATGGCACTTACACCCTTGACATTCTATGTATCTTACTTTCGTTTTTTGCTGTTTGGTTTTCTTTTTTAAGCTGTTAGCCGTCTCCCCCGCCTAGAATGTACACTCCGTGTTTTTCTGTTTTTTCTTCCCTCCTGGTATGTGTCCAGCATCTAAAGTGGTGAGTGGCACGCAAGCACTCAGTAAATACTTGTCAGATAAACACATCTTTACGAAAATATTTAGTAAGCTTATTAGAGAGTCTCTTATATTAATGGATACAATTGAATAGTATAAAAAATGTATGTGGGGCTTCCCTGGTGGCGCAGTGGATAAGAATCCGCCTGCCAATGAAGGGGACACGGCTTCGACCCCTGGTCCGGGAAGATCCCACATGAGTTGGGGCAACTAAGCCCATGAGCCACAACTACTGAGCCCACGCACCGCTTCTACTGAAGCCCATGCGCTCTAGAGCCCGTGCTCCGCAACAAGAGAAGCCACCGCAATGAGAAGCCCGTGCACCGCAACGAAGAGTAGCCCCCGCTCTCTGCAACTAGAGAAAGCCCGCGCGCAGCAACAAAGACCCAACACAGCCAAAAATAATAAATAAATTTATTTTTTTTAATGTCTGTGAAACAGGAATGCAAACTAAGTCATTTGTTAACACCAGGAGAATTCTTATCTTCCTCTTCCTGTGATAATTCTTATCTCTTTCTAGGCGAGTACCAGGCGCTTAGAATTCAGGCAAGTTGGAGCGGGGAGAGTGGGGGCAGGGGGTTCACTTCCTTGCAGACTGGACCTTGGCCGATAAGAAGCCAATTTACATCCTTAAAGGGAAAGGGCATATTTCCGATTTGAAATGTTGTAAAGTAGGGCTTATAGGCTCTTCTTCCACTGGAGGCAGATTTGTCCAATGTCCCACCGAGTTTCCATCAGGCCTCTTTCATTCACATGGGGCATAATGAGCCACCGACACAGGTGCAAACGGTAGGAGGCAGGAATCTCGTGTGACATATTCTGGTGAATATGGTACCCAAAGGAACTAGGGCAAGTATTTTGGTGCGGGCTACACTGAGAAATACGGTACCTGCAGAAGCCTCCGAACTTTCAGTGGTGCTGGTGACAGGAGTGTTTGTTCAAATGTCACCTCTTAGGCGAGGCCTTCCCTGACCATCCTCTTTTTTAAAAAATTACCTTTTTAACACAGTATAGTGCACAAATATTAAAGTTACAGATCAGTGTAATTTTCACATGTATAACACCATTTAACCACCTCCCATATCAAGATATAGGTCATTCCCGGTTCCCCAGGAAGTTTTCTCACGCATCTTCCCTGTCAGTTACCCAACAAGGGTCACCACAATCCTCTCTCACCATACGTACGTGAGTTCGGCCTGTTCTAGAACTTTGAATAAACGAAACCATACAGCATGCACTCTTTATGTTTGGTTGCGTGGATAAATGGATGGACCAATGGACAGATAAGTGGATGGAAATGGATGGATTGATAGATGGATAGATGGATCCAGTGATGGATGGATGGGCTGAAATGATGCCTGCCAGCCCCTAGAGGTTCTGGGTAAGGTCTCTG
The DNA here is from genome assembly GCF_026419965.1 of Kogia breviceps. Taxonomy (NCBI): domain Eukaryota; kingdom Metazoa; phylum Chordata; class Mammalia; order Artiodactyla; family Physeteridae; genus Kogia; species Kogia breviceps. The sequence goes on from NC_081327.1 coordinate 7,296,051, forward strand.
CCTGGCAAATGGGGGAAGGGACAGGGCAGGTGGGACAGGGCAGTAGTCAGAAGTGAGGCCTGACACGCCTTGCCTACAGCAAAGAGACAAGAACCTTTGAGTAACTGTCTCTGCCCCTCCTGCCCTCGCCCCCACCGAGATCTAACAAGCCCATCATGGCGGGATCCCTGTCTCTCCTACGCTCCCTCTGGGCCTCGCCCTTTAACAGCTCACCCCACCACCACCTCTCCATGTCCAGGACCCCTGCCGACCCCCGCCTCCGATCTGCTCCACCCATTCAAAAAGCGTTGCCCCTCGCCTGGCGGTGTGTGTGTGGGGGGGGGGGGGGCGTCTAGCTTTTATCCCGCCTGCTGCAGTGTGGTCCTTTGAGGGGTCTTGAGTAAGGGGGAGGGGGAGTTAGGGTCGCCCGGGAACCTCCAGGCCAGCTGGTTCCGGGCTTTCGGCGCCCCCTGGCGGCCACCGTCTCTCCAGCATCTCTACTCGCTAAGGCCTAGAACTTCCGAGATCCTGCATCTGACGGTCTGCGCCGACACTCCGGGAGAGGGGGACGTTAATGTTCACGTAGGACCACGGGCGGCGCCACGAGACCGCTCCAGGTATGGTCACCAGGGGCGTCCCCGCCCTGGATCCCCAGGACAGTTCTCAGCGATCCATCCCGGACCCGACCTCCTGGCCAACACTCCTCCCTGATGGGGCACGTCCAGCCTCGTGGGAGTGGTTCCTCCGCAGCCCAGATTCCCTCCCACCTCTCTGGCCGCTTTTGCTGGGTCCCTTTTGCTGATCCCCGCCCACTTCCACTCCTCCTGCCCTCCCTCACCCATCCCCCTCTCTCCTCTCCTCTGTGCTCCTGTCTCATTCATGGAAGGCTGGGCTCTCTCAGTGGAATGGACAAAGTTCTGCCTGGCCCCTGACTCTTAGCAACTGTGTGGTCTTGGGTAAGCCCCTTGCCCTCTCTGGGCCAACATCTCTTTGGATGGCAAATGAACACAGCAAAAACGTCACAGAAATGGTTTAGTTTCTTGCAGACCTCGGAAAGCTCTTAGAATTAAAAAAATTACTTTCCTGAGCATAAAAACAATGCATCTTGGGCAGGGATCAGAGCCTAACTGGAAACCACTCCAGGTGTTTTAAACAGGAAGGGATTTAATACAGGGAATCAGGTGCTTACAAAACCAGGGGAGTCTGGAGCAGCAGGCTCTAGGCTGGGCCCTAGGCTGGGCTCTAGGGATAATGCCCAGGATGGCTGCACAGAACCCACCTGCTTCCAGGGAACCTCTGGGCTCAAGAACGCCCAGTCCTGCTGTGACCCTGGGGTCACTTCTGCCGTCCATGTCTGCTGAGGTCTGTTCTACATCTAGAATCCAGCTGCGAGGGTGTCTGGGAAATGCAGTTGCTGCCTCCAGCCCCTGCTGTAAGGAGGGTGGGTGGAGGTCGGCAAAGCCCACCGAGTTCGCCCCAGTGGAGAAGACACATAAAAGCAGATTTAAGGAGGAAGATCCAACTCTAGCATCACTCACCGTCTGAGAAGAGTCCCTGTTAACCCTGGTGTACATCTTCCCACATGCCTTTCTCTGCCTATGTGTTTATTTACATTTTTAAACTAGTCGGGGTCATAATCCTTTCCCCATTTAACAGTTCTCTGAGACAGACCATAAGAAGTATTTCCCCTGATCATTAAAAATTCCTCCCCTCCCCCCCCCAAATATTGTCCCCAAAGCTGTTTTTTTCCTTAAACAGCTATGAAATATCCCATTGTGTAGACATCTCACTTATAAAAACCCATTTCCCATTGTCTATATTTGGACTGTTTCTAATCTTCCAAACAGCACATCAAGGCATCTATGTCCATATTTTGAATTCCTATTTTTAAAAAAGTTTGGAAAAGCTGGAAAAAGGCTGAAGATGGAAAAAGCATCTCCTGGAATCCCCCGCCCAAGAGACTCTGGGCACGGGGTTAGTTCAATGAACCCCAGCATGGATGGGAGCAGATCCTGTTTGCTTTATTCCACAAAAGAGCAGAACATAAACACATTCCGGTTATTACACATGCTTCCGACCCCTGGGTTAGTGGCCGCAGAGGCCTCCCTCCCCCGAGTGGCCAGGACCACCCCACGGCCATTACCACGCTTCCTTCCATTCTACACAGTGCTCTGACTGACCTGCCTCTGCATTATGCTTTTCCCCAAATTTCCGGCCATTTCCTTCAGGCATGTTCCCAAGAGTGCAATCAGTGGGTCAAAAGGTAAGAGCATGTGTGAGGAGTCTTTGGCACAGATTGCAAGTTTCCACACTTCTTTTTTTCCCATTTTTGTTTTTCCCTAACATTATAATACACTCATCTAGGGCTTACTCTGTACCAGGACCCTGTCCTAAGCACTTCTGTGTGCAGACTCTACCCTTGGAATAACCCAATGAAGTAGGCACTATCATTATGTCCATTTTGCAGATGGGGACTCTTGGGCACAGAGAGGTATAGTAACCTTCACGAGGTCACACAGCTGGTATGTAACGGAGCTAGGATTTGAAATCAAGACTCTAGCTCCCAAGTCCATGCTCTTAACCACAATTTAAGGCTGCTGCCTACAGATGGCCTCCTTCATCCTTTAAATAACCAACTCTAGCTCCTTCTGCAGTATAGATGCACTATCATTTATTCAGGCACCACTCAACTGGTGGGTAATTCACTTTTTTTAATACCACAATTGGGCAGATTCAGGTTTTGTGGTGTCTGAAGCTTTTACAATTTGGGGGACCCGCTACAGGAAAAATAGTTAAGTTACAAGTTCAAAAGGAGGTATAGAACCTTGGAAGGGACCAGTGCAAGTAATTGACTTTGAACCTTAAGGCTCCATCAGCATCACGCTAAATCCGAATGTGCTTTTCCCCAATAATTATTAGCAAGATTTTCAAACAGTAAAGGCAAGCGAGTTTTCCTGGGAGCACCCGTATGCAGCAGCACCCAGATTCTATCGTTAACATTTCCCTGAACTTGTTTGATCACACATCTGGGCATCTGTCCCTCCCCTGTCTGTCCATTCATCCCCTTTATTTTATGCATTTCAAAAAGAAGTTGCAGACATCAGGGCACCACTGCAGCTTGCCAACCTCTAACTGGAGTTCAGCATTTTAAATTTTTGTCTTTTAATGTAAAAATCAGAAGTGAAATGTAATTGACAGGCAGGGAAACCCGCAAACCTGTCTTTGCTGTTACCCCGTGTTTTTTGCACACAGAGGAACAGACGCATTTCCCCAGGACATTAAACAGTGAGAACTTCCTGAGGACTCTGCCTAATGCCCCGGCTGGCAGGATCTGCCCTCGGGTAGCTGGGACCACTCCATCCCCTGGGTATCCCAGCATTTGACAGATGCATCTCTGGACATTAAGAGTTTCCTCCCTTTTTCCAGCAGCTTTCTTCAGACTCCCTTCCCAGGATGAAGTTACTGGGTCAAAGGCTGGGGCTTAAGGCTTTAGCAGACACCAAGTGGCTTCCATTTGTACCTCAGCTTACCATCCTCTGGCCCCTCCCCTATACACACACGCACACTGCAGTTTTCTTGCCTGTACAACAGTCCTTTTTAAGATGGGAGAGGGGGAGGAACAGCAGGAACAGTTCCTTAAATTGTGATGTGGGGGGAAGGAGGAGGCTCTGACGTTAGTCTCTCCCTTCAGCCATTTGTTTTATAAATTGCCTGCTCTATTTTTATAAACATCTTGTCCTGGAGCAACCTGCCTAAAGGCCATGATAAAAAATAGAGGAAGACTAACAGAAAACTAAAAGCAATGGACACTCCTGACAAGATACCATGCACAAAGTCAAAGGAAGAGCCTGGGAGAAATGTCTGTGACATGTATGACAGTCTTCGGATCCATAATAAATAAAGAGCTACTATAAACAAACAAGAAAACAGCCCAGGAGGAAAATGATCCAAACGTTTGAACCAGCATGGAAGAAACCACCAGTGATCATATGGAAAGGTGCTCAACCTTACTGGTAACCATGCACGATAAAATAAAAATAGTGAGGACTTCCCTGGTGACATAGTGGTTGAGAGTCCGCCTGCCGATGCGGGGGACATGGGTCCGTGCCCCGGTCCGGGAAGATCCCACGTGCCGCGGAGCAGCTGGGCCCATGAGCCATGGCCGCTGAGCCTGCGCGTCCGGAGCCTGTGCTCCGCAACGGGAGAGGCCACAACAGTGAGAGGCCCGCATACCACAAAAAAAAAATAATAATAAAATAAAATAAAAATAAAATAAAAATAGTGAGACCATACCATGGTAAAGCTATGAGCAAACAAGGGGGGGGGGGGCTCCTATAAGCAGAGAGCATTTTGGCTGGATCCAAATGACCTTTTAGATACACTTTCCCTGTAGCCCAGAGATTCACTTGCAAGTACTTGTCCTACAGACACATGTGGAATGGCACAGGTACACAGGTATCCCCTCCAGCTTCACCAGGAGCAATATGGGCCTTGGGTGAGTGGAATCACAGCACGGTTGTGCAGCGGAATTCTCTGCAGCTGTGAAAAAGAATGAGGACGCACCCTACACAGACATAAATTCCCCAACATGCGCTAAATGGCAAGTTACAGAAGCACATATGGTATGATCCTATCCCAGACACAGAAAAAGTAAAACCCTTCTATTTTCTAATGTATACGTATGTAATTTAACAGACTCACACGTGGAACACGACGGAACACCTCAGAGCAAACTGCAGAGCTGGCTACCTCTGCAGAGGATTAGAATGGAGGGCAGGGCTTCCCTGACGGCGCAGTGGTTAAGAATCCGCCTACCAATGAGGGGGACAAGGGTTCGAGCCCTGGTCCGGGAAGATCACACATGCCACGGAGCTACTAAGCCCGTGCGCCACAGTTACTGAGCCTGCGCTCTAGAGCCCGCAAGCCACAACAACTGAGCCCACGAGCCACAACTACTGAAGCCTGCGCGCCTAGAGCTCGTGCTCCGCAACAAAGAGCAGCCCCTGCTCAACGCAACTAGAGAAAGCCCGCGCGCAGCAACAAAGACCCAATGCAGCCAAAAATAAATAAATATTTATATTAAAAAAACAAAACAAAAACCCAAACACCTCTCTCCCCTCCGTCTGCCCTGGGTCTCTCCTTCCTCCTGTAACACTGGGGGAATTACTTCTTCAGGAGCCTCAGTTTCCCCTTCTATAGAAAGGGAAAGTGGGGGAAAAAAAAAGAGGGCAAAGGTCAAGGGTGATGTTCACGTTTCTTTGGTATGTGTATGAACCGTATCAATGAGTCACAGTGAGACCACAGTCCTTTATTACTTGCAGAATAAGTGTTTTTAAAAGTCCTTTATAGTGGGGGTGGGGGGGAGGATCAACCTCCTTTCATGGACTTCAGTTTCCTCACCTTTAAAACGGGGACTTCCCTGGCGGCCCAGGGGTTAAGACTCTGTGCTTCCACTGCAGGGGGCGCAGGTTCAATCCCCGGTCAGGTAACAGATGCTACATGCCACGCGGGGCGGGGACAGGTAATGCCAGCCCTCCTAAACTGGCTGTCGCGAGGCTTGATGAGAAAGGATAGGTGGGCAGCAAACGTCAGCTGCTGCTCTGGACAATGTGACACGCCTGCGGTCAAGGTCCGCCTCCCTGTCACTGCGGTGCAACGGGCCACCTTCCCCCACCAGAAACCCAAGTGCAGCCCTCCCCTCTCCCACACCCCACAGCGGCAGGCCTGTCTCCTCTGCCTACTTCCGTAAGACGGCCGCCCGTGCCTCCGCTGGACAGGCCCCTGCCACGCCCTGGCTTCCCACCAGCCTTTGGTGGAGACGAAGGCCCTGGTACCCACATCCCTGTGTGCTAGAGGGAGACAAGTCACGTGCGAAGTCTGAGGTGTTGGTCAGAAGGTGCTTTATTGAAGGGCGGGGGCTCCAACATCTCGCGGCAGCTACAGCCTGGGAACAGAGGGTGGACGGGGGAGTGGGGCCCACATCCTCATCCACGTGCCACCCCCTCTTCCGGTTTGGGCCCTTCCATTTCTCCTCGGGGACCCTCCCTGGCCTGACTGGGGTCCGGTGGCCCTGGCAGGCTGACCCTGTCCCGGGTCCGGCCAAGGGAGCATCGCTCCATCACTGGCCACGGCGACCGGGTCTGGGAGGGGCCCCGGGACCGCCGGCGACCACTGGGGAGAATGGGGGCGCCACTCACTGGATCTCGCGGAACGCCCGCTTCTCCACCAGCTTCACTTTGTACTTGCGCTTGAACCTGGGGGAGGGAGAAGAGAGCAGTCGGCGACCTCGAGTCCATCCGGCGCGGAGAGGCTCCTGACGCCCACCCCGCACGGCAGCCCCCGGCTCTCACTTGGCTCGCTCCCGAGGCTCAATCATGTTTCTCCTCTGGAAGCTCTTGAACCGGTCTCGGAGGATGCTGCCCTCAGGCTGCGAGACACGGACAGGGAGTTCTCAGCGGGTGCCAGGCAGAGACCCCAGGGCCCTGACCGCTCCCCACAGGGTCCAGTGGAGGCGGGGAGTCGGCGCCACAGTCCCATTAGCCAAAGCCCCCAGTCTGGCCTCACGTACACCAGGGGCTCAGCCTGGCCCTGAGCTCATGGGGTGACAGGTACTGACCCATGGGCTGGCCCTGAACTGGGTTTGGAAGAAGCAACACGAAGGAGGCTGGAGAAGGGGGAATGGGCGTGGCCGGCAGGGGGAGAAGCAGGGACAAAGGCGGGGTCAGAAGAAGGGTGCGCGGTCGGCCCACTCGAAGTACAGCTGGCTGGAGCCCCGCGGCGTGCCAGACCACGCAGGGCCCGTGGCTGCGTGAGGAGCAGGGCTTCCTCCCGGGGGCACTGGGGGGCCACAGCAGGCTCCGAGTGCGGGAGCAACAGGCTCTATTTTGAGCTTTAGGAAGACCCCTCTGGGACTAAAGACGCCGAGAGTGGGGCCCGGAGACCAGGGGCTACAATGGGACCTGGCCAGGAGGAACGGTCTTCTGAGGGCCCCAGGCTGCAACTACCCATCACTCGGCCCCTCAGCCCCGGGGACCCCGTGCCCTCAGCCCCCAGGCATCAGCCCAACCAGCCCAGCCTGGGGGCAGCCATGATGTCGCCCATAGTCCCTGGGGGACATGGGGAGCAAGGATGGGTATCATCACCAGGCACGGGCGTCTCCCCTACAGCACCCCAGCACCCCGGCCAGACAGGTACCTTCAGGGTCCTGAGTGAATCAGCCAGCTCCGAGCTGAGCTGCACGTCAATGTCGGGGTCCTGGTACCTGGGGAATGTGGGGCGTCCGGGGGGTGGGGGGTCAGCCTGGCCCAGGACACAGGGCCAAAGACCCCTCTTGGGAACAAGAGGCCGGGCAGTGGGGTTGAGAACACAGAACTCTGGGGGAAAGGGATGGTCTCCCCGGAGAGACCCAGGTTAAGCAAAGATAGGAAGGCACCAGATGGGGGACTGGGGCCCCTCCCAGCCTCCCAGGGAGCCCCCGCCCAGGCCTCACTTGAGCCGCCCCAGCCGGCGGGGTCTGTCCGCCTCCGCCAGCCGCTGTGCCCGCCGCCGCTCCCGCCGTCGAGCCAGCTCCGCCAGCCGCTGTGCCACCTGCGCCCTGATCCCGCGCAGCCTGAAGACCTCCTGGTGCCGGAGCCGGGCGGCCCGCGCCACTGCCTGCTGCGCCCTCTGCGGGGGGGGGGGGGGGGGGGGGGGTGGGGGGGGGGTGGGGGGGGGCGGGGTCAGAGGTCAGGGGCCAGGTGGAGCACCACCCCGCCCGGGGGGCTTTTCCTCCACCTGCTCCCAGGTCACAGCAGCTGTTTCTCCACAGCCCTTGGTTTTTAATCCTTTTTTAAAAAGTTTATTTATTTGTTTTTGGCTGCACTGGGTCTTCAGGGCTTTCTATAGTCAGGCGAGCAGGGGCTACTCTTCGTCGCGGTGCACGGGCTTCTCACTGCGGTGGCTTCTCTTGTTGCGGAAAACGGGCTCTAGGCACGTGGGCTCAGTAGTTGTGGCTCGCGGGCTCTAGGCACGCGGGCTCAGTAGTTGTGGTGCACGGGCTTAGTTGCTCCGCGGCATGTGGGATCTACCCGGACCAGGGCTCGAACCTGTGTCCCCTGCACTGGCAGGCGGCTTCTTAACCACTGCGCCACCAGGGAAGCCCAGTGCCTGTTTTCTGAACCGACCTTCCTTATCCGTTTTTCTCTGTCTGTGGTTCATAAACCCTCCCCACCCCCTACCCCCGAACATCATCACCGGGGCAGCAGGGCCTGACCTGACGTGTTCCCCGCTGCATCCTCTGAGCCCACAGAGGTATCTGGAGGATGCCAGGAACTAGGTCTCAGATGACAAAGGAGCTTCACGGATCCCAAACAGCCCAAAGAAGCAGGCTCCGGGCGGGAGAAAGCAGGCTGTGGGATCAGGCAGAGCAGACCAGAGCCGCAGTGCTCACCAGCTTCCGGGCGGCCTTCTCCCGCCGCCGCTGCTGTTCCGTCTTCTTCTCCACGGAGGCCGGGCGGACGGCTGTGGGCGAGGCCTCTGCTCCTGTGGCCGGGTCTCCTCCAGCCTCGGGCCCCTCGTCCTGGCCTGCGCCCGGCTCCCCTTCCCCATCCGACTCCTCCAGCAGCCCCTGGCACATCTCCTGGAAGGCAGACTCCTGGGGAGAGGGGGCGGGTCAGGCTCAAGGCGGGCAGCGGGTGGGGAGCGGGCAGGGAGCGGGCGGGCGCGCGGGCCTGGGCTCACCGGGGTGGCGGCCTGCTCTGAGGCCGGCGGGGCCAGCTGCCGCTCCAGCTTCCCGGCTGCTTTCTGCCGCTGCAGCTCCACCTCGTGGGCCGCCCGGAGCAGGGTCTGGGGGTGGGGGGTGCAGGTGAGGACCCAGGCCCTGGAGGCCTCTCCTGGGACTTCCAGACCCGGCCCTCTTACCTCCCACCTGCACCTCCACCCCAGGGCTCAGCCCGCCCCCCTCGACGGCCCCGGCGCCTCCTCCTCCCCCGGCCTCCCTGCACCGGCCAAAGGGGGCTTCTAATCCCTAACCTCACATCTGCTCTGCCCGTCCTCTTAAAGGACAGTCTGGTCTCTACACACTGCAGGGTTCCACTTCTAGGAAGTGCCCCGAACAAGCACATGCACACAGACAGGAAGAAGCGGTGGCTGCCCGAGACCAGGGAAAACGGGGAACTGGGGGGTGACGCTGATGGGCATTAGGTTTCTTCCTGCGGTGACGAAAATGTGCTAAAATTGACTGCAGTGACGGCCACACAACTCTGCATATACTAACCACCACTGAATTGTGTCCTGTAGGTGGACGAATCACACAGATGGAAATTCTATCTCGATAAAGTAATTATGTTAAAAAAAAAAAAAGAAGAAGAAGAAAACGACAACATCTCCCCAGGAGCAAGAGCCTCCGCCTGTGGCCGGCCTCGTCCTCTCAATGTTTCGCGCGGCGCTGTTTGCTCCCATAGATGCTGTTCCCCGGCAGAGGGACGTGGCCCCCTGCCCCGTCAGCTAAGAGTCTGGCTCACGGTGAACAACGCTGAACAGCGTTCACAGCAGCACCTGCGTCTACTCAGTGACCTCGATTTCTCTCCGGGAACCTGAGCTCCCAGAGGGCGGGGGTTTGTCCTCTCTCTGTTCATGACATCTGTACCCAACAGATGTCTGTGAGATAAACACTGACTCTTACCACCAGCTTTTCCTGTTGCTAAACTACTCTCACCCTTGCACAAAGCTTACTCGGTCACATGTTTTGTTGCCAACGGTTGAAAGCCTTTTGCATTTATGTCCCACAGAGTTCCTGAAAGGTGCCACGGTCTCACCCACCTCTGGGCCTTTGCACATGCTGTTCCCTCCGACTGGAACACCCCCCTTCCTTCCTCTCTTACCATAACAAACTGCCCCCAGTCTCAGCTCTGCTGCCCCCTCCTCCAGCAAGCCCTCCCTGACCCCCAAGGCCGGCTCTGCTGCCCCCTGTGCCCTTTCATCCCAGCCCTGCCCACTCTGGGTCATCACTGTCCGGGAGCAGGTCTGTCTCGCCGACTGGACCACGAGCCCTGAGAGGTCATGCCAACGAAGTGGCCAAGCACCGAGTGAGAGGCCTGGCGGGGCGGCGTACCTGGTGGTCCTCAAAGGATGGGTTGTAGGAAGCTCCCGCGGGCGTCACCTCCACGGCAGGCGCCTGGGAGGGCTTGGTGTGGAGATGCTGCGGCCGCTGGAGGAGGACAGGACCAAGGCAGGGTAAGGCCTGGGAGCGCCATGACTCAAGCTTCCACAAGCGCTAGGACCCTGGGCCTGGGAGGCGGCACGGCACACGGCCTTCAGGCTGGGCAGTGCCCGTGGCATCCGGAACGATGGACAGCTGGTACTGCGGGCGCAGCAACCCCAGCAAGAGCACGCAGGGACTCCGCTCGTCTTTCCTGAGTAGGGTTCCTGTCACCAGGGTGGTGGGGACGGGTGAGACTTGCAAAACTTGTATGGTACGGTCGTCAGGCCATCACTGAGATCGGCAGCTGTGCTCGGCAGAGGTTCTGTGTCCGTCAGCGCAGGACACCACAGACAAGGGCTGACAGACACTCAGAGCGTAGCCCTGCACCCCCGGGAGCTTGGGAGAAACGCAGGGCCCTGGGCTCACCTGAAACCCGCTAGCCGGAACCTACACTTTAACAAACCCCCAGGGGACCCGAGTGCATGCTCAGCTCTGAGCAGCATCTCCCCATCTGGACTTGGCGCATCCCTGCCCGACTGGCCTCCACCCCAGCAAAGGCCCCCCGTCTACAACAGAAGCCTGGGGGTCTCCCCTGACACCCCCTGCCCCTCCCCACAGCCAACTGCCCGCCAGGCTAGGTGCTTCTGCCCGACGACTTGCCTTGGGTCACCCCCATGCTGGGGTGCCCGCCTCCACCTGTCCCACCTCCTCAGAGCATCCCACAATCCCACCTCTCCAGTGTGCAAAAGCACTTAGGATAAAAGCCCACAGCCCGAAGTGGGCTCCCGCAGCCTTCTCCCCACCCCACCCCCACCGAGCAGCGGGCCTCCACATCCTACAGCCCCGCCCTCGCTGGAGGCTCTGCACCCCCATCTCTGCAGGCTCGCTCGCTACACCAGGTCTCTGGCCCCTTAGTACCAACTTACTTTCCAGTGAAGGCTTCCCTCATCTCCCTAAAGCATGTCCCACTGACCTGCCACCACTCTGCTCTGTGCCCTGGAGGCGGCACTGCCTGCCTGGCTCCGGCAGGTGGGTTCCCGGTCACAGGACGGTCGGGCTCTGACGCTGAGGCTCTACAGCCTGAACGCTCCCCAGCCCCGCGCTCTGACCCCTATCACCCAGGACGCCCTTCTGACCAATTCTCACCTTCACACCTTTCTTCTTGGTCTGCTCCAGGAAAAAAGGGTCCTGGTGCTCCAAGGGCCGGTCCAGAGGGTCTGCGGAGGCAGCGAGGGGCGGCTGCTGGGGGAACATCGGGGCCCTGAGGGGCTCCCTCCCAGCCCTCCTCCCTTAAGATGGCCCGGGAAGGACTGACTCTCAGACCCCAAAGGGCTTCGAATGCCAGGCAGAAGAGCATGTGGACGGGGTCCAGGTAGCAGGAGAGGCCCCAGGTGTAGGGAGGGGCAGGAACCGGCCCGCTCGGGAAGGGGGCACGAGCTGGAGCACGGTGCCGCTTCAAGACGCCCGACTCGCCTAAGACCCTCAAAGCAACCCCGCAGGGCGCCCCCGAGACACGGTGCGCGGCGGCAGGGACACTCACTGTCTTTGACCCAAAGGTCGTAGAAGGGCCGCTCAACCATGTCCTGGGGCCCGGGCTTGGCTCTGGCCGCGGGAGGGTGGCGGAGTCGGGCCTGAGCCCTGCGCACCTCCCGGGGCAATTCGCCCTGCTCCGCCAGCCTCTCCCATAGCTGCTCCTTCCGCCTGAGCTTCCTGGCGTTGGGGACCTGGTGGGCGCGGACGCTGGGCCGGGGAGAAGCGGCGCAGGCGCAGCGGGTGAGGCGGACTCCCCTGCCCCCGCCAGGTGTCCCGGCGCCTCCTCCCTCCACAGGGGGCTCCCCAGGCTTCTCCTACTCCTCACTCGATCCAGCAGCTTCTGAGACCATCCCCCCATGTCTGCCCCCAGCACAGGCCTCTCTCCTGAGCCCCAGACCTGACCGCACAAGAGCCCCTGGGGCCCTTGCCCTGGATGTCTCCCAGGGACCCCACACACCATCTCACAACCAACCTCACATCGCTCCACTGTCCGCCCCATCAGCCATCCACGCTCCACCCCCACTTCAGGCGTCAGTCACTAAGCCCTGCCTGACCCATCCCCTGGCCGTGGCTGCCCACCCAGCCCCCTCTTCCAGCCCCAGAGCCCTCAGCCACGTCCAGGCCCATCCTCGCCTGCCCAGCCACAGCACCCCGGCCCCCGCCTCAATGCCTCCAATCCGCTCTCCAAAGTGCAAATCCGACCCCATCCTCCCCTCCAGTGCCCTTCACCTATCACCCTCCCTCCCCAGAATTCCTTTAGGGTCAGGAAGTGAGTAGGGCCTGCACAGAAGAACGTGAGGCCAGAACCAGAGGAGAAGGAGGGTCTGGGGGTGGTGGGACACTCACTCTTTGGGTGCAGGGACCTTGGATGTGTTCTCTAGGATGAGGTCGATCCGAAGGGGTTTCTTGAGAAGCAGCGACCTCTTCTGACCTTTGGTCCTCTTCTTGTTCAGCCCTGGGGGTGGGAGAAAGGAAAGAATTAAGGCCTCAGGCCCCCTCACTACCCAAGGCCAACTTCCCACTCCCCTCATTCCGGCTCCCCTGGAGACCTGCATCCCAGTACAGACCTGGAGGCCCCAGGCTGACCCTAGGCTCCCACCTGAGCAAAGAGGCCCCCGCAAGGGCAGGGCCTAGGGTGCCCAAGCTGTGACTCCCCACACCACACCCATTTCCTGGGCCAGCTGGAGGCAGCCCTGTGCTGGGGACACAGAGGAGTCAGACCCACAGCCCTGCAGACAAGGGGCTTCCAGAGGCAACGGGGAAGAGGCCACAGAACGATTAATGTTAACAAGGAAGAAAGCAGGTGGTCAGGCGACATGAGGCCCAGGGAGCTGGACTCAGGACCCAAGATGGCCAATTCCTAGCACAACAGAATTTTCTGCTTTTACTTCTAAAGCCTAAGAGTAAAAAGAACTCTAGAACAAAACATACTAGGATGGAATCCGTATCCTTCCATTTGCTAAGGGACCTCATGAAAGTGACTTTGCTCCTCTGTGCTGCCAAAATGAGGTTTAATGCCTACCTCGCAGGATCTGGCGGAGATGTACTGGGTTGACCAAAAACGTCATTCGGGGTTTGCCATAACATCTTACGGAAAAACCCAAACAAACTTTTTGGCCAACCCAATAACTGCAGCTGACTATCGAACAACATGGGTTTGAACTGCGAAGAGTCCACTTATACCAGGATTTGTTTCAATAGCAAATACTACAGGAACACACGATCTGCAGTTAGTTGAATCCACAGATGCGGACCCAAGGTACAGAGGGTCGACTACAAATTACACGTGGATTTTTGACCCCATGGAACGTCAGTGCCCCTGACCCCTGCATTGTTCAAGGGTCCATTGTATTTCAAGATTCCACAGCACAGTGATCACCCGTGAAAGCATGCAATCGCTGTTATCCTTCTACTTTTTTTTTTTTTTAATCTAAAGCAGAATCTGTAACTACTTCCTTGCCTGTTCACCAGGGTAGCTCCCTGCCTTACCCTTCTGTTCACAGAGCAGATCTTCTCACTCCTGTGAAAGTCGACCTCTTCAATACCCCTTCCTTACCAGCTCACTCAAAGACCGCTCTCCCCCAAGAGGTCCTTTCATTTCCCTTACACCAGATCCCTTGACTGATCTCATACATGCTAATAAAGGCCATCCTGCTGTTACAGCAGCCTGAGGTTTTGCTCATTAAAGCTATAGGCTTTCCCGTTAAAATGGACCCCTTAGCTTTTCTAGCCCCTCCTTAAAACAAACCAATTATTCTTCATCTGTTTTTCCAGGTATTGACAGTAAACCTTATTACTCACTGAAGCAAACCCTAACTTGCTTCTCCTCCACTTGTTTTAGAAGGTCCCGAACCCTGCATTTTGGCAAATTAAAGCAAGCAGGTCAAGAGGAGTCTCTTATTCAAGTTGATCTTTTTGTTCTCATTAGAGAGCAAACATCTTATTGAGTAAATCAGGCATGATTCCTTATAGCATGTCCTTGACCTGGTTTTCTGCAAATTAACGGAGACCTCCTGATTTATGATTATCTACGTAACAAGTCAGATCCCAACTGGATTCTCTGGGCATTGAGACCTCTCTGAAACCTCAGGAAAAAAAAAAAAACGAGTTCTTTAGGATAATCCCTAACTTGCTTTCTGTTCATCCCAGGTCCTCTTTAAAGACATTTTTTTTTTCCAGGTGTTTGCCACCCAAGCCACGTCATTAACACAGATCCTTTTAGAGGCTGAGGGAGCCTCACTAAATAAGGATTAATCATTGCCACACACCCGCCACAAAAACCCTTCCTCACCTTCATTCTTGGGGCCAGTGTCCACGAAGAAGAGTTTTTCATCGGGGGCTTCTGATATCAAGCCACTGGGAGGTGGAAATTCAGAATATCAACCATACATGTTGGGGAGAGGAGTACGAAGCCGCGGAAGGAGCAGGTTTAACCTCTCCAGGCTCAGCTTTCCTGTTGTGCTCATTCAAGTACTATCTTCCCGCCTGGGACCCCTCCAGGCCAGAGACCCTCCCTCCAGTTTGCAGAATTTACTACTTAAAACGCACTAAACTAGGCTGAGTGCATGGTACGTACTGATACCAGAAAAGTGTTTGTGGTTTACCTGGATTCTAATTTAACTGGGCGTCTTGTACCCGGTGACCCTACCAAGTCCCCCAGGCTGTCACCCGGAGTTCCCAGTACATCCCCTCGGCATCCCCAGCGGTGCCGGACAGGGGCTCCCAGGCCCCCAGAAGTCCCCCCCAGGCAGCTAGGCCTCGCACCCCGCCACACAGAACGTGGCCCAGCTGTGCGCAGTCCCGCCCCACTCACCCGCTCGTGCGCTCCTGCAGCCGCACGTCCTCCAGGAACTGATCAACCTCCAATCCCAGCGGCTCCTCAGCGAGCCGCCGCCAGCCCCGCTTCTTATTTCTTGGGCCTCGCCGTCGCCGCCTCAGCGCTGGGTCCACCGAAGTGGGCCGCAGCCCCAGGAAGCCAGAATTGGCCTCGCTTTTCGAGCACAGCCCGACACCACCACCGCTTCCCACCGCCATCTTGGAAAAGGAAGAACTGGGCCTCCGGCGTCCGGAAATCCTGTTCGGGGCGTGCGCACGCAGAAATCCCGCCCCCTCTCGTGACGTACTTCCGGCTACCGCCATCTTGGTAGGGTGGCTGGAGCCGCAAAGGGGCGGGGAGGCTACTATCTCGGTAAAGGATAAATGGCTCCTCCCTCTTCTGCAGATTCCGGTCCGCCCCAGGTTGTAGGTTTGGGGCTCTAGCCCTAGGCGAAATACCTTTCCCGGCCGCCTAGGAATACTTTAAAAATCTGAGTATCATTTTAAATTTGTTGAATTTTTTAAAGATTTAGGGGTTTTTTTTTGCGGTACACGGGCCTCTCGCTGTTGTGGCCTCTCCCGTTGCGGAGCACAGGCTCCGGACGCGCAGGCGCAGCGGCCACGGCTCACGGGCCCAGCCGCTCCGCGGCACATGGGATCTTCCCGGACCGGGGCACGAACCCGCGTCCCCTGCATCGGCAGGCGGACTCTCAACCACCGCGTCACCAGGGAAGCCCTAGCTTTCTTAAAAAAGGAAAGTTATACCCGGCAGTGGCAGATTCGGCACACGAGACTTTCCAGTCTCAGAACGTTTGACCTGTCAATGTTCCAAACCTAGAATCTTGGAAATCAGAGTTTTCGGAATGTCGAGGTTGGGAGCACAGAACATTCCGTGCGAGAAATGTTAGAAACATACATTATTAGAAGCCTAGAAGCACAGGCTCAGAATCATTAATCTTGGATAAGCTACATAGTTGTGCCTCAGTTGCTTCATCTGTAAAATGGGGGCGATAATTGTTCATCTGCCTCATAGGTTATTCTGGAGATTAAACAAGGTAATATATACAAAATCCTGAAGATTGTGCCGGGATCTAAATGTTAACTATTGTTATTACCTCGCTCCCTGAGACTTTATCTTAGAATCAATTAATCTATGCTGTTTACAAATAGGAAGGGAGCTCGGATGCCCTTGGGCCCTGGCAACCATCCGTAGGGATCCAGAGCCTCATAAGGCCGTTCTCCACTCGAAAAGGAAAAAGGTACAGAGAAGGAAGGCGCCACGCGGGGGTTCACACAGCGGAACTCGGCCTGGGGACGGTGACAGGCCCGGGATTTGGCCCTGGAGACCTGATCACCCACCACCTGGGGCAGGGGTTTCAGCGATCGGCCAGCCTAGCTCTCGTGTGTCCACCAGGGGGCGCCGGGAGCCGCGCCACCGGGGGAGCGTGGGCGGGGACGGCGCGAGGCCAGCGTGTCCCGGGGGCCGTGGGTGTGGCCATGGGTGTGAGTTGGCTGGACCACGAGCGGGGATCCCCCCGGGCGTGAGCGAGCGCGTGCGCACACTTTGGTGGTCCTGATGGGTAGCATCACCTCCTCCCCCTCCAGGAGCCCGCTTGTCCTCGGTGTTACGTGTCAGGAGCTGTGTACCCAGGTTGTGTGGGTGGAAGTCGGCGGGCAGGGAGGAGGACGGGGGCACCTTGTAACCAAGTTGGCACGCACACACACACATACACACAACCCCACGGCCTAGGGCTTGGTTCCCAGGCCCCGGCGGCAGGAGGTTTGAGGGAGGGATGTCCCGGAGGGAGGGCCTCAGAGTAACTTTTCTTCGGAAAATATGTCGATCTGGTCCCCAGCCCAGGCCTGAGTCATCAGGCTCCCGCAGCATTGAGTCATGGCCTCCACCTCTGCCCCTGAGAGCTTGGAGAGTACCCCCCTGAAGTTCTACCCAGGGCTCTCCTTCCCCAGGGGGTTTGGGGGGGAGAGCGATCCCCACCTCTAACCCATCCCAAAACAGCCTGACTCCCACAAGGAAAGAAGCCATGGCTTTATTTGCACTGTGGGAACGCTATTACGTTCACAGTCCCCTCCCAGGCACGGGGTGAGGGGTGATGGGTGTGGGAATCCCAGCGAGCACCCTGGAGGGGGCATCGTCCCCATCTGTTTCGCTCTTCGCCATCTTTTCCGTGTGGTCCCCCAGCAGGGTCAAGCACTAATACATAGTGAAGTCAGGAAAAGGTGTGTGTGTGTAGGGGGGGGGGTGAGAGTTCCCTTTAGGGGAGGGGAGAGAGGGTTGTAGCACCAAGAGCCCCTCCCCCCACGACGTCCCTGAAAAGGGGACTAAAATAACGCCCTGGGGCCTATCTGGCAGGGGCTCCACTTAAATATGGACTGATGGTGGGCCGAGAGGCTGTGCCCCAGCAGTCTAAAATTCGGACCACCAGCTGAGGTGGGGGGAGCAGGCTGGTCTATCAATCCAGGGCAGGTGATTGGAGGACACAAAGGCCTCAGAGTGGACGCCTTCTGGGAGGAGCAGGGATGGAAGGCGGTTTTTGGTCTGCAGAGGATCCTTCTTAAAGAAAGGGGTGTGGCAGGAACTGGGGGGAGGGGCTGAGGGGTCCAGCCGAGGAAGTAGGAGGTGTGTCTCCCCCCTGAGCCCCCAGTGGTCCCAAGACCTGAGGACACCATGGAGTGGAGGGTCCCCGCCTGGCTGGGCAAGAGGAAGCAGGGCAAGGGGACCCCTCTGTTAGTCATTTCAACCAAGTGGCCGCTCACTTGTGAGGGGTCCTGCTCAGACCCAGGGATCAGACGGGTTAGGCCTGGGTGTGTGTCTCTGTATGTCTGAGTGACTCTGTAGGTGATCTCTCCTGAGAATGGCAGCTCCATGAGGTCGTATCGATGTGTCTGTTTTGCTCTCTGCTGTAGCCCCCAGTGCCTAGAAGGAGCCCTGAACATAGTAGGTGCTCAAACAAATATCTGAATGAATGATGCATGGATGGATGCTCCTGTGTGTGTGTGTGTGTGTGTGTGTGTGTGTGTGTGTGTGTGTGTGTGTGTGTATCAGTGTCGGAATGATGTGCTAAGTGTACGCGGAGATGTGAAGGGTGGGCAGAGAAGCCTTGCCCCTCCCCTGGTCCCCACCGTCTGGCAGTGGGGGGGCAGGAGGGACCCCCAGCCTCACCGCTGCGAGAGTGGGCAGGCAGGGTGCACGTGGCCAGGGTGGGGATGTGCGTGCAGCCATCCGGAGCTGGGGAGCCACAGCAGGGCGAGAGGGGGGAAGGGCCGGCCGGCAGCGGCTGGCTCACTCAGCGGAGCCCTTGTGGCGCCGCTTGGAGGGCGGCACCAGGCGGCGGGGCAGGTTGCTGGGCAGCCCGTGGCCCTCGAGCTTGGCCTCGATGAGGTGGCTGGCCAGGGCGAACTCCTCGTCGTCCAGCATGCCATCTCGGTCAACGTCGCTCAGCTTCCAGATGCGGCCCAGCACGGAGTTGGGGAGCTTGGTTCCCACCATCCAGGTCTTGACCTTGGTGCCGCTTAGCTTGCCATCGGACGGCGCCAGGTTGTAGAAGATCTCATCATATTTGGACTTGTCCTTGGTCACCACCCACTCAGTCTCATCATCCGAGCCCTCCTCGCCGTCCTCCAGGGCCTCGTCAGGCCCCCGCTCCACGAAGGGGCCCATGTGGGTGCCCTCGAAAGCGCCCCCCTGCACGCCCACCTCTGTGCTTTCCAGCTCCTCCTGCCGGAGTAGGGGCATGAGCTTGGCGATGTTGTGGGTCAGCATCTCATCCAGCGCCTCCAGCAGCTTTGGCTTCAACGAATGGAACTTGGTGAAGTCGTGAGCCATCAGCAGCTCCTGTGGGAAGGGGAACACAGAGAAGTCAGGGGGCACCATCCCCAAGCACCAGAAGAGTTGCAGCAAAGACCGACCCATATCGCAGCACCACATTAGTTTCCAGAGCAAGGCAGAGAGCTCCACGGATCATGACCATAAAGAGACAGGGGTGTGATTAATGGTGATGAGTAGGGAGGACTCCAGGGCCAGGCTGCCCAGGTTCCAACCCAGCTCTACCACTTGGGAGCTGTGTGTCCTCAGTCAAGTGACTTGACCTCTCTGATTTCCCTGTCAGTTTCCAGATTTGTAAAACAGGTTGAGAACTAGCACTCCCCTCATTGGGAGGTGGGAAAGGCTTAATGAATTCATCTGGATGAAGTGCTCAATAAGTGGCAGCGTCATATTCACAGCTGCTCTTTATCTAGCCCAGCGGCTCTCAACCAGGGATGATGGTGTCCCCCAGGGGACAGTGGGCAATATCTGGAGACATTTTTGATTGTCACAACTCGGGGATGCTAGTGGCATCTAGTGAATAGGGGCCAGGGATGCTGCTAAACAGCCTGCAATGCACAGGACACCCCCTTCAAGGAAGAATTATCTGGCCCCAAATGTCAGGAGTGTGGAGGCTGAGAAACCTTGATTCGGCCCAAACTCTGTGCCAGACACTGTCTAAGGAAGTCGCGAACACTAGCCAATTAAGCATCCAAGGTAGATACTATCAGGATGCCGATTTTCCAGTTGAAGAACCTGAGGCTCAGAAAAGTTAAGTGACTTGACCAGGTTCACAGAGCTAGTCAGTGACCAAGGGGAAGTTCACTCTATTATAATTCTTCAGTATTGGACTAGAAATATCTAAGACCTAAAGGTCACAGGCTTTCAGTATCAGCCTAACACAACCTAGAAACAGAGCCTGGGCTAGGGGCGCTGAGTCCTTGCCTCCATGCCTGAGCCTGGACCTCTGTCCCCATGTCCACGGGTCACTCCTGCCCTGCCCACCTCCTGTGGCTCTTCATTTACCCGAGGCTGCCACACCCAGACCCAGTGCTTTCCCCGACACTGGTTAATCCTAGGCCTGGACACGTGAGGAGCCTCTGGTTATCCCCCAATATCCATCTTCCTTACTTCCTCAGTATGGAATCCCTGAATGTTACCTGGGCATCTGGCCACCTAGAGAAAAGACTACACTTCCCAGCTTCCCTTGCAGCAGATGTGGTCATGTGACTAAGTTCTAGCCAATTGGATGTCAGCACAAGTTGCGCACGCAACTCTAGAATTGCCCTGTTCAATACAGTAGCCACATGTGGTTATTTAAATTTAAATTAGTTAAAATTACAACCTAAAATTTCAGTTTTAATGTGGCTAGTGGCTAACTACATTGGACAGCATGGCATAGAAAGTCACCATAGAAAGTACTATTGGACAGCACTGTTCTAGTAAGTGTTCTTTTTTTTTTTTTTTTTTTTTTTTTTTTTTGGTGGTATGCGGGCCTCACTGTTGTGGCCTCTCCCGTTGCGGAGCACAGGCTCCGGACGCGCAGGCTCAGCGGCCATGGCTCACGGGCCCAGCCGCTCCGCGGCATGTGGGATCTTCCCAGACCGGGGCACGAACCCGTGTCCCCTGCATCGGCAGGTGGATTCTCAACCACTGCGCCACCAGGGAAGCCCCTAGTAAGTGTTCTTAAAGAGAGAGACTGTACCATTAGCTTCCCCTCCCGCCCTGCTCCTCCTCCTCTTCTTGCTGGCTGGAATGCAGACACAATGGCTGGAGTTTCCACAGCCATTTTGTACCATGAGGAGGTTCTTGGGACTGGAGGCCAGACTTGGAGGAGAATTAAGACAGAAGGAGACTGGGTCCCTGGCTCTGTAAAGCACCAAACCAGCCTTGGACCATATTCCAGGACATTTATGAAGGAGAGAAATAAACTTCTAACTAAGCCACAGTTGCTTTGGGTTTGCTGTTCACTCCCTTAATTCACAAAACCACGCTCCCACAGAACCATTTGCGGGAAGTGCTTTCAGAAACCTGCCATCCATCCCTCTAGTTTTCCAGGTCCCATCCCGGAGCACATGGAAGCCAACCTTCCCATCATATCACCCCTGCTGCCTTCCTCCTGGACAGCCTCCCACCTGCATCTTCTGGCAGTCCGGGAAGTCGCCGGGAGATATGTGATGCTCCAGCTGAATCTTGGCAAAGATGACGGGCAACTTGAGGATCAGCTGTTTCTTCTTGTTCTCCTTCCCAAACACGGAGGGCATCTCCTTCTTCAGGTAGCTGATGATGTAGGTGTGAACCTGTGAGGGGGACAGTTCTCACCTAAGCCTGCCTCACAGTCACCTGCAGGGCTCGTTAAAACATGGGCTAGAGCTTCCCTGGTGGCGCAGCGGTTGAGAGTCCGCCTGCCGATGCAGGGGACGCGGGTTCGTGCCCCGGTCCGGGAGGATCCCACGTGCCGCCGAGCGGCTGGGCCCGTGAGCCGTGGCCGCTGAGCCTGCGCGTCTGGAGCCTGTGCTCCGCAACGACAGAGGCCGCAGCGGTAAGAGGCCCGCGTACCGCAGAAGAACAAACAAACAACAACAACAACAAAAAAACCCCCAAAACATGGGCTGCCCGGAGTTTCTGATTCACTAGGTCTGGGGTGGGGCCTGAGAATGTGCATTTCTAACAAGTACCGGTGAGCTGCTGCTGCCATGGGTACAAGGGCTTCCCATCTCTCCTAGGCACTCTCAGCCCCTCCCGTGGCATAAACATCCCTCCATGTCCACTGCCAAATCTACATACCAGCCCTGGCCTCTCCCTGGAACTCAAGACTCAGAGCTGATTGCCTTGTCAACATTTCTGGACAGCTCCATCTCAGGACGCCCGCAATGGAATTCAGCTCCAGCCCCTATAGCTGTGCCCATCTCGAGAGACAAACAGCACCTCCACCTCTCCCTACCCAGTGGAGCCCAGAAATCTGGAAATCATTCCTGATTTGATTCTCTCTCCTCACTGGCCACATCTATTTCATCAGCGAGCCCCTTTAACTCCTAAATCTCTCTTGTACTTTTCCATGTCTCTGCACCTCAGTTGCCGCACCCCCCCGTCCCAGCAGTCCCATCTTTTGCCTGGGGAGACACACCAGTCAGCCCACTGGACTCCTGGCTTTCCCTCTGGCCCCTCCAGCCCCGCCAATCCTTTCCCCATGAAGTAGCAGCTGGAGGGTCGTTTTAGTTTTGCTTTTTTAAGGAACAAGTGTGGCACCGGGAGACACTGCTACTATGTATCAATTTGCTTCTAATCCAGGTGGAAAATTCCTCCCACAGCTGACAAGGCCCTACTGTAGCAATTCTCAAAGCGTGGCCCAGGGGTCCCTGAGACTCTTTCAGGGGTTTGCAGACTCAAAACTATTTTCATAAGAATATTAAGGTGCTGTGTGTCTTTTTTACTCTCATTTCCTCCCCAGCGGACAGTGGAGTTTTTAAAGGCTAAAAGATATTGCAATTGACTGTAGAAACAGATGAGCAAATCCAGATGTCTCCTCTGACGCCAGACATTAAGGCGATTTGCAAACATGTAAAACAGGGCCACTGTCCTCCCTAAGTTGGGTTTTTTGGGGGGTTTGGAAAACAGTTAATTTTCATACAACATCTGTTACTTAGGTTAACAGGTAGTAGATTTTTTCTTGCTATTTTAAATGATCTTACAATGTTAATTATTATCAATATCTGTTCATTAGTATACATCGACATGATCAAAATGATAGGTAACATTTATAATAAACGTTACTTATTAATAAGGATATAAGTATTGCTTGGGAATTCCCTGGAGGTACAGTGGTTAGGACTCCGTGCTCTCACTGCTGAGGGCATAGGTTTGATCCCTTGTCGGGGAACTAAAATCTCGCAAGCCACGCAGCACGGCCGAAAAAAAAATTATATAAGTATTGTTGGTTAATTAATATTATGAGAGAAATAAATATGAAACATTTTCTCAGTATTAACTTACTTTTTTTTTTTTTTCTTTTGATGTAACGCGAGGCTTGTGGGATCTCAGTTCCCCGATCAGGGATTGAACCCAGGCCATGGCAGTGAAAGTGCTGAGTCCTAGCCACTGGACCACCAGGGAATACCCTCAGTTTTAACTTCTAATATGGTTAATACAGAAAGATTTAATCCGTGTACATACAAACTCTTTGGGGGGGGCCTCGATAATTTTTAAGAGTGTAATGAGGGCCTGAGACTGCTCTACACGACTTGGCTCCTGCCGCTTCATGCAACTTTATCTCCCTCCATCTGCTCCAGCTTCCTCACCTGCCATCCTTTTTTAATCAGCATGCCAACCACTTTCCTACCTCAGGGCCTTTGCACGTGCTACTCCCCGCCTGGAACTCTGCCCTAGTCTCCCAACAACTGGCTCCTTCAGCTTCCTTTTGATGTCACCTCCTCACAGAGGCCATCCTATGGGAAGCAGGTGCTGCAAGCACCACCATCCAATTCCCTTCTACCTTTACTTTTATTGTTTCATTCACAGCACTTATCACGATTCATCATTATTTCATCTATCTGTTAGTTTACTTATTCTGTCTCCTTCCATCAGAATGTGAGCTTCAGGAGGGCTGGGACCTTTTCTGTTCCCTCTGTTCCCCAGTGCTGGCACAGTGTGCAGAGAAAAGACTCAAGAAATATTTGTGGAATAAACCAATGAACTTGAGAACCTTTGAGCCACGATCTCATAAGTTATCAAAAAGCAAACAAGGAGGGGACTTCCCTGGTGGTCCAGGGGCTGAGACTCTGCACTCCCAATGCAGGGGGCCCGGGTTCGATCCCTGGTCAGGGAACTAGATCCCACATGCTGCAACTAAAAGATCCCACGTGCCGCAACTGAAGATCCCTCACGCCGCAACTAAGACCCGCCGCAGCCAAATAAATAAATATTTTTATTAAAAAACGCAAACAAGGAGAGAAAAAAATGAGCATTCATATGTCCTATTTTTAATAGGAAGCTCAATAATGAAATGGATAGGTTTAAATAAAAATATACTATATCTGGAAAAAGACACAAGAAACTACTCACGGGGGGTTGCCTGCAGGGAAGAGAACCTGAGAGCCAGTGGGGTCAGAGGTGGGAGGGCGCACGTTTGACAGAACATGAGTGCTTTCCCATGAGACAGTCTCAAATTTTCAATTAAAAACACTCATTAAAAACTCCTTTTACAGCTCTATTTACACTAGTCAGGACATGTAAGCAACCTAAGTGTCCATTAACAGATGAATGGATAAAGAAGATGTGGCACATATATACAATGGAATATTACTCAGCCATAAAAAGAAATGAAACTGAGTTATTTGTAGTGAGGTGGATGGACCTGGAGTCTGTCATACAGAGTGAAGTAAGTCAGAAGGAGAAAAACAAATACCATATGCTAACACATATATGTGGAATCTAAGAAAAAAAATGTCATGAAGAGACTAGGGGTAGGACGGGAATAAAACACAGACCTACTAGAGCATGGACTTGAGGATATGGGGAGGGGCAAGGGTAAGCTGTGACGAAATGAGAGAGTGGCATGGACATATATACACTACCAAACGTAGGGTGGGTAGCTAGTGGGAAGCAGCCGCATGACACAGGGAGATCAGCTAGGTGGTTTGTGACCACCTAGAGGGATGGGATAGGGAGGGTGGTAGGGAGGGAGATGCAAGAGGGAAGAGATACGGGAACATATGTGTATGTATAACTGATCCACTTTGTTATAAAGCAGAAACTAACACACCCCCATTGTAAAGCAATTATACTCCAATAAAGATGTTTAAAAAAAAGTCCTTTTAATAAAGAACCTAGGGGCAGGACAGGAATAAAGATGCAGATGTAAAGATGCAGGACTTGAGGACACAGGGAGGGGGGGAAAGGGTAAGCTGGGATGAAGTGAGAGAGTGGCATGGACATATATACACTAACAAATGTAAAATAGAGAGCTAGTGGGGAAGCGGCTGCATCGAACAAGGAAGGGAGATCAGCTCGGTGCTTTGTGACCACCTAGAGGGGTGGGATAGGGAGGGTGGGAGGGAGACGCAAGAAGGATGAGATATGGGGATATATGTATATGTATAGTTGATTCACTTTGTTATAAAGCAGAAACTAACACACCATTGTAAAGCAATCATACTCTAATAAAGATGTTTTAAAAAAAAGTCCTTTTAATGAGTCATAGGTTTAGAATGCTAAACATTTTGGTGGCACCTTGGCTGGCTCTGAATCCTCATCTCCCATCTCCACCACCCTGGGCTCCTTGTTCAAGCATGTCCCGGCCTCAGGGCCTTTGCTCTTGCTGTTCCCTCTGCCTGGGTATGGTCTACCCCAGATCTCCACTCTGCTCATCCCTTCCCCTCCTTCAGGCCTCTGCTCAGATATCGCCTACTCCAGGAGACCCTCCCCAATGACCCTAAAATAGCCTCTCACCAGTCTCTCTGCTTCATTTTTCTTCATAATCCTTATTACATACAGTATAATATTAGAGATTAATTTGTTTAATATCCACTTCCCAATTAAAAATCAATTCTACAAGAAAAGAAACTTCATGTGGTTTTGTTCCCTGCTCTATCCCCAGGACCTAGAACAGTGCAGGAGCACATTGTAGGCGCTCAATAATTGTTGGTTGAATTAATGCTATCGAGTCACCTCAGTGAGCTCGGTATGAAGGTTCATGGCATCCTAGTGTCTTTAGAATCGGAACCTCCCAAGATCCTGGCCTCATGCATCACAGCACAGTGAAAGCGCCCCTTCTAGCAGCAGCTACCACTTCAACCAAAGGGCAGAGCCAGAGGACTCATCCACATCGGACACTGGGACAGACAGGGAAACTGAGGCACAGAGGGGTAGTTACCAAGAGTGCGGAAAGGCCTTGTACTGTTGGGGGAGAGCATATGGGGAGGTAAACGGTGTGTGCTGTTGTTTGATGGCTGGACCAAGTGTGGCAGAATCACACGTGGGGCATGAGCGGGTGACACGGGGCAGGGGAGAAGCAACAAGGCTTGGGCATTGTAGACCCCGTGTCTTGATTGGCACTGGGGAGCCACAGATGGATTTGCAGGAGGAAGGGGAAGGCGTGGTCTGCAGGTCTGAGAAGGCCAATCAGGGCAGGGGTGTGGCCAGGCCGGTGGGTGGGGCCTGCGAGAGAGGGCCAACGGGGAGAGGGGGCGGGGCCTAAGGGCGGCTCCTCGGGAACCCAGAAGACAGGAGGAGGCCAGGCACTAATGGCTTTTCCAGAGAGGAAGCCGCGGAAGGTGCCAGGAAGAGATAACGTGGGTGGGCGGGGTGGGCCGGGGCTTGGGTCCCGGACTCCGGGGTTTGTCTGGTTTTCCGGAGCCACCTCCTGCGTGGCGGGGGCACCAGGTGTCCGGCCCCACCCCGCCCCTGGGTCCCACGGACCCTGGGCTCCCCCTCCCGCTGCTGTCTGCTTCCCCCGGGACCTGGGGGACCGGGGTCCGCAGGGGAAGAGGGTGACCCAGGGGGAGACTGAGGGAGGGAGAATGGAGAAAGACAGAGAGAAAAGAGAATGAATGAGGGAAGAGAAGAGGAAAAAAAGAGAGACAATAAGGGAGAGAGAGAAACTGAGAAAGAGGTAGAAATGAGATGGAGAGAGAGAGAGAGAGAGAGAGAGAGAGAGGCACAGAGAGACAGAAAGACAGAGACAGTCCAGGGCCTGGGCAGAGGACGAGAGAAAGGTGGATTCTGGAGCCTTCAGGAGCCGACCACACTGGGCGGCTCCCTCCCAAGGAGGATTCCTGGGGTGGGGGCGGGGCTCTGACTCACCCCCTCTCTGCAGCTCCTTAAACCAACACCTCAGGCTCCTCCATCCCCCATAACCTTCCAGGCTTCCCTGCCTGCCCAGCTTCCTGCCCCACCTCCACCCTGGCAGGCAGCCTCCCCTGTGAATGTTCCATTCGTCCTCCAAAACGCTCTTAAACCAGTGCTCTGCCCTCCCAGTCCCGGAGGCCCTGTCCCGATCCAGGCTCCTCCTTGTTCCTCAGTCCCCAGCCCCCTCCCTGGTCTGGGAGCCGAGTCTCGAGTCTCGCTGCCCTTAAATCCACCCTCCAGAAGGCAGCTAGAGTCTGACCCTGTCCCTCCCCTGGTCTGAATCCTTCCATGGCTCCCCAGTGCCCTCAGGACAAAGCACAAGTTCCAGGCCACAGCCCTGGGTGATCTGACTCTCACCCACCCCACCCCATCCCTGCCCCTAGCCTCAGATTCAGTTACTCCCACTGTCTACACTGGCTTCAACACTGACCTTTTTCCTCTTCCTTGAACTGGCCATGTTCTCATCTCCAGTCCACGCACTTGCTGGTCCTGCTTTCTAGAATCTCTTCCCCTCTCTGTCCCCCTCATCCTCCAGTTTGCAGCTCAGATGCCCTCTCCTCCAAGAAGCCCTCCCAGATTTCCCCTGGGCTCCCCAGTCTCAGCCCTGACCATGTTGGATGGTCACTGTCTGGGGGTGGGGTGGTCTTCTCCCCTGGACTGCCTTGGTCACCGCTGTGTTCCCAGCACCACCCGGCACAGGGCCAGGCACAGCAGGAGAACTTTCTCAGATTCGAGAACTTAACTAATCTAATCAGAGAGCTGACGCCAGGGACCAGCAGTCAAGTAGAGGAGCATCAGAGGAAAGGCAAGAGCTGCCGCTGCCTCCCCAGTCCCGGTTACTGCTCAGCCAGCCCCCCATTACTGCTCACCCGCACCAGCCGGGCCCTCTTCACCAGATCGTTGAGCTTGCGCAGTGCGGCGTGGCGCGGCAGGCCCTGGATGTCGCGGAAGAGGTCCTGCTCCTCCAGCTCGAAGAGGCGCCGGTTGTCGGGTACCAGGAGGGGCTGGGACCAGAAGGAGCCGATGTAGACGCGCAGCACCTCGGGCGTGCCCACCACCTTGCCCAGCGCCCACATGAGCGCCCCGTAGACGCGCATCAGCTGCTGCGTCTCCACCATGTCGGCCTTGTTGAGCACCACGCGGATCTTGTCCTCGTGGCCTCGCAGGGCGCCGATGGCCTCCGAGAACTCGTCTGAGATCTCCAGCTTGTGAGCATCGAAGAGCAGGATGATGAGGTCCACGCGCTCGGCGAACCAGCGCAGCACTGCCGGGAAGTCGTACCCTAGGGGGAGGGGGCGGTACAGGGGCGCCGGGGGCAGAGGTCAGCACCCGAGCCTCCAGCCACTGGGATGCAGCCATTCCTTTGGACTCAAGTTAGACCGTACCAGATGTTCAGGTTGTTAACCTTCGAAATTTTTGTCTATGAGAAACAGCTGAGGCCCCAAGAGTGCCCCACAGCTCTGTCTGCACAGCCCTCAGAACTCCCCCCATCACTCTGGCCCCCGCCTCTCAAGCCATCTGACCACAGGGAACAATCGCCCCCTCCCCCTTTTCATTCATTCTTTAGGCTGATATTAGCAGCGGGCATTGGTCCAGTTATTGAAACACTGAAGTGTTCCTAATAGACTCCCTGTGCTTCTATGGACAACCCCCCCCCCGCAAGGCCCCCGAGTGCCTCCATCACCCCAGCCCCTCCCCAGTATCTGTCAGATCTCCCCGCCATCCAGCAACTAAAGATTTCACTCGGGCCCTGATGACGCTCTTGCCATAGCAGATGTTAAATAGTTTAAATTTATTGACAACATTTACTGAGTCTTCTGTGTGCCAGGCCCCGTCCTGGGCACTGGGGGTCTCACAGAGAACACTCAGACAAGGTCCTGGCCTTCGTGGGGCACCCATCCCAACAGCTGGCTCCTGGGTCCATCCATTCATTCCTTTCACCTTTCATTTCCTCACTCACTCATTCATTCACGCTGTTTGCTTTTTCGCTTGTTCGCTCATTCATTCAGCAACAAGTGACGCTTGGGAGGGAGGAGAGGAGCAGTTGAGACCCCCGACTTGGCAGCTGGGAAGACCCACGTTTGAATCCTGGCTCTGCTGCCGTCAGCTAGGTGACCTTAAGCAAGCAGGTAGCCTCTCTGAACCTCTGTTTCCTCCTCAGTAAAATGGAAATCATCATAGGACCTACCTCCTAGAACTGTGTGAAGATTAAGAGAATACACATGAGGGGACTTCCGTGGTGGCCCAGTGGTTAAGACTCCTTGCTTCCAATGCAGGGGGCGTGGGTTTGATCCCTGGGGGGGGGAACTAAGATCCCACATGCCACATGGCCAAATAAATAAATAAAAGTTAAAAAAAATTTTTTTAAGTAATACACATGAGCTAAGATATATAAAGAGCTTAAACAGTGCCTGGCACTGAACTATACACTTAAAATGAGTGAGCTTTAGGCATGTAAATTATACCACAATAAAACTCTTAAAAAAAAAAAACGATGCTAGGCGCATGGTAAGCACTCAACAAACATCACTCTTGATGCCTGCGAGACACCGTTGGGGGATCCTCCAGGAGCCATCCCCGGAGCCGCCTGCTCTGTGCTGGGGACACAGTGTGGCTCAGGCAGCCCCGGGTCTGTCCTTACTGGGCTCACAGTCCAGAGTGGTCAGGCTGGGGTGCAGCAGCCCAGAGGGTAGCTCCTGACCCAGCCTGGGTGGTCAGGGAGGGCTTCCAGGAGGAGGCAACAGAGTGGCAACCTGGGGGGATGTGGAGTTAACTGGCTGAACGGGGAGCCATCGCTGATTCACCCGAAGTCACCTCATGCCCTTCCTGATTCAACTTAGTGAATCTTCAAAACGACCCCAGGAGACAGGCACTCATATGACCCCCATTTTCCAAAAGGGGGAACTGAGGAACAGAGAAGTTAAGGGATTTCCTCCAGATATGCAGGTTGGAAGCAACAGAGCAGCAGCCCCGTGGGCCTCCACGCTCTGCTGGGGAGCTGGTGCCAGGCCAATCCTGCATGGGAGGAAGCAGGCTCCTGCAGTCACTGGGGACTGGATGGGATGGGGTGGGTGTGGGTGACACTGTTTTGCGGGGAGAAAGGGCCAGGTCACCAGAGGGACAGCAGCTGGGGCCCCTCCTCCCTCCCCAATGTCTACACAAACACACACAGCGGCCCAGCTTTGGAAAGTGTGTCTCATGCAGGGAGGGACAGAGGGAGGGAGGTTGAGTCAGCGCGGGAACGGGAGACGTGGCAGAGAGGCACCCCGGGGGCACACGACGACAGCCTCGCAGAGGAAAAGCAGTCATCGTGGGCACTTCCATAGCACCTAGTGTGTGCCACATACTGCTCGAAGTGCTTCACACATTCTGACATTGAAATCGAACCCTCAGGGCAACCTGTGAGGCTGATATTATCACGTTCCCATTTTACAGATGAGAAAACCGAGACACGGAGAGGTTAAGTGGCTCAGCCGAGGTCCCACAGTTTAGAAGGAGCAGAGGCCAGATCTGAACCCCGCCAGAAGGCTCCACCATGCTACAATCACACACGTGTGGCCTTCACAGATATTCCAGGCAGAGGCCGCATGCTCCACCCGTGCACACCCGTGCACACACACACACTCCTGCACTCAGGAGCGTCCACCTGGACGCCATCAGAGCCACACACTACAAGATGCAAACTCCCAAACACACCCGCGCTCACGATCTGGAACCTATCCAGATATCCATGGTCACGTAATTGCAAAGACGTTGTGAGACCCACACAGAGTGACAGCAGCAGGTCCGCACAAGCCCGTGCACACTCACACACGCACCAAACTAGAGACACAATCATACACAAGAGAGACACTCACGCACATACACACACACACACCCTCACTGTACACACAAGGGCACAACTGTATACAGAGATACAGTCACACGCGGTCACACCCAATCCAGCAAAATCCCCTCGGTCCTTCCTGCACGGCCACACACAGGTACAGCCCTGAGCAGAGCCCGGACACCTCGGAGTCACACCCACAATCACACGCTTTCCCAGACCCACACTAAGTGACGCACACAGACACGGAAAAGCTCCCTTGCCCCAAACGCTCACACACACATTTCACAAAACAACCACACACGGAGACACCACCAGTCACTGCCACACGCCATCCCACAAACCCCTCCAGAGTCCCTCAGAGCCGCACACAGAGTCACACCCTGCCACAATCGCGGGCACCGACTCCCAGACGCTCAAGCACACGCACACCTCCTTACAGACAGGCGGACGGACTCTCCTCTGCCCCTACCTCTGCTGAAAGAGAAGGAGACCCTGTTCTCTGCTCTTCCCCCTTCCTTTGGGCTCCCACCCTGCACCCCTGCCCTGGCTTGGAGGCCTCCTTCCGCTCCGACTCTCCCAGGCCCACACCCCAAGCCCCCCCCCTCCCCGCCCCATCACTTCTGCAGCTGCCTCCTGCCTCTCTTCCGGGGAACAGGCATCTCCTGGGCGGCGGCCAGGGACTCCCCTCCCGTAACCGTGGGCGCCCTCACCCCGAGGCCCAGGCTCCTTGCCTCCCTGCAGTCGCCTCCCACTCCCCTCTGCCCCACACTACAGCCTCCTTTGCCCCAGTTTCTGGCCTCCGAGGCCTGGCCTTGCGGGACAGGGGTGGAAGGGGACCGAAATGCCGGCTGGAATGAGGGTGGGGGCTGGGCTCCCTCGGAGGCCCCGCTGGAATTCACCCCCTCCCCTCCGCGCTCCCCCTGCACAGCTGTTTATAAATTCCAGGCTGCCCTTGGCCCCCGCCCAGATTCCCCTTCCCAGGTCCTCCTCAGCCCCATCTGTGGCCCAGACACAGAGCCAAGAGCTCACATGGGCCCAGGGCCTGCCTGCCCGGCTCAGCCTCCTCGCTGGGTCTCCTGTCTCTCTGTATCGCTGCCTCGCCCTCTGAATCTCTGTCCATCTTTGACTTTGTGTATCTCTCTCTGTCTCTCCCGATCTCTCCCCCTCCATCCTTCAGACCCACCCAGACATGCAGCTGCAGCCCGTTCGCATGTGTTCACCCACACGCCTCCCCCACCCTTCAACGTGTGCCAACGTGGAGGAATCCCAGCGTTCCGCCAGCTCCCTTCTGCTACCCCACCAGCTCAGGGCCTGCGGACACAGGCCCAAGTCCTAGCAGAGACCCTGGGACCCTCCTCCCTCAGACCCAGGGGTCCAGGCCCTCAGCCCCTCCTCCTTCAGACCGGGGGGTCCAGGCCTCACTCACCGCGGCTCACTCTCTGTTTGGCCCCCGACAGGATGCCTGGGGTGTCGATGATACTAATGCTCTCCAGGACCTGATTGGGGAGCTGGGCGCACATGAACCTGGGGTAGATGGAAGGTCAGGGGTCAGTGCAGGGAGGGGTATAGGAGGAGAGGACACATAAGAAGGGAACCCAGGACTGCACCAAGGAGAATCAGGTTCAGGGAATGGAAGAATCTTGAAAGAGAAAAGGAAGATCAGGACAGAGAATAATAACTATATATTTAAAAAAAAAAAAAATCAGAGCTGATGTTTATTGAGCACTTACTTTGTGCCGGGTACTGTTCTAAGCACTTGGTAGGTGTTAATTCATCTAGTCCTCACAACAGCCCTATGGAGTAAGGACTGTGGTTATCCCCATTTTCCAGATGAGGATAGGAGAGAAACAGAGAGGTTAAGTCACTTGCCCAAGGCCACCCAGCTAGACAGCGGTCGAACCCATGAGTGCCTGGCTTAACTGCTCCCCTAGAGAAGGCAGGAAGAGGAAGGATCTAGTAGAGAGAAGGGAATTGGGGCTGAAAAGGCAAGAAACACAGGCAGGGATGGGGCAGGTTTGGGGGCCAGGGACAGGAAGATGCACTCCTGGCGCCTGGCTGCACACCTGTTGAGGAAGGTGTTCCCAAAGGGGTTGAGTTTGCGGAAGGGCTTGTCTGGGTCAACGACGAGGGCGTTGCCAGGCACGGTGCCCTCGGTGTCACCATGCATGACGGCCACGAAGCAGTCGGTGGTGGGCTCAGGCCCCACCCGGGAGCCGGGCACCTCCTGCTCCAGCAGGTACTGGATGAAGCTGGTCTTGCCCGTGCTGTACTGGCCGGCCACCAGAACCATGGGCTTGCCGTCAAAGTCAGCGTCCTCCAGGGCTGGTGAATGGAAGGCCCCGAAGCGGTAGTGCTCCTCGAGAGGCAGCAGCTTTTCACGGTACAGCTCCTTGAGGGCTGAGGTCACCGTGCGGATGGCCTCGGGCTGCTGGCCCCGAGCCCCACCCCGCTTCAGCCAGCTGAACATGGCGGCTGCGCACTGCCTGCTGAGCTCGCTGATGGAGATGCACGGGGGGGAGAGGAGAGCTACCTGTGGGAGGAGAGGATGTTGATGGAGGACTGCCTGGAGGAAGAGGTGGACAAGAAAGGGAGCCAGGAGGTCGAATAGATGGAGAAAGATGGTGGAATGGGTAGGGAAAAGGAGCTTCTTAGAGCACTGTTGGTGGATGACAGGAGTTGATGGCTGAAGGAGGAAGAAGGTGATTATTCTAACTGGAGGAAGAGAAAGAGAGTAACAGTGGCATGATTGAAGAAGGGGGATTGATGGTGGAAGACCAAGAGATAAACAAAGGGAAGGATGCAGAAGCTGATTGGAAGAAGTGTATTCCTTCATCTTTTTCTTTCTCCTCCACCCCTCCCATTATTTTGCACATTTTCACTGAAATCACACCATGTGTCAAGAACTATGGATGCAAAAATACTCCAGAGACCAGCCCCCCCCCCCCCCCCCCCCCCAGTCAGAGCCTCCAGTGAGGAGAGAACCTGGGCACCAAGCAGTCAATGATGCTTGGGAAATGCCGGGCATGTGGACTTGTAGGCACCAGAGGGGGACATGGTGAGCCAACCACAGGATTGGGAAAGCTCTGGCTCGGCTGACTTTTGAGCTGCTCCCTAAAGAGTGGGCATGACAAGGGCATTCAGGCAGAGAGGATGGGGGGTATCATGACCTGGAGCTGTGGAATGGATGGACAGAGTGGCTGGACACAGGGGCACAAGGATGAGAAACGAGTCCGAACTACTGCCTGGGTCCCCCCAGATCATGATGGGGCTTGGGCATTCACAAGAATAGTAACATTTATGATCACTGCCTGCCAGACACTGCTCTAACTCACTTAATCTTCACAAAAACCTTGTCAGGTAGGGCTATTATTATCCCCACTTTTCTGACAAGGAAAGGTAGGTTCAAGAAGATAGCAATGACTTGCCCAAGATCCCCTTGCTAGCAAGTGCTCAAGCTGGGGCTCCAGGCAATCTGACCTCAGAGCCTGCACTCCTATCATGGGTCTAAGGAGTTAGGGAGAGAAACAAGTACCTACCCAGCAGCAGTGAGCACTTCCAGCACCCAGACCGTGTTCTCCACATTTCCTTACTATCCCTTCATGCTCTGTAGGATCTGTAGTGATGTCCCCTCTTTCATTCCTGATATCAGTCGTTTGTGTCTGCTTTTTCTTTTCCCCCCCCCCTTGGTCAGTCTAAGTGGATGTTTGTAATTGCACTGATCTTTTCACAGAACCAACTTTTCATCAGATTGGAGTCTCTAAATACCATTTTCCACTAAAAGAGAAACTGAGGCTTCTTGGAGAACTGGCTGATTCTGGGGCTGAGGTGGGGAAAGAACAAGTGAGCCTGAGTCAGACAGTGGGCAACTGCTCAGACATAGATGGGGCATGTCACAGGGACACAGACTCAGCTTGAGAGGACTCCCACTGGCCAAAGATGGGACAATTTGAACATCAAAAATAACTGCAAATCAAATATGTTAAAATACATAAAATCATAATGATACGTAAAAAAAAAAAGGAAAAGAATTCGGGGAAGGTGTGCCAGAGAGGTAAAGGAGAGGCTGGAGCCAGGACCTGGGATGTTGGCAGAGGGAAGGCGCCCTGGGTGGTGTCCTATGCAGGGAGGGACCCGGGGGACATCTTGGAGAGGACGCTTTGGGGGTGACCGGACAGGCGATCGGGTTGGTGAGGTAGGAGAGGAGCTTGTGCGTGGGAGGAGGGACCAAATAGCACAGAGATGGATGAGGGCGGTGGAGGGAGACCCCAAGGAGGGGATCCCCTCCGGCTGAGAGGATGGGGGAGTGGGAGACACTGGAAGGGAGGAGGAGAGTGGGGGACACTGTTACAGACTGGAAGGGGCTGGGGGGAGTGGGGGAGACAGGGAGGTTCCGGAAGGGAGTGGGGAGACCCGGGAGACGGTTACACAGTGACTGGGGTGGGGACTGAGGGTCTTTGGCGAGCTGGGGAATAACCCGGAGCCAAGGCCGACTCGGGGGCTCCGCGGGCGGACGCTGGGAGGCGACAGCTGCGGTCAGGGACCACTCACCGATGGGGCGCGCAGGCGGCTGGACCCGGCGGGCGAGCTGGGCGGGGGTCCCGCGGGGATTCAAGGCGCCCGCGGATCGGCCTGTGCTCGCGGTCCAGTCCGGAGCCGTCTGAGCCGGGTGGGGCCGAGAGCCGGGAGGAGGGATGGGAGGGGCGGCGGGGGGGGGCGGGACAAGGCGCCCCCGCCCCCCCCCCGAAGCCGGGCGCCGGGCCTCTGGCGCCCCCCGGTGGTGAGTGGCAGGGCGCCTTTGCGAGATGGGTGAGCGCGCGGGCTCCCGGTCCCGGGTTCAAACTCCCTGTCTCCCTTCCTAACGTGGGAATAGTAATAATAAAACAATAACACCAATAATAATAATAATAATGTATTATCAATAATAATAATTTTAAAACTTAAACGAGTTCATGAAACTCCTCTGCTCACAACACTCCTTGGTTCTTCTCTCACTCCAAGTAGAAGCCAAAGCCCTCAGAGGGGCCCACAAGACCCTGAACGATCTGCGGGCTCCCTTTGCCCTCACCTCCTTCTCTCTCTCCCCCTCGCTCACTCAGCTCCAGCCACACTGGCCTCTTCGCTGTTCCTCATACAACCTTCCAACTTCAGGGCCTTTGCCCTTCTGGTTCCTCCATCCGGAATGCTGTCTCCCCCAGGGATCCAAGTGGCTCCCTCCCTCCCCTCCTTCAGGTCTCCACCCAAATGTCACCTCCTCTGAGAAGCCCTCCCTGATCTCCCACGATTTATCCATTATCGCTGCTTTATTCTTCTCTGCCGTGTTTATCACCACTCTACATATTTTACATTTCTCTGCTTCAGTGACGGTCTCCCTCACGAGAAAATGAGCTCCATGAGAGCAGGGATTTTAGACTGTCACCAAGAGGAATCGCTGATGTTCTCACACTTCGGTTGCTTTGGAATTTCTAGGGATTGTTTACTCATCGCTGATTAGACCCACAGCTAATCGTGCGCTGATACACCAGCCCCTATTACTATGTCACAAACTTGTGGATGTTAAAAAAAAAATTTTTTTTTATTTGGCCGTGCGGCATGCGGGATCTTGGTCCCCCAACCAGGGATCGAACCGGGGCCCCCTGCAGTGGAAGCGTGGAGTCTTAACCACTGGACCGCCAGCAAAGCACCAGACTTGTGGATTTTTAAAAATATACTGATGGGACTTCCCTGGTGGCGCAGTGGTTAAGAATACACCTTCAGGGACTTTCCTGGTGGAGCGGTAGTTAAGAATCCACCTGCCAATGCAGGGGACACGGGTTCGAGCCCTGGTCCAGGAAGATCCCACATGCCGCGGAGCAACTAAGCCCCTGCGCCACAACTACTGAGCCCGCGCGCCTAGAGCCTTTGCACCGCAACGAAGAGTAGCCCCTGCTCGCCGCAACTAGAGAAAGCCCGTGAGCAGCAATGAAGACCCAATGCAGCCCAAAATAAATAAATAAATACAAGTAAATAAACTAAAAAAGAAGAAGAAGAAGATGAAGAAGGCAGCCAGTGGCCTTGTAGTTCGGACACTGTCAATCTTGGGTTCCAATCCTGCTGTGTGTCCAGGTGATCTGGGCCCTGAGGTAGCCATTCCTGGCCTCTTTTTCCAGATAGCTCAGCTGTAGAAAAAGGACCCCCCCCCCACCGCCATATGCCCACTCTGCTGCTTCCAGCATCTAAGAACAAGTATCTAAGAAGTTTGGTCCCGGGACTTCCCTGGCGGTCCAGTGGTTAAGACTTCGCCTTCCAGTGTAAAGGGTGCGGGCCGGATCCTTGATGGGGGAGCTAAGTCCCACGTTGCCTTGCGGCCCCAAAACCAACACATAAAACAGAAGCACTATTGTAACAAATTCAATAAAGACTTTAAAATTGGTCCACATGGAAAAAAAAAAAAAAAGAAGTTTGGTCCCAAGGACTAACCGTAGGAGCTGAGATCAGTTTTGGTCTCCTGCCCAGGGGCCCTGGAGGGGGTGTGGCTCTGGTTCCTGCACAGCCGGCCAAGGCCTTGCTGTTATAGACACCCCTCCCCCCAAGCTGGATGTGCATAGGGGAAGGTCGCAGGCTCCCAGACAGACCTCGGGGCTTGCAGCCCAGTCTGACACTTACTGCATCCCTCGGGGCCTCGGTTTCCTCACCTGCGAGGTGGGGCTATCAATTCCCACACGAGGGATTCTGTGAGCATCAAGTAAGATACCCCAGGTGAAGGGCTCGGAGCAGTGCCTTGGTAAGTGTTCTGAAAACGTTGGTTATCGTGTTCGTGTTCCTCTGCTCGGGCCGCATGCAGCCAGCCTTCCAGAACTGAGGCCGTGAGCAGGTGGAAATCACTGGCTAACTTCTTTACGCGGCCAGTCCACGTGAGGTCTTCCAGGAGCTTGCGGGGGTTGGAGGGTGGTTAGAGGATGTTAAGAACTGCTATTCTCCTTCAGTGCTTTATTACGTACGTGGGAGAAGTAGGTCTGGAGCTAGGATGGGGGGGCCGTCCCTCTCCTGGAGATCCCATGTATATGCTCCTCCCCCTCAAACACCCCCAGGGGCATGAAGAGGAACGGGGAGCATCACCCTAGTTCAGCCGCCAGAGGGCGCCTGGGAAACCTAAAACAGCTCAGCTCTCTGCTCGGAACCCTCCTGGGGCTCCCGCCTCACTCACGGTCAAAGCAGTCATCACTGTGGGGCTCAAGATGCTACAGGATAGGCCCCGCTTGTTCTCTCTGACCTTACCTCTTGTCTGCACCCCCTTCTTCCCTAGGTTCCAGTCACAGGGCCTCCTCGCTGTTTAACATTCCACCCACGCTCCTGCCTCAGGACCTTTGCACTGCCTGTTCTCACTGCCTTGGGTGCTCTATCCCTAGATCTCCCCGTGGTTCCCTCCCTTATTTCATGCAGCTCTCTGCTCAAATGTCACCTCCTCAAAGAAGTCTTCCGCTCCCACCTGATCCTGAGGGCCGTCATGTGCAGTTGGGCAGGTTGTTCACTGCACAAAGCACTCGCTTGTATGAAGGGGGCTGGACTCCAGGTCACAGGCTGCTCGCCAAACTCTAGGAGAAAGGGGTGCTGTTTTCTAGTTCACACAAAGGGGTTCTAGGGGCTAGCAGCTGCTTTGTCCACTCCTTCACTCTGTGTCAAGGATGGAGTTGTGGCTCCCCAAAAGTTACATCAATGTCCTAACCCCTAGTGAATCAGGCGTGAATGTGATCTTATTTGGAAATAGGGTCTTTGCAGATGGAATCAAGTTAAGATGAGCTCATACTGGAGTAGGATAGGCTCTAATCCGACACACTGATGTACAGGGGAGATGGCTTGGAAGGAGAGACTGGAGTGATGCGGACACAAACCAAGGAACACCTGGGAGGGCCAAAGACTGGAAAAGGTAAGGAAGGCTCGATCCTCCCCTAGAGTCTCTAGAGGGACTGTGGCCCTGCTCACACTTTGAGACTTCTAGCCTCCGGAACTGAGAGAATACATTTCTTTCTTTTAAGCCACCCAGCCAATTGGTGGTACCTTGTTATGGCAGCCATGGGAAACTAACACACCCTGTTTGATTTTCCCCACATCTCTGACACGGTACACGTTTACAGTCAACCCCCACTGTGAGCAGGTGCCCTATTTGTGAATTAGTCCACTTGTTAAAATGTATCTGTGATGCCACAAACTCGCAGCACTTCCACGGACGTGCGCAGAGTGGCAAAAACGTTGAGTCGCTAAGGCGGCGCCCTTGTGCCGGAAATGAAGTAACCTTTTGGGGGTCTATTTAGTGCCACGTGTCTCGCATTTTTGTGCTTTTGTTGATTTCACTGTTTTATTTTTCATAGTTTTTTTTTTTTTTAATTTAATTTTTGGCTGTGTTGGGTCTTCCTTGCTGAGCGCGGGGCTTTCTTTAGTTGTGGCAAGCCGGGGCTACTCTTCCTTGCAGTGCGCGGGCTTATTGCCATGACTTCTTTGGTTGCGGAGCGCGGGCTCTAGAGCGCAGGCTCAGCAGTTGTGGCGCACGGGCTTAGTTGCTCTGCGGCATGTGGGATCTTCCCGGACCAGGGCTCGAACCCGTGTCCCCTGCATTGGCAGGTGGATTCTCAACCACTGCGCCACCACGGAAGCCCTGATTTCTCTGTCTTAAATAAATGGGCCCCAGGTGTAGTGCTTTGTGCTGTCTCAAGTGCTTAAGCACAAGGAGGCTGGGATGTGTGCCTCATGGAGAAAACACGGGTTAGAGAAGTTTCACTCAGCAACGAGTTACAGTGCCGTTGGCCGTGAGTTCAATGTTAACGAATCAGCACTATGCATTAAGTGAGGTGTCTTTAAACAGAAACACACATAAAACAAGGCGATGTCTTGACGGCTTGACAAAAACGTGACCAGAGGCTGGCAGGATGCCAACCCTATATTTTCCCCCAGGAGCGATGGTTCAGTATTTGCTAATTCCGTGTTCCCAGAGACCACAGAACCTTACCAGGAATGATACGGATCGCCTGTGTTTGGTTGAACTTTTTCACTGTCTGCCTTCTCCACCACCAAGCTGGCCCTCCCAGGACAGGCACTTGTCTTGTTCAGCTGCACCCCTGTGCCTGGAACAGGGCCTGGCGCCCAGGAGGGGCTCACATATGTATGCGGACTAAGTCCTCGCAATCCCCCTCTCCACCCACCTGTCGCCCCTACCCCCGCACTCCAAACAAGTCCCCGGAGACCCGAAAGCAAAGGGGGCCGGGGGGGCGTCAGTACAGTTTTAAAAAAAAGGATCGTTTTTTAATTTACAAGAGTTCTAAATGTACAGAATTCTCCTTTAAAAAAATCGTTATACACAATAAATACAGTACAAAAAAATTTATCTTACAGTACTAGTTTTGTCTCCAAGATTTCGAAATCTGGCGTGGGTGGCTGGGGGGGGGGCGGGGAGGAAGACCCCGGTTTCCTGTTTTGGAGGTGCTCGGATTTCGGTCGAGGGACTGGAGGCTTCGCAATCTCTCGTTCTCATTCGAGCGCACACAGAGGGACATAGGACACGGAGCGGGGCGCACACACATGGATGGGACACAGCCGCCCGCGGGCACAGCGCTCCCAGCTGGGGGTCCCCGCATGCAGGCTCACGCCGCCCCTCCCGTGCGTTTCCTCTCTCGGCCTGTGGGGGGCGGTGGCGAGAGGCTGAGCGCAGCTCGCAAGGACCCTGCCGGCTCTGAGCGCCCTCCACGCAGGGATCCGTGAAGCCGCACGGACAGGCCCGGTACCCGGAGACGCGTGAGCAGCGGGGACAACCAGGAAGCCCTCATCCCTGGCAAAAGCGCACGTGTCCCCCGGTGGAGGGGCGGAGTGGGCAGGTAATGGGAAGAAATAGGAAACGACACACCAGGATTTCCCCCTCCTTTGGCAGGGGGACAGTTTACATTACAGCCCCTCCCCGAAATCCACGGCCCCCACCCAACAACCCGGCGGAAGCAGGAGGCGGGGGACGAGGCCTTTGTGACTCAAATAACTTAGGCAAGAAAAACTCAAGGGGTCCCCGGCTCGTGTTCCCCAGGAGGCTGAGGTCGGACGCCCGCCCGGCTGCCCCCCTCCCCCCTCCCCCCTCCCCGCGGCGTCCCTGCGGAGCGAGGGGACAGGGAAGGGAAGACCAGCCCGGTGTTATCTGTTCAACGTCCTGGCGCCGAGGCCACCGTTGTGACTGGAGGGCGGGTAGGCCTCCGGCCTGTGCAGGGGCGTCGGGGAGGCGGGCGTGACGGCCGCCGGGGCGGCGTGTGGGTACGGGGGAGCGGGCGTCCGGCCGGGGGCCTGCTGGAGGTTCAGGATGCTGTCGATGGCGCTCTGGAGGTGCTCCGTGAGCGTGTCGTCCTGCGGGCTGTCGCTGGAGAAGCTGGCCTGGTCCACGTCGGGCGACTCGGACTTGCGCCGCTTGGCCGGGGGCAGCGGGGGCGCCTCCCAGCCGGGCTCCCGGCTGCCGCTGCCCTGCCCGGCGCTGGCCGCGGGCTCGGCCGGGGCGCCCTTCAGCATGCGCTGGTACAGCTCGTCCTCCACCGCCGCCAGCTCGCGGATGAGCCCGCTCGTGGCCTCGTCCACTTTGGCGGGCAGCGGGGCCGGGCTGCCACCCCGGGCTCTGCCCGCCGCCGCCGCCGCCGCCGCCGCCTCGGCCGCCCCGCCGCCCGGGGCCTCCACGTTCTCGCGGTAGGTCTTGCGCAGGGGCAGGCGCGGGCAGTGGGGCGCCGGCGGCGGCGGCTTGCGGTCGGCGGCGGCCGGCGGCGGCGGGTGGTCCACCGTGCCGTTCATGTGGCCGGTGGCGGGGGGCGGCGGCGGGGGCCGGGGCGGGGGCTCGGCCGCCTTCAGGGCGGCGGGGGGCGGCGGCGGGGTCTGGTGCACCGGGTCCAGGGCTGTGTTGTGGACGACCTTGCTGAGTCCGGCTTCCTGTTTGATCTTGAGCTTGAGGCCGATGCGGCTCCGGGCCTCATAGGTCTTGATGGGCGGGCGGTTACGGGAAGGCATCGGGCCGTCCTCGTCGGCGTCCAGGGAGGAGGCAGCGGAGGACAAGGAGGACGAGGACAGGGAGGAGGAGGACGCCCGGGCCCAGCTCACGGAAGCGGAGCCGCCCGCCCCACCGTGCCGGATCACCAGCTTGGTGGGCAGGTGCAGAGGGGGTTGGGTCGGGGCCCCAGACGCTGAGGACGGTGATGGGCCGTGGCTGGGGAGCCGGTGTCCCTCGGAAGAGGCGGCGATGGGGAGGCCGAGAGAACGCGAGGAAGACACATACTCATCTGCAGGAGAAGGGGGCCGAGAAGACCCAGGGGGTTAGGGAAAGCACGAGGCGCCTGCAGAGCAGAGCTGAGAGGAGCCGGCGTACACTGGGCGCCTACTACCTGCCAGGCCCGGGGCTAAGCCCTTGACCCATCAAGTCCTAAGGACATACTGCGAGGTAGGACCCTTTGCCCAATTCCCAAGTCCCCCCCCCCCCGGTGCGCAAGCACAGGTCAGCACCGGAGAGTGGACGCCACCTTAACTTCTGCAACCCAGGCACCTTGCTTGCTTCACCCCAGTCCTGGCTCTGCTCCCCCGCTTTTCTATCCCCCGGGGGTGGCAGAATGTTCCCTCCATCCAGGCCAGGATCGAGGAGGTGAAATGCACACACGGTGACGGAGGAAGAGGAACATGAACTCA
The DNA here is from genome assembly GCF_026419965.1 of Kogia breviceps. NCBI lineage: Eukaryota > Metazoa > Chordata > Mammalia > Artiodactyla > Physeteridae > Kogia > Kogia breviceps. Next base: position 7,338,222 of record NC_081327.1, read on the forward strand.
GCTTTCTGTGGTTTCAGAGCCGGGAGCACTCGGCAGGAAGGCGGGGCTCGGGCGCCGCCCAGTGGTGGGGTGAGGTAAGGCCACGCACCCCGCTCCCGCCCCAAGTCTAATTCGGCGGCTCTGGCACTGGACACTACGCGGGTAGGAGTGGGGGACCCCGCCTCTCTCCCCTCTCACCAGGCTTCTCCTTGGCCAGCTGCTTGTCCAAGGCCAGCGTGGTCTTTTCCTCCTGAATGAACATTCGGTCGATCATTACCATCTCCGCTGAGGGGCTCACCCTCTGGGGGGGGGGGGAGAGAAGACAAGATGCGCAAGTGAAGAGGTGAGGTGGGGGAGGGGACGCGAGCAAGCGGCACGGATGGCAACACATTCCAAACTGTCCTTGTGACCCCACCCAGCCCCCCTCCCTCTTCTTGCCCAGAGGCGGTGAGGGGAAAGGGGCAGGGTCCCCCGGGGAAGAAGGTGACGGCCACCCTACCCGGGACTCCTCCAAGAGCAGGAGGCGGTATTTATTGAGCATGGCCTGGGTGCGTTTCAGCAGCTGCGTGGAGACCGTCTCAAACTCCTCGTCCACTGTGGAGGAAGAGAAGGGGTCCGGAGGCCCAGATGTTGGGGACCTAGGGACCCGCGGATGCGCACGGAGCTGGGCGCATCCTGACCCACAGTCAAGGGCGCGTGCAGAGTTGCACTAGCATCTGCTCCTTGGCACCCTCTTCAGTCCTCACCACCCGCCTCCACACGCCGGGGACAGGGTGGGGAGAGTCCCAGGGGAGGCCTCACCTTTGTGGTAGTCGTTGGGGGAGGGCAGGGCACCCTGGTAGACGTGGTAGGGCAGGAGGCGATGCAGGGCGTCCTCAAAGGAGGGAAAGGCCGTCTTGTAGTCAGGGTGCAGGACGGAGCCCTGATGTTTGTGCAAATGCTCCAGGAAGCTGAGGGGTGGGGAGGACACCACACACACACACACATACACACACACACCGAGCTGGTGGTGAGGCCAGGAGACAGCAGATCCTGGACCCTGAGCCCCAGGCCACAAGGCAGAAAACGACGGGGCACGGAAAGGAACGCTGGGGGAGTGCGTGTTAACGGGTGCCGAACGTGCCTGTTCTGCCTCAGTGCATCTCTGGGCACAACCAAAGGCAGCAGGCTCTATCATTATGCCCATTTTACAGGTGAGGAAACTGGGGTTCACAAAGGTGAAGTCCCTGACCCAAGGCACCTACAGCGAGGAAGAGGAAGCGCTGGGAGTCAGAGGCCAGAGCTTGAGACTCAGCCTCCATGCAATACCGTCTCCTGCCACCTGGGGTCAGCATGTCCCCGCTCTGCCTCTGACCCAGCAGCAGGCTTGGGGAGGCGGGCAGGGAGGTGGGGCCCCTGGTCGGTTGGTTGATAAGATCCTGTTCTCTCAATGCGCTGTTTTCTTGCCCAGCACGTAAACATTATGTACGGATGTACGTAATACACCAGACATAATGTCCCACCAGACATGCCTGGCTGTACCCTGTGCTCTAGACCAGCAGCCCCCGCACACCACAGACCCGGCCTGGCACAGGACTGGGTACTGTATGAGGACCGACACGACCAACACTCAGTGGAAGGAGGGCAGAAGAGGGGGACAGAACGCAGGCACGCCGCCTATCCACCCAAACATCGGATCAGCCACGCACGCACCAGTCTGATCGCCACCCGTCCGTCTATTCACCCGCCCAAACGCTCATCACCCAGCCCCTGATAAGAAGCGCTGCCTGCCCCAGGCCTGTTTGAGATGCTGGGGGTGCAGAGGTGACCAAGTCACGCCGAATCCCTCCCTCTTGAAGCCAGCAGCCTAGCCGGCTCATGAATGCTCCTAATCCAGCCTCACCGAATCCTCACCCATCACCCTATTATCACTACTATTCCCACCCCACTTCCTAGAGGGGGGAAGCTGGGAAATGGCACTGCCCAAACCACAGGGCTGATGAGAAGTGGAGGGACAGCACGGGGTGGGGAGGCTCAAGGACCGGGCACCGAACTCACCAGGCTTCTTTGCTGGGCTGAAGGGGAGGTGGTTTCTTCAGGCTGCTCAACTTGCTCTCATACTGCGGGGTGGGGGGGGGGGGGAAGAGGCCAGTGAGAGGTACTGCAGCGGAGGAGCCTTCCCTTGGCAGCCTGACCCTCTCTAGCCCCCAGCCCGGGACAAAGATGGGAGGGGGCCGACGTCGCCCGGGATGGGGTCCTGGTCCCAGCTGCAGGACGCCCTGCCCCTCACATTCAACCTGCGGGGAAGACCCGGGCTGGATCCAGGGGCGGTACACGGTGAGGAGAGGGTGACAGGTAGGCTCGCGCCCTCGGCGCCCTCTGCCTGGGTCCCCTCCAGCCCCGTATCCGGCCTGGGTCTCTCGGCCTCCGCCTGGCGTCTCCCTCCCCGCCCACCAAACGGCCCTTGCTTCCCTCGTCCCTTGTCCGGCATCTGATTTGCACAGACGCTTCTCATTTTGCCTAAACCTCTCTCTGGACTTCCCTTGCTCACGCGCGGTCTTCCCTCTCAAGCTCTTTCGAATCTTGGTCTCCGCCTCGGTCTCCCCGCGACCCCGCCCACTGCCTCGCCCCTCCGGTCTGGGCACCACTATCCTAGTTCCCCAACCCCCCCCCCCCGCAACCTGCCCCCGCATCTCCACTGCCCCCGTCCGACTCAGCGTCTCACTGCCCACCCCGCCCCGCCCCTCCGTCTAGGGTCTCACCCCACCTGTCGGGAGCCCATGCAGCCCCTCCTCCTACAGTCAAGCGCTCACCTGCTCCAGTCCCCAGTGACTGTCTGGGTTCTCACTCAAGCCACCTCTCTTATCATCACCCTGTCCTTTTGGTGTCCGGGAGGGGTCTCTGTCCAACTATCTCCGTCTCCCGTGCCCCGCCCAGACCGTCCAGGTGCCTCACCCATCGCCAGGCTGCGTCTCATCTGCTCGTCTCTGTCTGCCGGTCAGCACCCCCTGCCCCTCCGGCCCCCGTCCCGGTTTCCCGGCGAAGTCGCTCGGGCCCTAGCCCTCCACTCTGGCGGCCCCTTACCTGCAGCCCGGAGGACTTCCCTGGCCCAGATGCAGCGGCCTTGGCCACAGTCAGGGTCGGGAGGTTGCTGGCAAAGGCTTTGCTCTCGGCGGGAAGCAGAGGAGGGAGACCTGGGGGCGAGGTGGGGCAGACAGGGCTCAGGGGTCGCTGGCACGAAGGCGCCTCCGAAGACGCGACCCTGCACCCCTCACTTCTCTGCTTCTTTGGCTTCGGTGGCTGTGTCAGCCCTGCAGGGAGTGCCCCCTGGAGGGACATCTGGAGAGACGGCCCTTCCTCCTCCCACCTTCCCTGTCCCGGGAGGTCGGGGTGACCCCTTGGGCTCACGCCCCCAGGCTCTGCCCTAACCCATCCTCCCCGGCCCTCAGCCCCCCTCCCACCCACCCACCTTCGGGCCCCCCAGCTCTCGTGCGTGGGCCACCTCTCCCCTACCTGCAGTGGCCACGGGCGCCGGGGCCGGGGCATGGCTGGGGGCGGTGGAGGTCCCAGATGGGGCCTGCCCGCTGACCAGCCCTGAGGCGGTGGGGCTGCCGAGGGGCCCCAGGCTGGCGGAGGTCTGCGGGGCGGCGGGGGCGCCCACAGCCTTGCTCTGGAGAATGATTCCGGACGGCACCTGAGGAGGGCGACAGGTGGCTGGGGGGCACACGCTAGGAGTGGGGGCGGCCAGGAACCAGGGCTGGGGGCGAAGACAAAGCCATGAAGTGCCAGGGGCTCCAATGGGACTGAAGGGGCGGGCGGGGCGGGCGGGGGGCCGGTCCCTGCCTCCGATTACCTGGTGAAATCTCTCGAGAAGAGCCTTCGGCTGGGGCAGCGCCGGGAAGGGGGTGGCCACCATCTGGAAGGTCCGAGGAGGCGGGGGCGGGGGCGCTGCGGGCTCGGGGACCAGGTGGAGGGTCGGAGGGGGCGTGGGGGACTTGTGGGGCCCCTGGCCAGGGGGGAACTGGAGCTGGAAGTCAGGCGGCGTGGGGGCTGGCAGCCTGGAGGACGTCTCGGAGGAGGAGGCCACGACAGAGGAGGTGGAGGCTGGGGCCAGCGGCCCCTCCAAGGGCTGGGATGGGGGTCGCAGAGGGGGCTGCGGTGGGCCTGGGGCAGGGGGGGCCGGCGTGCTCACAGGTGGGGGGACGCCCAGCTGGTTCTGGATGACAAAGATGCTAGGCAGGGTGGGGGGGGCCTGGGGCGGAGGGCAAGGGTGCAGGGCGGGCTCTGAGGGCGGGCGGGACAAGCTCTGGGGCTGCGAAGGGGGGCGCGAGTGGGGGCGGGAGGGCGGGCGGGAAGGGGGCCGCGGGGGGTGTGGGGAGGGCAGGTGAGGGCTGTCTCCCAGAGGGGCCTGGTGAGGTAGTGATGGGGAGGAGGAGGGGCCTGGGCCCTTCAGCGGAGCCGCCGCTGGGATCTGGGCAGGGGAGGGAGGGAGAGGGGAGGGGGCGGGGGTCAGAACCAGCCTTGGCTCCCGTTGCCCCAAGACACTGGGGACCCCGGCCGCTCCCACCAGAAGCCCCCCCTTCTTAGCCACCCCTTGTCCTGAAAGGACCCCACCACCCTTCCCGCCTCACCGCTCCACCCGTCCCCCTCCAGCCCTCACACATCCACCTACCTCCTTCCCTCAACCCGCCCCCCACCTTCCCCCACACCGTCTGTCCCCACCTCCCCCTTCCATCCACCCCCCCACACACCTCTGCCCTCCGACCTCACCCCCCTCCCCATGTGCCGCCCCCAGTCCCCCCCCCCATGAAGGCGAGCTCTGCAGGCTTTGGGGGTAGCAGCGTAGGAAGCGGTGGCGGCGGCGGGGGCACCACACCAGCTGCCCAGCGGGTAGGCGGGGGCCGGGACGCGCGAGCACAGCAGCAAGGGGAAGGGAGGCGGCCAGGCGGGGGCAGCGTTCCAGCCGCCGGCCCGGCCCCACCGTCCAGCTAACCCAGGAAAACAGATGCCAGCGCAGACACTGCGGCTGCGTACTGGGGCGCGGGGCTGACGGCCGAGGAGGGCACGGCTGGGGACTAGGGGATCCAGGGAGGCAGGGGTAAGGACTGAAACTGAGGGTCAGGGTCAGGCCCCTCCGGACACCAGCCCAGGAGTTATGGGTCCCCTTCTAAGTGTCCGTGGCCGCTGCCTCCGTGTGCCTGGGTGGCCGTGCTGCACGCCTACCTGGGAGCCACGTGAGCCTGCAGGTACGGGCGTGCGTGTGTGTGCGCACGCGTGGGCACACGCATGTGTCAGACTTGCACACGCAATCCGGGCACTAGTTCTGTAACACGTACAGTGACCTCGCCTACAACACACCTCAGCCAGAGCGCCTTAGCCCTCTGCACTCTCTTCCCTCAGAGGTCACCTCCCCAAGAACCATCACCTCGGCAGCTACTGTTGAACCAGCCAGCACCACCCGGGGACCTGACACTGAGCTGGCGGCGCCTTTCTGCTCACCGTACCCCCCACGGTGCACACGGATCCAGAGTGCACGGCTGGGAGCTTGTACCCACGCATGTGGTCTCTCCACGGTCCCGAGAGCTGTGATGATATTGGACCCATTTCACAGATGAGAAAAATTGAGGCCAGGGAGCCAAGATTACTGGTCGAGTCTCGGACAGGTGCTCCTCGTCTCCCTGGCTTATCTACACCACCCAGTGAGTGACTTCCAAGCTGAGCAAGGAGGACTCATGCTCAGAGGGCTCAGGGGACTTGCCCAAGGCCACCCATGGCTGCCACGCTCCAAAGCTCGGGCTCTTTCCTTCAAGCCTCCAAAGTGGGCCAACTGACAATTCCGGAGTTATGGCTTGCTTTAAGCCTCCAAGCTTGACCCTGAATAACTTCTGGCAATTCAAAGTTACACCAACTAAACCTATCAACCACTCTCTTATGTCCCCAAAGGCTTGCCACCTCTAAGGAGGTGTCAGAAGCTTGGACCTTGGCTCTCAAGGGGCTGGTGAGATTGTCACCTGGACAACGCTCTGGAAGGCGGTTTGATCTGGTGGTTCTGAAAGATCCTCGAGTTGACCTGGTAATCCCCCCTCCAGGAATCTGTGGTAAGGAGCATTCAGGCGCATGCTCACGGGGCTGGCCACTGTGGGACTATTTGCAATAGAGAAGGTAGGAGAAGAAACCCAATGGCAGCAGCAGGTGAGTAGCTAAAGTGAGTAAGGGTGAAGGGAGCCGTCCCACTAGACACTCCCCCCGCCCCCGCCACCAAGCACAGGCTTCCCAGGGCTTGGTGAAGTGGCAACACAGATGTGCCAGATGCTAAGTGAGATAAGGAAAATGATCCATGACACGATCACCGGACAACTGGCTAGACTGCATCATGGACAGTGGATTTGATAACCGTACGGTCTCACGGCTAGATTTGCGGAATTCGATAACTCTTCTGTGATCGAATAAGAGAATGCTCTTATTCTCAAGGGCTGAAATACTATGCTAAAATATTAAGGGGTAAAGAAGCATGATGTCTGCAATTTACCCTCAAATGAGTCAGGAAAAAAGAAATGTATACATGCTGAGAGGGCTACAGCTAGAGCGAACGCAGCCAGATATTTACAGTGGGTAAATGTGGCGGGGCAGCCAGATTCTGAGACGGCCCCCAGCGATCCCCTCCTCCTTGTATTCAGTCTCCCACACGGTATCAGGGTTGGTCTCTGGTCAAAAGTGGCCAAAAGAACTCAGGAGAAGTGACCACACGTCACTTCCAAGATTAGGTTATACTATAAAGAAGACTGTGGCTTCTATCCTGGGTGATCTCTTTCTGTTGGATCAGGCAATTGGGGGAAGCCAACTGTACAGCATGTTATGAGCTGCCCTTCGGAGAGGCCACAGCCTCAGTTGTCTCTACACAGGCCCCCCCTCCTGCCAGCAGTTGCACGAGTGCACCATCTTGGAAGCAGATTCTCCAGCCGGGTCAAGCCCTCATATCACTGCAGTCCTGGTTGATACCTTGACTAGAATCACCCAAGAGATCACTAGCCAGGACCTTCCAGTTAATCTGCTTCCAATTCCTGATCCTTAGAAACCATGTGAGATAAGTTAATGTCTGTTGTTTCAAGCCGCTACATTTGGCGGGGGGGGGGGGGGGGGGGGGGGGGGTAATTTGTTACACAGCAATAGACAACTAATACATCTGGCCAGAGAGTAAACTCTCACGAGTATTATTCCCATGTACTTAGTCTTATAAATTTGCTGTATGTTTGAAATGATTTTAAAATGAAAAGTTTAGGGAATTCCCTGGCAGTCCAGTGGTTAAGACTCCGCACTTTCACTACCAAGGGCACGGGTTCAATCCCTGATTGGCGAACTAAGATCCTGCAAGCCGCCATGGTGCAGCCAAAAAAAAAAAAAAAAAAAAACGAAAGAAAGAAAGAAAAGTTTAAAAGTAAGCAAAAAAGTTTAAAAATTAAAGAAAGAATCTCATCCTCATTAAAAATACAGAGATAAATACTCACACACTCCCCCAAAACCAAGTCAAAAGCCAAATGACATACTGGGGGAAAGAGTTGCAACTCATAGCCTAGACAAAGCTCATCTCTCTCACATACAAAGAGCCTCTAGAAATCACAAAGAATAACAAGCAGTGAGAAAAAAGGGGCAAAGGAGATGATGAGACAGTGCGCAGAAAAAGAAACACAAGAGGCTGAAATATTTCAAGAGATGTTCAACCTCACTTGTAATAAGAGAGACGCAAATCAAAACGCCCTATGGAACCATGTCCAGGCATCGCATTAGGAATAAGCCGTATGTCTCATAAAGACACTCGTGCATTGCCTTTGGGGGTCTAAACTGGCACCATTTGCTACAGCCTCAGAGGAATGCAATTTAGCAGCAGCTGTGCAAATTCTAAGTGCACCTGTGCTTTGAACCAGCAAACAGGCTTCCGGGAAGTGACCAGAGAGATATGCCTGCACATGTGGGAAATGACAGGTGGAGGAGTTGTTTACTGCAGCTCTGTGTGGAGGACCAGAGCCTGAACGTGGTCTATCGCGCATCAGGACAGCACTTCTGGGGATGAATGCTCGTCCATCCCTATCTGTACAGAGGAACACTTCTCCACTGTAACAAAGGGCCAAGGAAACTCCTCATGCACTGCCCAAGTAAGCGGATAATGTGCTACCTGCTGCAGAGACAGAAATGTAAACCCATATTTGCACGAGGCTGTATATACACAGAGCTGGAAGGAGATACAAAAAGTAAGTGCTGAGGCTATAGGGAAGGGCCGGGGGCTGGGAATGCAGGCATGGGGTGGGATGCTTTTCCCCGTACTTTAAAAATGCTTTTTCAGGCTTTCCTGGTGGCGCAGTGGTTGGGAGTCCGCCTGCCGATGCAGGGGACGCGGGTTCGTGCCCCGGTCCGGGTGGATCCCACGTGCCGCGGAGCGGCTGGGCCCGTGAGCCGTGGCCGCTGAGCCTGCGTGTCCGGAGCCTGTGCTCCGCAACGGGAGAGACCACGACGGTGAGAGGCTCGCGTACCGCAAAAAAAAAAAAAAAAAAGCTTTTTCAGGATTGAACCATGTGACTATAATACCTAATGTCAAAAGGACAAATGTTTTAAATGGATGGGAAGAACAAAAAGCAAGGCCAAAAGGAAACGTCATCCCCAAAATGTTACCAGTGGCTTCTGCATGCTGGTATTATGGTTGATTTGTTTTTCTTCTTGGTTCTTTTCTGTATTTTCTAAATTCTCTAAAGAAGCATGAAATTATTTTTATAATCACTTTTTTTTTAAGCTCCCACATGAGTGGACTGTTTACTGAGAGATTCCAACTGCCCGTGAGGAGATGGGAAGATGCTCGATTGCCGCAGAGAATGAGAGAGAAGCACAGGAGGAGGAGCGCATTTTTCCGCCTGGCTGCTGACCTGGGGTTGAGGAAGCTGTGGGAAAAGGCCTTCGCTGGCACAGACCTCATAGAGGAGCAACTGGTTTGGCCCATAACATGCTTGGGAAGCACTTACAGTCAACCCTCTGTATCCATGGGGACTGACTCCAGGACTCCCTCGGATACCAAAATCCAAGGATGCTCAAGTCCCTTATATAAATGGCACAGTGTTTGCATATAACCTCTGCACATCCTCTCGTACATTTTAAATCATCTCTAGATTGCTTATAATATCTAATACAATGTAAATGCTATGTAAGCAGCTGTCTGAGAGCAGCAAATTCAATTTTGCTTTTTCTGGAATATTCTTCCCCGAGTATTTCTGACCTGCAGTTGGCTGAATCTGCGGATGCAGAACCTGTGGATGTGGAGGGCTGACTGTATACCCTCTGTTCCAGAAATTCTATTTCTAGAAATTTACCCCATGCGTATTCTCATGCGTGTGCAAAGCCCGATACAAGAACAGGTAGGGGAGTGTGGTTTGTTACCAACTTCACGGGAAACCACCGTAAGTATTCATGAACAGGGGACTGAATAAACGGAGCCTTGTGTGTCTACGTAACGAAATGAAGACATCAAAAGGGTTGGCAAACTATGGCCCAGAGGCCAAACCTGGCCTGCCACCCGCTTAGCCGACCATTCTGTATGACCCGCAAGCTAAGAATCGTTTTTACATTTTTCAATGGTTGAAAAGAAGTCAAAAGAAGAAGATTTCCTGACTTGCGACACTGACAGGGGATTCAAACCTCAGTGTCCATAAATAAGGTTTTATTGGAACACGTCCATGCTCATTCATTTATCTAGAATCTAGATCTAGAACTGCTGCTAGGCTATGATGACAGAGACCTGCAAAGCCTAAAATGTTTCCTATTGGCCCTTTGTGGAAAATTCACCCGGCTTCTTTCACGCTTGCGGGACTTTCAACATGCCCGGCCCTGTTCAAGCACTTTACATACATTACTTATCCCTCACAACAGCCTATGAAGTAGATGCCGTTATCATCATCCTTATTTGACAGGTCAGGAAATTGAGGCACAGAGCGGTAAGGGACTTGGCGGAGGTCACAGAGCCTGCTAAGTGACAGGGTCGGGAGCAGAGTCCCTGTTCCTAAGCTCTCCTAACAACAACCCTCCGGGACAGTGGTTTTCCAAGGCACCCCCAGTGCCCATCGGTAATGGCTCTCCCTTTGCTCTCGCCGAGGGGTGCTCAGCAACGGGCGGGTGCTCATACGTGTGGCTGGGTTCCTTCCTCCATTCATTTATTTTACAAATGCCCACCAAGCGTCTGCTGCAGGCCAGGCACTGTTCGGGGCGCTGGGGAGACGGCAGGACCTGAACGCACACAACTCTCTGCCTCGTGGACTTTACGTTATAGTGGAGAGTACGCATGTGTTACAGAGAGGCATTTACGTTATAGTGGAGACAGGAAACAGGGAAAACAGGCAGCCTGGTCAGAGGGTGGTCAGTGCTATGGAGAAATGCAAAGCAGGGAAGGTGGCAAGGGAGGGCCGGGAGGAGTCGGGAAGGTGACCGACTTGTCCTGGTCTGTCCGGGACCGTCTCAGTTTTAAAACTGAAAGTCCCGTCTCCCGAGATCCTCCTCGGTACTGGGTAAACTGGGCTGGTTGGTCACCCAAGGAGCGAGCCTAGACAAGCACCTGCAGGGTGCACAACATTAAAGTGGCAGCGTACACGTGTCCTGGCCTGGCTCTCAACCACAGCACTCGGAAAAAAGGCTCCTACCAGCCCCACGTTCCAGCTGAGGACGGGAGCTCGCGAGGCACGCAGAGGGGACTGCCCTTGGCCCCAGCGGCCCAGGCCCGGTCCGACCACTCCGGAAACAGTGCTTCCAACCTGAGTCTCTCATGGGCCAGGAGGTCCCTCGCCCCTCCCCTACTCCTGCCTGGTTTTGCTCTCTGGGTAGAGATGATCTGAGGACATCCTGGCCCCATGTCCCTCTGGACTGACCCATAAACACAATAGCTAAAATAATAATAATAATAGCAAATATTTACGGAGTGCGTACCCTGTGCAAAGCACATATTAACTGGTTTACTTGTCCTAACAGACCTATAAAGAAACTATTATTCCCATCTTCCAGATGAGGAAATCAAGGCTCGGCAGTTACAGGGACTCGCCCAGGGTTAGCACAAGGCCTGACACATACGTAGTGCACCCCTTTCCCTAAACAACTGTTGATGGAATGAAGAAACTAGTTGCTTCAAGTCACATGGTGAGTAGCAGAGCCTGAGAATGAAATCATGGCTGTTTAAGGCCAAGGCCCAGCTGATTTCTGCCTTCCTGGACCTCATTCATGTTATTCCCTCCTCTTCCTGCCTACCCTAATCCACCTACCCACTGGTCCTTTTCGAAGGAGTACAACATCCATCCCTCCAGAATAAAAAGGTGGCCCACCCTAACCTGTCAAATGCTGATGTGCTAATGACTCATATGAGACAAAGGCTAATTTCTCTAATATGTAAAGAGTTTCTACAGATCAACAAGAAAATGACCATCACCCCAAATCTGAAAATGGCCAAGGATATGAACAGACAATTCCGTAGAAAGGAAAACACAATAGCTCTAAATCTATAAAAACCTGTCCCACCTCATTTACCGTAAAACAAAATGCATATTAAATCAAAACAAGATACTATTTTCACCTATCTGATCAGCCAAGTTCAATATTGCTGAGGGTGGGGGCAAAAAGGCACAGATCATATATTGCTGATAATCTGTTAAACCAATTTATACTCCAGAGCAATTTGGCAATATCTGTCAAAACTACAAATACAGTTGCTCTTAGACCTGGAAATCTCCTTTTAAAGAACTTATCCTACAAAGCGACATATGTAGAGTTCTTCTTTGCAACCTTGTTCATCCAGTTAAAGACCGAAAGTGACCTAAATTCCCAACAACAACTGTTTAAATAAATAACAGTACCTCCACACAATGGAATACTATGCAAGAATGAAGTACAGTCTCCAAGATGAACTTTTAAATAATGAAAGGAGCAGAATGCATGCAGAGTACGCTATCACTTTGGTAAAAACGGAAGGGAAGGAATCCAGTTGTCATTTTGCTTGTCTATGCGTGGGAAAGGAGTGCAAGAAACTGCCTTGGGAGGGAAAGCAGGAGAGGGGGCTTTGATCTAGACCTCCTGGTATCTTCCTTAAAATGTGAGCTACCTGAATATTAGTTATCCAGATAGGAAAATGATCATTCTAGGACCTAATCCATTTCCTGCTGTGTGGATCTTGTGTCCCTGACTAGAGTGTGGTCTCAAGCATCCATGACTGTCCGGAGACCCTCAGGAAACATCTGGGGAGCCAAGGAGAGCACCGTTTCCCAAGCCAGCGAGACAGAGAGGCAGGCAGGGCAGCCAGGGAGCGAGCGGAGGGAGCGGGGAAGGGGGGCGAGGGGCAGGGCTGGTCTGCGCCGGGACAGAGGCTGCTGGGGTTCGTCTACCTGGGGGGCCGGCGCCGGGGAGGCCTGGCTGTCGGGGGCCTGAGGGCCAAGGCCGGCTCCTTTGGTGACGGGGGTGGTCAGGGCTGGGTCTTGGGCGGGAGGCGGGGCGCTGACTATGACCGAGGCGGGCACGGAGAGGTGGGGGCCCTCTGTGGAGAGGGGCTGCTGGCTCCTCTCCTGAAACAGGCAGCCCGCACAGGGTCAGAGGCCATCCCCACGGACGGACCCGCGGCCTCCCCACCCTGACACCCCACCCCCCACCACTGATGCACCAGGGCAGCGGGTGGTGGGAACCGGCTGGGGGGCACCAAGGCCGGGGGCGGGGAGGGAGCCCCAGGGTCTAGGAGGCCGCAACTCGGGGCAGCTCGGAACCGTCAGTCCCATGAGTCGTCTTCCAGCCCCCCCCCGCCCCCCAACGTGCATCTCTCCTGTCCCATCTGTCCGTCCATGTCTCAGCCACTCTCTGTGTGACCCCTCTCCAACCCTCCGGCAAGTGGGCCGTCTGTCAGCCAGTCACTCTCCTTGTCTGTCTGTCTCCGTGTCAGTCAGTTGGCCCTGTCACGCTCAGGCCTCCTCCTCGGGGACCTGGAGCAGGGGGGCCGTGTCTGAGACGCTCTCCCTAACCCACAGGACCCTCCCTCCCGCTGCTTCCAACCACACCCGGTCCCAGCTCTTGGCCCCTCTCCACACACACCCCCTGCCCCTGCCTTTGCCCTTGCCGTCCCCTCCCCTGCCCGGCAGCCCTGGTTACCTGGGGCAGGAACATCTGCAGGGAGTCCTGAGTGAGGATGGCCGTGGTGGCGGCAGAGGGCGGCTGCCCCAGGACAATCTTCTCCGGGCTGGACGCCAGGCCTGGGCTGGGCTGGGGGGTGGAGGCCTGAGCTGGGGCGGCCTGCGGGGCGGGGCCCTGTGCGGGCTGCTGCTGTTGCTGTGCCTGCGGCTGCTGGAGGCCCAGAGGCAGCGGCGTGCTGACCGCGGGGGACGCCTGGGGCGCCGCCTGCACCGCGAGGACAGGCGCGGCCTCCCCGGCGGCGGCGGCGGCAGGGGTGGCAGGCTGCACCAGACCGTCGGGGGCGTTGAGCATAGCCACGGCGCTGGGGGGCAGGGTGACCCCCTGGAGGACGGTAGTGGCGGCGGGGCCGGTGGGTGCCGGCTGGCTCTGTGTGGGCAGGCTGCCCGCGGCCAGTGACACGGGCATCTGGAAGAGTGCTGGCTGGCCCACCTGGATGGGGGCCGCCGAGAGGATGTGGGCTGCGCTGTGGGCCCCGGAGTGGGGGGCCAGCACGGGGCCCAGGCTCAGCGGGCCCGCCAGGTTCTGGTTGGTGAGGATGGGGTTGGCGATGAGCTGTCCGCCCGCATGGGGGGCCGCGGCCGCCAGGATCTGCCCGCCCACGTTGGCCGGCAGGGCCGAGAGCGGCTGGGGGAGCTGGACGGCCGACGTGCCGGGCAGCAAGAACTGGTTCTGGCCCGGCAGCATGTGCTGGGCGGGGATGACGATGCTGCTGCCTTGATTCAGGAGGTGCACGCTCATGGGCTTGCTCAGGGCCCCGGGGGGCTGCGGCGGGGCCGCGCCCGTGGTGGTGGCGGGAGGCTGCTTGAAGACGTTCGCCTGCAGGGCGGGCGCCGGGAAGCCCGACAGCACCACGTTCTGGCCGGCCTTGCCCGCCGCCATGAAAGTCAGGTTCTGGGGGGCCTTGGGCTGCTGCGGGAGGCCCCCTGCCTCGCCCTGGATGGTAAGCGTGGCGCCCGCGGGGGCGAACGGCTTGGGTGTCAGCTGGTAGAGCTTGGGGGGCAGCACGCCGGCAGGCTTGGGCTGGATGGGCGTGGGCGTGCGGTGCAGGATCACGTTGGGTGCCGGAACCAGCGGCGACGAGCCGAGGCCCGGGGCCACCGCCAGCGGCTGTCCCGAGGGCGCCCCGCTGGCCGCGACCGTGGCGGCTCCCGCCCCTCCGAACACCGAGTTCCCATTGAGTGTGGTGGCCACGGCGGCAGGGAGGTTCTTCTGGATGACCAGGCCAGCCCCCTGCGGCGAGACGCCGGCCGATGCCAGGGTCACTGGCTCGGAAGGGCCAGCTGCCGAGGCCAGATAACCACTGACGGGCACCTGCTTGGCCAGGAGCTGGGAGGTGGGCGGGTTGAGGGCCATGACGGGCTGGCCCACCACCTGGATGGGAGCCAGGCCGAGAGTAGCCGCCGCGGCGCCCCCGGGGCTGCCGTTGGGCAGGCCCTGGAGGCCTGGGATGGGCTGCAGGGTCACGTTGCCCAGGCCCACGGGCTGCAGGAAGGGCTGGACACTGAGGGCTTTGCTGACCACGTCCTGGGGCGGCACCAGGGCCTGGTGGGTCAGCACGGTGGGCGGGGCCTGCAGCCCCAGCAGGTCAGCGCCACCCGGGAAGAGGGCCTGGGGCCCCGTGGCCACGGCGGCAGCCCCTCCGGTCCCCGCTGGGCCGGCCCCGCCATCCGCAGGCTGCAGGGTGGGCAGCTGGAAGGGGCCCAGGTCCAGCTCGGCCTCGGCTTCGAGTGTCTGCTCGGTGATGTTGGCCTCCTGGAGGCTCTGCTGGAGGATGTCACAGGGCTGGTCGGCGCCCCCGCCGCCCCCGCCCCCCGCCGCAGGCGAGCCCAGGATATCATCTTCTAGGAAGTCGAGGTCCACGCTGGGGGCCGGCTGGCTGGGCTCTGGGTTCAAGTGGTTGCCAGAAGCTTCTTGCACGTGGAGCTGGAGGCAGGTAAGGTGTGAAGGAGAGAGGGCCGAGGTTAGCCAGGGGCCGGGCTCGGCACCGCGGAAGCAAAGGGCACTCGGAGTCAGGGCGGCAGGGATAGGAAGAACCTTCCACCTAGAAGTGGCTGGACCCGGGTTCAAATGCCAGCTTTGCCAGGGCTGGGCTGGGCAACCTGGGGCTTGCTTAATCCAGCCTGTTTCCCCATCTGCGCACGTCAGCGGAATGTAATAAAAACCATTCTCCAAACAGCCCTACAGGCCCGTGATACTTATCTGCAATTCCAAAACCCGAAAGGCTCTGAAAACCGCAAATGTTTTGCTAACTTTAGGCTGTAAATCCTGAACGGAACTCAGGTGATGCTCTGAGGGAAAGGCATAATTCATCCATGTAACGTGACTCACCTGAAGTTTGACCACAGAAAAGTGAGTGTGTTATGTTACATGCAGCACACACATATTCTGCATCACCTTTCCAGTATCTGAAAAACCCTGAATTCCAAAACAAGCCTGGCCCCAAAGGTTTCAGATAAAAGATCGTGGTTCTGTTAAAGGCAGCAGCGGCAGCGGCTACCGGACGGGAGCCTTACTTGGCGCCCAGTGCAGTGTGAGCCTGAATGAGTGACTGATTGATTATTTGTTTGTTTGCTTGCTTGCTGCGGTGGGTTTTTGTCGCGGTGCGCGGGCTTCTCACTGCAGTGGCTTCTCCTGCTGCAGAGCGCGGGCTCTAGATGGGCGGGCTCCAGCAGCTGTGGCACACAGGCTCAGCAGCTGTGCCGCACGGGCCCAGCCGCTCCGTGGCACGGGGGATCTTCCCAGACCAAGGCCCGAACCCGTGTCCCCTGCATCGGCAGGCAGACTCCCAACCACTGCGCCACCAAGGAAGTCCCGAGCCTGATGTTTCTTAAATGCTTCCTGGGATGGCAGTGCAGGACACGAGTGTGTAATCGATACGTGCATGCATTTTTGAGCAAATACTCCACAAGTAATAATTATGCCAAGGGCGTGGAAAACCCACTGATACTTGACCAGGTAATGGGTCAAAACCTGTAGTTTGGGGGCTTCCCTGGTGGCGCAGTGGTTAAGAATCCGCCTGCCAATGCAGGGGACACGGGTTCGAGCCCTGGTCCGGGAAGATCCCACATGCTGCGGAGCAACTAAGCCCATGCGCCACTAGTGAGCCTGTGCTCTAGAGCCCGCAAGCCACAACTACTGAAGCCCGCACGCCTAGAGCCCGTGCTCTGCAACAAGAGAAGCCACCGCAATGAGAAGCCCGCGCACCGCAACGAAGAGTAGCCCCCGCTCGCTGCAACTGGAGAAAGCCCACGCACAGCAACGAAGACCCAACGCAGCCAAAAATAAATAAATAAAATAAATAAAATTTTTTTTTTTTTAAAAAAACAAACAACACCTGTAGTTTGAAAGATTCTGAGTTAATCCAAATGGAGGGCTCAGAGCAGTACCTGGCTCTTGGCTGGCACGCGAGAAACATCATCTATCGCTGCTCCTGTCATTATTACTGTCCATGTTTTTGTTAATAACAGCCCAGTGAGGTGGGCACTGCTCCCTCCTTGCCTCCCAGACCGGGGAAAGGGGTCGCCCTGCTGCTGAGTGGAGGGCAATGCCTGGCAGGATGGGGCTCCGGCTCAGCCCCCAACCAACGACCAGGCAGTTCTGAGTTCCTAACCGCTAAATGGCCATGACCAAACCCGCCTCCCAGGACAGTCGAGACACTCACTGACGTCACATACAGGAGGTGCTGAGAACCTGACCTGGGACGTTATGGGTATTAAAAGAGGATGGCACGGATAGGAATAATGCACATTGTTACTGGTCTATAAATGCAATAACAGGAACATAATGTTTATTTGTTGGGTTCTGGATTTAGTCATTTATATTATGCCAGATAAATTATTTGGAATGTTAACTATGGTTGTTGTGAGGACTAAATGAAAATTACCGTAAAGGGCCTGGCATGTGATAGGTATTCAGTAACTGATAATTATGTTGATGAAGACGGAGGGGGGGTGAGCGGGAGGGAGAAGAGGGGGGAGGAGGAAAAAGGGGGGAGCTGGATGGCGAGCGAAGCGGGGAGGGGAGAGGCCACAGAAGAGGAAGAGGAGGGAGGGGCCACTGGCGTTGAGTAACGGGCCCGGCACACAGTAGGTGCTCAATAAAAGTCCACTGTGTCCCCTGCTCTGGGATTTGCTCATCGCCCCTGCCTTCATCTTCCCGGTGGAGACTGAGGTCCACAACGGTCGATCCCCTGCCCCCAGGTCACACACCCCACCCATGGCTGGGCCGAGACAGGACACCCCAGCCCCCCCCGCACAGCCCCTCAGGAGCACCACCCCGTCCTGCCCACTGTGAACTCCAGAGCCAGCCTCTGCCTCTGTACCAGCTCTGCAGCAGCTGACCTCCAAGGCCAGGGACTCAGGGCCGCACCTCCTTCTCTGAGGGGCCTGAGGGCACAGCTGGGGGTCCAGCAGCTCCGGCCTCACCTCCACCCCACACTGCTCCTCAGTGACTGCCCCCTGCCCCCCTCCCGGCACAGTGCCTCAGGGGACGAGCGTGACCCCCTTCTCCCCTCCCCCACTGGCTGCCACCACAGGCAACTCGGGTGATGCCTGGAGCCCACGGCCCTCCCCGAGCCCCCGGGCCACTTACCCCAGGACCTTCATAGAAGGCACTTTGGGCCTCCCCGGGATTATCCAGGAGGTCATCACTGTCAAGCTGCAACAAGACCCGCCCCCACCCAAGGTCAAAGGTCAGCTGGGCAGTGGGCCGGCCCACCTCTAGAACAAAGACCAATTTAGGGTTACAAGGGACAAAAAGACAAAGACGAGGTGGGGGGGTTGGCGGGGGGGGGGGGAGATTCGAAGGGTACAGGAAACTCCGCCTCCAGAAAAGATGCGCCAAAGAAAGGGGCTTGGCTGCAAGATTAAAACGCGAGGCAACCCCAGCACTGAGTCCGAGCCTCTCCCGACACGCGCCTGCCTTGAACTCTAGAATCCTGCCTCCATGGCTTTGCTCGAGCGTCTTTGGTAACACATCTGGCAGGGCCTGTCACATTTGTCACCTCCTCCCGACAACTGTCTGTCCCTTCCTACTAAGTCACTACTTCCACTGCCCAGCCCAAGCACCCGGCACACCCTGCCAGCCGGGTGCCTGATGTGCGTGCTGTTCCCGTGTCTGGGAGCACAGGGACCTGTCTCGTTCCCGCAGACATGGGCAACGCCTAGAACAGGCCCTAAGCGCCCAATGAATGTCTGTCCACAGCCAAGCCTCCCCAGTTTCTCTGTCCAGCTGATCTTTTTCCAGAACCCCAGACTGGTATATCCAGTAGCCGCCCTTGGACTGCTGGAATCCACCTCGAACTCCCAGTCTCAGAGAACGGTACCACCACCCACTCAGCTGCTCAGGTCAAGTCCAGGAGGCATTCTGGATGCTCTTTCTTCCTCAC
Organism: Kogia breviceps; assembly: GCF_026419965.1. Classification (NCBI taxonomy): domain Eukaryota; kingdom Metazoa; phylum Chordata; class Mammalia; order Artiodactyla; family Physeteridae; genus Kogia; species Kogia breviceps. The sequence goes on from NC_081327.1 coordinate 7,356,757, forward strand.
CATCTAATCCACCAGCAAGTCTAGTGATTCTGCCTCCCAGACGGATCCCAGAGCCAGCGCCTGGCACCTCCTCCCGCACCTGCCCTGGGGCCCAGGCCACCAGCCTCCTCTCGGCACTCGCCTCCGCTCCACAAATTATTTGATACATCCCCTCTCAAGGAACAGAGCTCCGTTCCCTCCCTGTGAGTGTGGGCGGGCTTAGTGACTCGCTTCTAGTAAATGCAGTATGACGGAAGTGACAGTGTGCGACTTTGGAGACTAGGTCATAAAAGGCACTGAGCTTCCTCCTGGCTCTCTCCCTTGGGTCACTTGCTCTGGGGGAACGAGCTGCCGTGCTGTGAGGACACTCAAGCAATCCTATGGGGAGGCCCACATGGTGAGGAGCTGAGGCCTCCAGCCAACAGCCACAGCAGTGAGTCATCGTGGAAGCACATCCTCCAGCCCCAGACAAGCCCTCAGATGACAGCGGCTCCAGGCAACATCCTGACTGCTAATCAGGGGAGACACTGAGCTAGACACCCAGCTAAGCCACTCCCCAGTTCCTGACACTCAGAAACTGAGAGCTCTAACAAATGTTGTTTTAAGTCACTAAGTGATGGGATAACTTGTTATGCAGCTGTAGGTGACTGATACAGCTCCTCATGGCTCAACAGACATCCACTCTCCCCCACTTTGTTCCATTCTCTGGAGTGCAAACAGAATGTGGCATTCTCCTGCTTAATAACCCGTCAGAACTGCCTGTCATGTTCAGAATAAAGTCTGAACTCAATCTAGGTCCTCCAAGCCCTGCATGACCTGGTGATTTTTGTCCACTCCAGTCTTACCACCTTCTAGTTTCCCCTTCATTCCGGCCCCACTGGCCTTCTTTCTCAAACTTTCTAACCTTCCTACCAGTCCTTCCCCTGCCTAGAGCGCCATGGGCACCTCCCTTTGATCCTTCAGGTTCACACCAACTAAAGAAGCCGCTGCCTCCGCCTCCCATTCATTTTCTTTTAAACCTCTTTTGTGGTGCAAGTGACATTATTATTTCTTATGCTGCTCTACATGGTGCTTTCCACCATCACCTTTATTAGCTCTTGGTTGCTTTGTTTACCAAGGAAATGTGTATGGAGTGAGGGCAGGGATTTGCCATCTCTTTCACTCTCTGCCATAACCCTGGGGCCGGGCTCATGGAAGGCAAGGGGCAGATGTCTACTGAATCAGGGGGGAGTGTCTCTCAGATCCCAATTCCACAGGCCCCTACCCTGGGGATGCTTCTCCCTGCCCCAGCACTCACCTTCTCAGATCCATGTAAGAAGTCATTGAGGGCCTGAGGGTCACTGAAAGAGAGAAGGGGAGAGACATTTGAGGAGATGAGGGACAGGGGAGGGGAGGGAGAGGGTGGGGGAGGGTGGGGTGGGGAGCCCATTACTCACCAAATCACGTCTAGTAAGCATCTCCCATCCTCATCATCCATCGCCACTGGACGGGGCGGGGCGGGAAGAGGGCAAGGGAGACAAGTTAGATGTCGGCAGCGTGCCAGGACCCTCCCTGCAAGGCCCATTCGCTGGGGCCAAGACCCCTGGAGGGGTCAGGGTTTCTGTCCCCTTGAGTCTAGGGGCATGGGCAGGGGTGGGGCAGGTGCCCTCCGTACCAGAACCTCCTGATCAGAGACAGACAGCTGCCTTTTCCTCCTCCCTCTCTCTCCCCAGCATCTGATGACGATGGTGATGACGTCAACCCAGACTGAGTCCTGATCACATGCAGGCCCCGTGCTAAGTGCTTCACACACGTAACTCATTGAATCCCCACAGTATCCCTCGAGGTGGGTCCTGCCACCCCCGCTTTGCAGATGAAAAAAAGGAAGAGCTGAGACCATGGCTCTCTGTCTCCCTGCCAGCAGGTGGCAGAGCCGGGCCTGAACCCAGAAGTCTGGCCCCAAGCCTGCGCTCCTGTCCTACACGTGACCGGGTGAAGGAGGGAGGGAGGGGAGGTGGCATGAAGGGGCCCAGGTTCTGGGTCCCCCTGGAAGACACATGCAGCGTGGTTCTCAAGGAAGGGAAGAGAGAGGGAGAGGGACCAGGAGGGCGGGCGCTCTAGTCAGAGGAGCCGCCCGAGCCGGGCTGAGCCTGTCAGAATGATGAGGATGAGGATGGCTAACATTTGTCTCGTGCTTACCATGTGCCAGGCACTGTCCCAAGCGTTTCACAAATGTTAGCTTGTTCAGCCCCCACAGGAAAGGGATGCCGTGTGCCCCGTTTTACAGGCGAGAACACAAGTTCTCTGTGTTTGCCCACCCACCCCCACGCCAACCACCACTGCTCCAGACATCCCACCAAGCTTCCGTGCACCCACCTTTCCAAACTTCCACCCAACCACCCATCTTTCCCGTCTTCCAAACACACACACTGACCCATCCTTCCATCCGCTCCGCCTTTTTACTTTCTTGGGCCGCACTGAGAGGCTTGCGGGATCTCAGTTCTCCGATCAGGGATTGAAGCCCGGGGCCCGGGCAGGGAAAGCACTGAGCCCTAACCACTGCACCGCCGGGGAAGTCCCCACCCGCCTGTCCTCCCATCAGCCCACGCATCCTTCCCTCCCAGCCACGCGGACGGGACACGATGGGAAATCACACACAATCCCAGCCCAGGGCCGTGGAGTTCTTACCCTCTCTTTTCCTTCTTGGGAGGGGGAGGGGCATGGTCCTGAACTCACCGAGGACATGGTGACCGTCGTGCCCCCGCCGCCCCCCCGGCCAAACACACACAAAATCTTACTTGTGCGCTCAGCTGGGTCACAACCCCTAACCCCCTATGGCATTCTCTGAACTTCCTGATCGCCGCTACAGCCCCTGTTACCCTCGACGGCTCTGTGACATAAAGAATCTCGGGGAGGGACCCCACGTGCTTAGTTCAGGGTCTTCTCTGAACAGTACCTTGGAGAGTCTGATGAAAGCAAAAGACCCTCTTGCCAGAAACATGCATGTGGTCCAGAAATGTTACACGTTCTTTCCCAGGGGGAAGTGTGTCATGGGACACACACACACACGTATGCACACACGTACACACTTCACGGGCCCTGGGTTAACAAACCCAGTCTAGAACAGAAACACACGGCCCCGGAGCCTCACACACCAATCACCCTTGCCTCTAGAGCTGGCCCCGGGGACTGTCCCCAGAGAGGCCCTTCCAAGGCTCTTGCTGCATCAGTGCAGCAAGATAACACACTCTCTCCGGCTTCATTCATATCTCCGCCCACACCCAGTCTTCCCGTGTCACCAGCTCTGTGGCCTATGAGCCCCTGCCCTTCCCAACCAGCCTAAGGTGGGCAAGGCCTGGCCAGGGAATGACAAGGCAGGATCTGCAGAGAATCTGGAGAAGACGGAAAGCGGGGAGGGAGATCCTGCCTGCAGGTGGCATGGAGGCTGGGGGAATGGCCCAAATATTCGACCCAGGGGGCCCAGGCTGGAGAGGGCGGGGCTGAAGGATGCAGCTGAGCCAGGCTCTTCCAAGAGGGAACGTCCCTTCCGGGGCGGCGGACGGGGGACCACGGCCCCTCCGGGAATGAGCGGGATGCTTGGCTGGTTACCTGCGCTACAAACGAATCATGAAGGGAAGGAGGGGGCGTCCACTCCAGGTCTACGCAGGGCCCCCAGCTGGGGACGTGGGGAGCGTCCTTTCGGGGGCCAGCTGTGGAGAGAGAATGAGAGACACGATGTGAGTGGGACGCTCAGTGACAAGGAGAAAGATGTAGCCAGAGAGACGAGAGGTCAAATACAAGTTTAAAACCACAGGAAACAACACTACGTTATCACATATATATATGCAGACACACTGCACTATATCTACATATAGTGTGTGTGTGTATATATATATATATATATACACACACACACACACACATACACGCACATCATGCAATAGGATATAACATTATATGATATAATCCATCAGCACTTCAATCTAGCAAAATACAGTCAGGTCTCGTCATCTGAGGTGCTTATGTCCTATAAGGTCACCGTGATTTGCGATTATGGCTGCTGAGCCGCCGCCCCTGGGGAAAGACAGGGTTAGCTTCCTGCCAGCCTCTGCTCCCATTCTCATCAACCCATCAGTATGTCCCCTTGGTTCATTATGTGTGTTTCTGTTTAAAGACACCTTGTTTGGGACTGCCCTGGTGGCGCAGTGGTTAAGAATCCACCTGCCAATGCAAGGGACACGGGTTCGATCCCTGCTCCGGGAAGATCTCACATGCCGCGGAGCAACAGAGCCCGTGCGCCACAACTACTGAAGCCCGCACACCTAGAGCCCGTGCTCCGCAACAAGAGAAGCCACCGCAATGAGAAGCCCGCGCACCGCAATGAAGAGTAGCCCCCGCTCGCCGCAACTAGAGAAAGCCCGCTCACAGCAACGAAGACCCAACTCAGCCATAAATAATAAATAAATAAATTTATTTAAAAATCATAAAAACAATAAAGACACCTTGTTTAATATAAATCGTTGATTCGCTCACACTGAGCTCAAGGCCAACAGCGCTATAACTCACGCCAGAGGGCAGGTCATCTCACACGCGCGTGATTTCTCCATAGAGCACATTGCAGCATTCCTGTGCTTACGCTGGGCGGCCCTCCAGCACTACACGGGAGGGGCCGTCTTTAACAGCAAAACCACCAACAAAAAAAAGCACAAAAGTGCAAAACAACAGGGCACTAAAGAGGATGCTTGTTTATAGCTCTCGAGCTGGACAGAGACGCAGAGGGTCGCCGCGTTCAACCTCAGCTGGGAGCTCCTGCATCGGGAGACTCAGATAGACTCACGGCTCTGCACACGTCTGCAAGTGACCAGGAAAGCGCCGTGAGTATTGATTTGGGGGTTATCAATGTTAGCAAATAGGCGGATTCACAAATATGGAGTCCACGAATAACAAGGATTGACCTGATGACAATAAATGATGGTGGGTGTGATGGTGACGATGGTGGCTGCTGGTTTCAAGTACTCTGCACGTATTAGCCTGTTCACCATCTCTGAAGCCCTACGAAGCAGGTGCTTTTCGCAGCCCCATACCACAGATGAGGAAGGCGAGGCTCCGAACGGTGAGCCATACGCCCTAGACCCCTCCAGTGGTCAGCGGTCAGGCTGGGGTCTGAGCCGAGGTAGGCTGACCCCAGAGTCCCCGCCCTTAGGTCCTCTCATCACGTTGTTTCTCTTTTAAATGTGAAGCCAACACTGGCCACAGCGTCAAGATAAGACGAAGCTGGTGTGACAGCCTTTGTTAGCATTTTGTGAATGCCTGGGATAGCTCAGATCCAAAAAAGCGATAAAGCAAGCAGATGGAAGAGAGAGGAGGAATGGGAGCTGCTTCTCCTTTTTATGGAGAGCCCCAGGCCCCGGAAAGATCTAGAAAGCGTCTGTCACAAGACCCTGGAACACGGGATCCTGGCCCATCTAGATTCCAGGTGCACCGCCTAGGACCAGGGTGAGCACAAGCGCCCAAGGAGGCTTTGTGAGCCGCCAGCTCCATGTGGGTTCTCCCGGCCTCCCTGCCCCGAGCTTTGGGTGTGGCCCAAGTTCGGTAAACGTCGGACCAGAAGTAGAGCCAGGAGGTGGGTGTCTCCTGAACAGGGCTCTCCAAATGGGATCTGCGGGTGAATGTCCAGTGGGAGGCTCCAGCCTGTGAGAATCTGTTATCCACGTGTTTTCCATCCAGATGGTAGCAGCAGAGCAATGGACGAGGGGGACTTTCCGGGGAGAGGGCAAGGTTCTGCGTGGTGATGGGGCGTCCGTTACGTGGGGGGTTAAAAATTCACAGCTCAGACTTGTGTATGTCAACACATGTCAATTCAACGCATGTTAATTTTACCTTAAAAAAACTGTACAAGGGCTTCCCTGGTGGCGCAGTGGTTGAGAATCCGCCTGAGGATGCAGGGGACACGGGTTCGTGCCCCGGTCCGGGAAGATCCCACATGCCGCGGAGCGGCTGGGCCTGTGAACCATGGTCGCTGAGCCTGCGCGTCCGGAGCCTGTGCTCCGCAAAGGGAGAGGCCACAACAGTGAGAGGCCCACGTACCACCAAAAAAAAAAAAAAAAAAAAACACTGTACAAAATAAATAATCAGCGTGGAGTTGTAGTGGGTGGGGAGAGCTAACAGACATGGCAAATGCTGGTAACTGTTAGAGCTGGATGGTGGCTACCTGGGGGCTTCAGTACACGATTCTAGTTAACTTACATCTTCTTGAAAGTTTCCGTAATAAAAAGAAAACCATTTGTCAATGATCAGCAGGTCCGGGGTTCCTCTGAGATGGGTCCCCCGTTCAGGTGCCAGGGTTGGCACCTACGTCGCCTATCAGGTTGATGCCAAGAGGCCCAGCATGGGGTGACAGTTTGGGGTTGGTGCCAGCAGGTTCAACTCCCCACTTCCCCACACATGGGCTGAAGTCGGGCAAGCGACTTCACCGCTCTAGGCTTCAGTGCCCTCATCTGTAAAATGGGCACAATCACAGTCCTTATTTTCGCGTACGGCAGCGGAGAGGCTCTTAGGCCTTTAATCCTCAGGTGCGGTGAAGTATTTTGTGAGCGATAGATGCTGTGACACAATCATTTTATCTGCCATTGTGAATCTTACCTAGTGTGGTAACTCCCAAAGCTTTCCGGCCACAGCACAGTCAGGTTGGACAAAAGTCCCCAGGTCCCCAGCTTTTCCACCTGGTGCCTTTTGCCACATTTGGCCCTTGAGCACATTTTGAAGGGTTTACACCCAAGGCAATAGAAATGAAAGCAAAAATAAACAAATGGGGCCTAATCAAACTTATATTCTTTTGCACAAAGTAAAGGAAACCATAAACAAAAGGAAGAGACAACCTACAGCCTGGGAGAAGATACTAGCAAATGATGTGACTGACAAGGGCTTAATTTCCAAAATATACAAACAGCTCATACAGCTCAATAACAACAAAACCAACAACCCAATCGAAAAAGTGGGCAGAACACCTAAACAGTCGTTGCTCCAAAGGAGACATACAGATGACCGACAGGCTCTTGAAAAGATGCTGGACGGTGCTAATTATGAGAGAAATGCACATCAAAACCACAATGAGGGATATATCCCCTCACACCAGTCAGAATGGCCATCATTAAAAAGTCTACAAATAATAAATGCTGGAGACGGTGTGGAGAAAAGGGAACCTTCCTATACTGCGGGTGGGAATGGAAATTGGTGCAGCCAATGCGGAGAACAGTAGGGAGGTTCCTTAAAAAACTAAAATTGGAGTTACCATATGGAAGGGTTTACATATCGTTTGATTATATGGTGGGGGTATATATGTTGGGCATGTGGTCTGACTTAAACTGCCAGGTACCAAGTCTCCTTGGGTCCTTCCAAATCCCTGTTGCTACTCTGTTTGTCCGGTGAGGTAAATGAGACTAAACAGAGTGGTGAATGGGAAACCACGGGCCACACACAACCAGCGACACGTGCCCCCAGCCCACTGGCGCACAGGGCTACCCAGCGTCCTGCGGCTCTCAACCCGGCGGACAGGGGGAGCCTGGAAGGACACAAATGAACCCACTAAGAGTGCAAAGACAGAATCTGAATGCTGTCTGGATATTTGATGATACTAAGAAATTGTGATTAAGATTCTAGGTATAACAGTGGCATCGGGTTTTGGTTTTTCTGCTTTTTTTCCTTTAGAGTCCTTACCTTTTAGAAATACACCCTAAAATACGTAGGGGTGAAATGATAAACTGTCTGTGATTTACTGCAAAATAATCCAGTGCCAGGAGTTCGGGGGCACACTGACCTGTGCTGTCCAGTACAGAGGCCACTAGCCATAGTGCGACTACGCATTTAAGTTCAAGCTAATGAAATGAAATCAGGGCAAACGACTTGAGCAGTTATTCGTCCAAAGAAGATATCCAAATGGCCATAAGCACAGGAAAAGTTGATCGACACCACCAATCATTAAGGAAACGCAATCAAAACCACAGATGCTGCCTCACCCCCCATTAGAATGGCTGCTGTCAAAAACCCAAAAACTAACAAGTCTTGCCGAGGACCTGGAGAAACTGGAACCCCCGTGCTCAGTTAGTGGGAATGTAAAATGTTGCAGCTGCCGTGAAAAACGCTTTGGCGGTTCCTCAAAAAATTAAAAATAGAATTAGCAAATGACCCCAGCGAGTCCACTTCTGGATATATACACAAAAGAATTGAGAGCAGGGTCTTGAAGACGTACTTATACGCCCACGTTCACAGCAACACTATTCACAAGAGCCAAAAGGTAGAGACGACCCAAGTGTCCATCAACAGATGAATGGATAAGCCAACTGTGGTGTCTATTTACAATGGAATATCATTCAGGGAGGAAATGCTGATACAGGCAACAGCATGGATGACCCTTACGCTAAGTGAAGTGAGCCAGTGACGAAAAGACAAAGATGCCATTTGATTCCACTAGTGACGGAGAGACAGGAAGTAGAATGGCAGTTGCCAGGGGCTGGGGGCAGCGGAGGAGAAACCGGGAGTTACTGTCTAGTGGGTGCAGACTTTCAGTTCTGCAAGATGCTACAAGTTCTGGAGAAGGATGGGGCTGACGGTTGCACAACTGTGCAAACGCACTTAATGTCGCTGAATTGTACACTTCGAAATGGCTGAGATGGTAAGTTTTGTTATGTATATTTTACCGCAATAAACAAATGGGAAAAAAAAAAAGGGGGACAATGGGGAATATGAAAGATTTACCTTAAAAGTGTAAAGGAAATTAAACATTTAGTTTGCGGTCACGGTGGCCACATTTCGTGGGCTTGACAGCCACACGTGGCTGGTGGCTACCACACAGGACACCGCAGATCTAGAACATTCCCATGGTGGCAGAAAGCTCTCCTGGACAGCGCTGGTCTGTCAGAATGGCAGAAAACTGAAAATTGGCAAAGAGTTGGTTGATGGGGTCCATGTTTTACTATTCTACTTTGTACACATTTGCAGTTTTCCAAAATGAAAATTTTTTACTTGGAAAATCCTTGCACGTCAAAAAATCAAGGGCTTCCCTGGTGGCGCAGTGGTTGAGAGTCCACCTGCCGATGCAGGGGACGCGGGTTCGTGTCCCGGTCCGGGAGGATCCCACGTGCCGCGGAGCGGCTGGGCCCGTGAGCCGTGGCCGCTGAGTCTGCGCGTCCGGAGCCTGTGCTCCACAACGGGAGAGGCCACAACAGTGAGAGGCCCGCGTACCGCAAAAAAAAAAAAAAAAAAAAAAAAAAAAATCATACGTCTTTCTGATTTTTTTATTGTCTGTCAACCCCCCCAAGGACAGGGATTTTTGTCTGTTTTGCTCCCTGTGGGACACACACAGCCTGCACAGAGCATGGCACATGGTAGGGGGTCACTAAATATTAGTGGGGTGAACAAATGAATTTGCACAGGGGGTCAAACAAACCCAATCATTCGTTCAAAGAGCAGCCTGGTGAGAAAGGCATTTACCAATCGCCCGCTCTGTGTCCAGCATGGGGGAGAGCTGAGGAGACCGTAACGAACAAAAGCAGACCCAGTCCCTGACTTTGGGGAAGATCATGACTAGTGGTTCTCAACCAGGGGTGACATTAGACGCCCCTCTCCTTCCTCGACACACACATACTCAAAAAGCTTTTGAAAAAGTGACCATGGGAGGCGGGGGACACCCAATTCACATGCAAAGCTGCAACCCCAAATTACGCACAGGGGAATGGACGTCTTGCGCTCCTTCAGAGCAGAAGCTTTAAAAGCCATCGCACGGTTCTGCCCAAGTCCTGGCATGACATGGATACATGGACAGAGCCACAGCCAATGCACGAAGCTCGGACACACAAGCGAGAGAGGAGCCTTTGCTGTTGTCAGCCACTGAGATCTAGGGCTCACTCGTTACTGAAAATCACTCAGGCAAAGCTGACTGATACGTCTCGGAAGAGCCCACCCTGCCCCAGTGCTTCCTTGGTATCAGGCCCTGTGCTAACCCCACACCTGTTGATTCCTCCCAGTCCCCGGGGAGGCAGGAGGAACGTTTCCCACAGCGCAGGAAACTGAGGCTCCCAGGGGTCGGGACACTTGCCCCAAACCACACTGTGGGGCCAGAATTTGAACTCAGACCCTGTGATTCTGAAGAACCTCATTCTCCACCACTGGGCTATAAAAAGCAGGAAAAGCTGGGCTTGCGAAACCACAACCAGCTCAAGAGAACAGCCATGATGCAACAATGACAAAGTGTCCTTCCAGAAAATCGTGTGAATTCCTCCGGCACTTGGAATGCCATCGGAGTTTTGCGTTGTCATCAGGAGTTGTGCAGAAGCCAGGCTGCTGAGCAGGATACAGAATTAAAAGTCCCCGCAGAAGCTCCAGAAACAGGCTAATTTTAATTTAGATTTAATTTAATGCTAGTAACCCTCAGGTTATTTGCAAGTCATAAAAATGAAAGTCGTCGGAACTTTACCATTTGCTGATGGGAAGTGATAGGTGGAGGAGAGGATGTGGCAAAGTCTAGCTGTTGCTTTTCCAAACACCATTTCCTCACCCCTCCTCGCCTTACTCACAGAAGCCTGATGCTGCTCGGGGTAACCCCTGCCAATTCCAAGATGTAAACAAATGCTGCTCTGAGTCAGTCAGTCTTTTTCAAACTATGGGTCATGCCTTTGAGGGTTGTGGCATCAAATTAGCAGGTTGTGACAAGGAATTTTTTTTTAAGTTAAAGAGTATAGGGTCAAATGGAATGGGATAGAATAGAAAATATTAAAAGGCATCACACAGGGTAAGCAAAAGGATCAGTTTGTGATACTGGTTTCAATTATGTGTGTGTCTCTGTGTGTACATATTTCCTACTGTGGGTTGTGGCCAAAATAGCTTTAAAATAATTGGACCAGGCCAGTAGCACTGCTATCCCCTTTATCAGCCATTCACTTTCCCAGGCTTCCTAACAGCTAGGCTAGCCATAGTTTTGCAAATAAGTAAAAGCCAAAGTGTATAGAGTTGGGTTCTGCTCAATGAATCTTTTGGGGAAGACAGAATTTGGGAAAGTTTTTCTTCCAGAATATAAAGACAGAGCTTCTCTAGGGAGAAAGTCTTTTGCTTCCTGCTTCCAGCTTTGAATACAGTTGAGAAGACTGGAGCTGTGGCAGCCATTTTGCAATCATGGGGCAATAAAGCTGAGGCCGATAAGCCTACCTACGGAGGATAACTGATGAGGGGAGAGAAAAAGACTAGGTTCTTAACAACTCCTCACAGGTTGCCTGCCTCCAGACTTCTTAATCCTTACAGTTTAAGCCACTGTTAGGTTTTCCATTATTTGCAGTCAAACACAACCTGACACAAACAAGTTGGCATTTCTAGACATCTTTGCAGCCCATCAAAAGGATTCTCAAAGCCTTCCATGGGTCAAGGACTGTACTCTGTGAATCCGCTAATTGAGAAGAGAGGCCCAGCAAAATGGGAGAGGGCTGATGGTAAGGGGATCTGAAAAAAACACCACTGGGGACAAAAACTCTTCTTCTCCCTAGTCCCACTGTTTACAGCTCCTCCTATTTATTATCCAACCCTTGAAGTTGGGCTGGCCTTTTGACTTGCCTTGGCCAACAGAATGTGGTGGAAGTGATGGTGTGCATTTCTGAGCCTACTCTTTGCCCAGCTGCCATGTGACAAAGTCCAGGCTAGCCTTTTGGAGGACAAGAGACACATGCCCATCACCTCTACCATCCCAGCTCACAGCCAGCCAAGGCCTAGAAGCAGAGCCGCCTAGCTGACCTAGAGCTGACCAGACCCAGGCAAAAGAGAAGTAACCAGAGGTACCCAAGGCCAAATTCCAACCATTAGAATCACAGTTTTGTTTTAATCCACTCTGGTGCATCGTGTTTTCCAAAGATGGCTGAAATAATGTCTCCAACCTCCCATGATCTACCGAAGTACGACCTTGCCAGTCCCCTTGAATTGAGGAAACTTTGTGACTACTTCAACTAGGACAGTGCAACAGATGTGCCACTATGTGACTTCTGAAGCTAGGTCATAAAAGTCAATTCAGGTTCTGCCATGTCCACCAGGACATCTACCCTGGAAGCCCTAAGCCACCTTAATAGAATTCTGACTGCTCTGAGGCCACCATGCTATGGGGAAGCCTAAGCTAGACACATGGAGAGACCATGAGTAGATGCCCTGGTTGGTGGTCTTATCTTCAAGTCATCCCAGCCCAGGTGCCATGCATGGCATAGGAACAAGCCCTCAGCCCCCAGCCTGCGAGTCTTCCCAGCCAAGACCACAGACATCATGAAGCAAAGACCCACTATTTCAAATTCCACGTCAAATTCTTGGCCCATAAAACCTGTGAGTATAATACAATTGTTCCATTAAGCTGCTACATTTGGGGGTAATTTGTTAAACAGCAACAGTAACCAGAACAGCCTCTAAAGTTGGGGGTTATTTGTTATGTGGCAGCAGCTAGCTGATACAGCCCTCTCTAGAGACTAAGTACCAACTTTGACCTCACACCTCTGACTCACCCAACTCTTTCTTTTTGTAAAAAATTAATTTATTTATTTTTGGCTGCATTGGGTCTTCATTGCTGCGTGCAGGCTTTCTCTAGTTGAGGCGATGGGGGCTATTCTTCGTTGTGGTGCACGTGCTTCTCACTGCGGTGGCTTCTCTTGTTGTGGGGCACGGGCTCTAGGTGCACGGGCTTCAGTAGTTGTGGCACGCGGGCTCAGTAGTTGTGGCACACGGGTTTAGCTGATCCGCAGCATGTGGGATCTTCCCAGACCAGGGATTGAACCCATGTTCCCTGCGTTGGCAGGTGGATTCTTAACCACTGTGCCACCAGGGAAGTCCCTCACCCAAGTCTTACCCATGCCACCTCCCAAATCTCTCCACTTTATCTCCTCCTCTCCATGACCACTATTCCTGCCCAGATCCAGGCCTCACCATCTCTCTTTTCATCTGTCCATCCACCCAGCCTTTTGGGGAGAGAGAAAGAAAGAGCTATTTGGAGAGCAATTAAAATCAACACCATCTTTATTTTCAGTGACTTTTAGAGTTCTAAAATCACTGAATTAGTTTAACAACATAAAAGCGTGCCCTATAAAACTTGGATTGCTCGTAAAGCAACTGGTGTCTAGCTCCTAAAAGCCTTGTTTACACAGGTAGTCACACACTAGAAATGTTAGGTATGTTTTCTCTCTTCCCTTTTTGCCATTCACCGCTGTTCTAAACGAAGCTATAAAGCCACAGACTTGCCAAGAAAATCAGGCATCTGAAAAGGTTTTTGATTTTTTTCTTACTACTAGTGTATAAAAAACAGGGGGACACTCTGAGGAGTGAAACAGGTAATGGGGCGGGGTGAAGGGAACAAGAGCAGCGATTACACTGACCGGACACAGGGCTGCCAAGCGCATCAAGCAGAAGAGGACACTTTAAGTTCAGGAAAAAAATGGAGTTAAGAGAAGCCAAGGGGAAAGAAAAGCCCCTACAACATTCCACGCATGCTTTAGACCACTCGGTCCTAAACGTGGGCAGGCACCAGAATCACCTGGAAGGTTTTTAAAAGAAAGAATGAAAGAATGGATTTCAGAATCAGCAGGTTGGGGGCGGGGGCGGGGGTGGGGGTGATGCTGCTGGTCCGAGGACCACTGCTCTAGAAGCTTTTGTCTCTTTAGTTTTCCTTCTGGGGCTCTTGCTCTTGTATAGAACACAAGCCACCAGTTCCTAGCCAGCGTCCGGGCCCCTGACAATGTGGCCTCGCAGGGTCCTCTCCGAGGCTCAGGAGGGTCCAACAGCCAGTCTCGGTCTGATATCCTTTTAAACAGCGCTTGGATTTGGTTCCATTCAGCAATATACCCTCCTAAGAGGATGACTCACAGTGAGTATAGGCCTTTTGCCCCTTTGCCAGAAACTTCCTTTCTCAGCCTCCTTTGCAGCCAAGTGTGGACGTGGGAAGATTTTTACAATTGGATAAAAAAGAGAGAGCCTTACATTGGGAAGATTATTGGCCCCTCCTCTTTCCTGCTTGAGAGAATGATATGAAGCATGGTGACAATGGCCAGTGCTACAGCAGCCATTTTGCCCTCCTGAGGGCGAAGGCCCGGTGAATCAGAGACAGACCCAGCGGCCTGGCAATACTGAGCTGCCAAATATCCCTGGAATGGCCTTCAACTAGATGTTTTGTTCCAGAAGAGAACCAAAAGCCTGAATTAACTAAGGTTAAACATATACCTACTCTATGACCCAGAAATTCCACTCCAAGGTATTGACTTAACGGATGTGAAAAGTATGTCTACAAAAACATTGGTACAGAAATTTTCATAGCAGCATTATTCACAAAAGCCCCAAATTGGAAACAGCACAGTGTCCAGCGACTGGTAGATGGAGAAACAAACTATGTTATATCCACGCACTTGAATACAGCTTAATAATGAAAGGGAATAAACTACTGATACAGGCAAGGTCATGGACGAATCTCAAATCCACCGTGCTGAGGAAAGGAAGCCAGACACAAAAGACCATTCACTGTGCGACCCCCTTGAGGTAAAGTTCTAGTGAAACTGATGGGGAAAAAAAAATCAGAGGTGTGATTGCCTTAAGAGGGCAGCAGGAGGGGGAGAGGGCTAAGTACTGACTAGGAAGGTCCATGAGGAAATCTTCTGGGATGATGGAAATGGTCTGTAGCTAGATCTGGGAGATGGTTATATAGGTAATATTTGCTAAAATTCATCAAGCAGTGCACTTAAGGTTTGTGCCTTTTATTATACTTAATTTGTATCCCAGTAAAGCACAGCTAAAAAAAAAAAAACCAAAAAAACAAAAAACCTACACAATCGATTCTTGTTATTCGTGGTAGTTATGTTCTACAAAGTTGCCACGAACACTGAATTAGAGAATAAGGAACTATTGCTCCTGGGGGAAATACAGGTTCTTATGAGCCTCTGGTCCCAACATTCTCATCGACTGATCAATACATAACCTTGTTTTTACGCGTGTTTCTGTTTAAAGACACCTGATGTAATATATATGGCTGATTCATTCGCAGTGAACCCATAACCAACGGCGCTGTAACTCACACCTCAATGAAGATCATGTGAGACACGTCACAGCCTTCTGGAACTCGGGAACACTAGCCAACACTTCAGCACAATGTTGTGCTGTGCATTTGAAACAGCTAAACCAGCCACAAAGAGCCCCCAAATGTGAAAAACGTGGCACTCAACAGACCAAGAAAAAGCCACTTGGCTACAGAGTAGGAGCTGAAACAAGAAGACAGAGGGTCGCCCTGGTCGACCTCAGCTCGGAACAGGAACACAGGACAACTCAAATTTTTCACTTGCTCTGTGCACACGTCTGTAAATGACTGGGAGAGCACCCGGTCTGCTGATCTGGGGGTCACAAAGAAAATTTTAGCAGGTAGATGAATTCACAAAGATGGCATGTGGGAATGAGAATCAACTGTATGGGGAAATATGGGTCAAGATTATAGCACATTTACTTACCCTTTACCCGGAGATTTCACTCATGGGCCTGATCCTACAGGTACCATCTGACATATCCAAAATTATACATTTAGGAGGTTTTTAGGGCAAGGTGTGCGTCTACCAGTGAGATATTGGAAGTAATCCACTGGCCATCAGTGGAAAACAGGTTAAATAAACTGGGTCCATCTACATGGGAATACTATGCTGCCGTAAAAAAGAATACAAATGGCCACCTATATGGGAAAAGAATCTGAAAAAGAAGAGATATACGTATAGATATATAACTGAATCACTTTGCTGTATACCTGAAATTAACACAACATTGTAAATCAACTATACTCTAAGGTAAAATTTAAAAAAAAATTTTTTTTTAAAGAATGCAAATGGCCAACAAGCCCGGGAAGAGATGCTCAATATCATTAGCCTCCAGGGAAATGCAAATCAAAACCACAAGTGGAGACCGCTTCACCCACTAGGATGGCTACAATCAAAAAGACAGACAATAATGAGTGCTGGCGAGGATGTGTACAAATCGGAACCCTCGTACACTGCTGGTGGGAATAGAAAATGGTGGGGCCTCAGTGGAAAGTAGTCTGGGAAACTCCCCAAACAGTTAAACACTGTTACCATGTGACCCAGCGATTTCACTCCTACATATATACCCAAGAGAAATGAATACATGCATTCACACAAAAACTGGTATACAAATGTCCACAGCAGCATTATTCATAATAGCCAAAAGGTTGAAATAACCCAAATGTCCACCAATGGATGCACGGATCCACAAAACGTGGTCTCTCAATATGGTGGGATATTACTCAGACACCAGAAGGAATGAGGTACTGATATACCACAGTACAACACAGATAGATGATCCTTGAAAGCATCAAGTAAAAGCGGCCAGACACAAAGGACCATATATTGTATGATCCCATTTTATGAACTGTCCAGAATAAACAAATCCACAGAGACAGAAAGATTAGTGGTTGCCAGAGGCTGTGGAGAGGGAGGAATTTGAAGGGGTTGTTTTTGGGCACAAAATTTTTTTTTTGGGGGGGGGTGATAAAAATGTTCTGAAACTAGATAGCGGTGATGGTTGCATATTACATAATCTTGAATATATAACCTGTGCATATACCAGAAAGGGCTGAATTGTACACTTTAGATGGGTGAATTTCATGGTATGCGAATTATGTGTTAATAAAGATGTTATTTTTTAAAAAGGAACAAGGATGTTCTCCATATACTGACAGAGAAAGTTCTCCACGACTATTGTTCTGTGCGAAGTGTATAAAACGTTACCATCTGCTTAAAGACAGTGGGGAGGAGATACAAGAATATATATTCTAGTAAATCAACTATATATCCATTAAAAAAAAAAGACTATATATCTTAAATGCCTTTCTAGGTCTAAAGAACTTCCAGAAGGATCTCTACAGCACTAAACCCACTTATGAACTAGGAGGGGGACCCAGCAGATGGGACAAAGATAGGACGGAGACACTCCGCTGCAAATTTTTCAAAAATAGTTTTTGGTTTTTCAGCCAATGTCCTAGCCATTCCAAAAAGCAAACTTTTTTTTAATTTTGTTTTTTTTTGGGTTTTTGGGGGTTTTTCTGGCCATGCCCCGAGGCTTGCGGGATCTTTGTTCCCTGACCAGGGATTGAACACAGGCCATAGCAGTGAAGGCTCCAAGTCCTAACCACTGGACCACCAGGGAATTCCCCCAAAAGTACATTTTTTTTTTTTTAAAAGGTGTTAAAAAAAAAAATAAGAGGACAGGGGCTTCCCTGGTGGCGCAGTGGTTGGGAGTCCGCCTGCCGATGCAGGGGACACGGGTTCGTGCCCCGGTCCGGGAAGATCCCACGTGCCGCGGAGCGGCTGGGCCCGTGAGCCGTGGCCACTGAGCCTGTGCGTCCGGAGCCTGTGCTCCGCAAAGGGAGAGGCCACAACAGTGAGAGGCCCGCATATCACAAAAAAAAATAAAAATAAAAATAAAAAAATAAAAAAATAAATAAATAAATAAGAGGACACTTTCCGCCATCACTCATCAGCGTAAACTGTTAACTTGCAGCTGAATGCACACAAACTAAAAAGATATTCAGTGGTAAAAGGAAGCAGTGGGATTTGAACCCAGACTTTGGGACACCAAATCCTTGGACTGCGTTCCAGGACACCCCACTGCCTCGTTTCCAGTGTCCATGAAAATGCTGTGAAACTGGGCATCTGCTGGCACGACCTCCCTTCCCTCTACCCCTCCCCGGCAGAAATTCTTCTCTTCCTGAACTTGTCAGGAGCCTTCCCTAATCATGGCCCGATTTCTCTCACATAACGCTTGAGGCAGAACCACTGGGGAGTCCTGAGACGTGGGAGCCTGGGGTCTACCCCACGAGGGCCAGGAAGTTGGGTGGGCAGGTCCTGAGCCAGCCAGGGTTTGTGGTCCTGGTTTCAAGATGCCACACTTCATCCTGTTTCGTAACAAATGCCCCCCACCCTCCTCCAGGGCTTACTTACAAGCAGCATTGTCCATCTAACCCTGTCTGTGCTCACCACCCGGAGGGTTGCAGGGGAGTCGCTAACCGGCCTCCGGCTTCCTCTCGGGTCCCTTCTAAACTCAGCTCCCCACTCGGGCCAAAGAGATCCATTTGATTTGAGGTCACGTGGTTTCCCCTTCCCAGGACTCTTCACTGACCCACTCAACAAAACAGTGCTGGGTAGACAGCGGCAAGGACAACAGACATCCCTACTCTCCTGGTGACATTCCAGGGCAGGAGTCAGACCACGAACAGAACAAAGACATGGTGCCCAGAGGAGGAGAGCAAGGAGGCGGGAGAAAGGTGCTGTGGGGTGGGGGCGGGGAGGGCTGCGGGGGGCATCTTTAGCGAAAGTGGTTGGGGCGGCCTCACAGAGAAAGGGGAGTCTGAGCTGATGTGCAGAAGCTAAGGGAAGGAGCGATTCAGACACCCAGGGAAGGGTGGTCCAGGAAGAAGGAACAGCAGATGCAAAGGTCCTGTGGCAGAAACATGCTGGGGCTACTTGAGCAACAGCAAGGAGGTGAAGTGGGGTTGAGGAGACAATGAGGGTCAGCCACAGAGGGCCTGGTGGGCCGTGGTGAGGACTTGGGCTTTTATTCTGGGTTGAGTCCAGGGACGTGACCTGACTTGGGTTTTCACAGGATCCCTCCGGCTGCTGAGTGGAGAACGAACTGCAAGAGGCGAGGATGGGAGCAGGGAGCTCAGAGAGGAGGCAATGGTGGCAGGGGAAGAGGTGAAACGTGGTTGGAATCTGGATTTGATGGCAAAGCAACAGGGTCTGCAGACGGATTGACCAGGAGGTGTAGGGGAAAGAGCAGAGTCAAGGGCCCGCTGGAATTTGAGACGGACAGCAGGGCAGAGCAGCTAAAAGTGGGCGGCCAGGCAGGATGTGAAGTGCAGACGCACCCTTACACCAGCTCTCTTGGTGGATCTAGCACCTGCTCCAGCTAAGGCCATTTCTCGCTAAGGTATTCTGAATGTCCCAAAGCTACTAATTATCTTATTAGGAGAGGGGTTGGCCTCCCACCCAGGACAAAACAGGGACGGCTGCTGCTCAGAGCCTCAGAGACAGAGCAAAAATTGCTGAGATACGCAAGGTCTTCAGATCTTCCTCACCCAGCAGCTCTTTGTGTGTCGTTTCAGAACCTGGCCTTTCCCCAAAGTCTAAACTGAGATTGGCAGTTTACATCTGACTTTGAATCCTTGAACCATCTGGGGGTATATGGTGTAAGGTAGGGATCCCATTTCATCTCTTTCCAAATGAATGACTAGTTTTTGGTCCCCAGCTTGGTTTATTAAGCCTCTCCCTTCCCCATCAATGTGACCACTGGCCACTTTGGCCTCAGACCAGATGTCCACACCTTGCCTGGCTCTCATCCTGGGCTCTCTGTTCTTTTCCATTGGTAAAATGTCAATTTCTATTTCTTGCCAAATCTCGGAGATAAAACCTATTCAGCTGGACAGGTAATCAATATATGGACTGAGCTGAGCAGAAGGTGATGGATAGTCCAGGCAGCAGGCGCCTCAGAAGGGTACAAGGTCCCCAAAGCAGAGACCTTGATGTCCCTTTGCTTGACTATACATTCTCGAGTAACTTGACTTACATATCACGTTATCAACTTTTTTTTTTTTTTGGTGGTGGTACGCGGGCCTCTCACTGCTGCGGCCTCACCCATTGCAGAGCACAGGCTCCAGACGCACAGGCCCAGCGGCCACGGCCCATGGGCCCAGCTGCTCCGCGGCACGCGGGATCCTCCCGGACCGGGGCACGAACCCGCGCCCCCCGCATCCGCAGGCGGACTCCTAACCACTGCGCCACCACGGAAGCCCTCACGTTATCAACTTTTAATGAAACCATCCTCACAAAAAAAGACAGAGGGCATAAGAAAGTACTCACAAAGAAACCCAAAGATTAAAAATCATAATCTACAGACACAAAAGGTCACATATCGTATGATACGACTTCTAAGAAATGTCCAGAAAAGGTAAATCCGTAGAGACAGAAAGCAAATTCGTGGTTGCCGGGGGCTGGGGGGAGGAGAAATGAAGAGAAACTGCTTAATGGGTATAGAGTTTCCTTTTGGGCAAAGGAAATTATCCTAGATAGGTGGGTTGGCAGGAAACTAGATAGAGGTGATGGTTGCATAACATTATTGGCGTACTAAAAGCCACTGAACTGTGCACTTTAAAACGGTTAACTTTTTAAAATTGAAGTATAGTTGATTTACAATGTTGTGTTAGTTTCAGGTGTACAGCAAAGTGATTCAGATATATATATATATATATATATATATATATACATACATAGAAGTTTTCAGTTGCTTTTTCCCTTATAGGTTATTACAAAATATTGAGTATAGTTCCCTGTGCTACCCAGTAGGTCCTTGTTGTTTATCTCTTTTATATATAGTAGTGTGTATCTGTTAATCCCAAACTCCTAATTTATCCTTTCCCCCTCAAAATGGTTAATTTTTATGCTATGTGAATGTTATCTCAAAAAAAGAAAACAGTTAATGTAAGCAGAAAACAAAGACGATGGTCCCATTCCTATTGTAAGCTGTTCCTTTTTTTTTGGCGGTACGCGGGCCTCTCACTGTTCGGAGCACAGGTTCCGAACGCGCAGGCTCAGCGGCCACGGCTCACGGGCCCAGCCGCTCCGCGGCACGTGGGATCCTCCCGGACCGGGGCTCGAACCCGTGTTCCCTGCATCGGCAGGCGGACTCTCAACCACCGCGCCACGAGGGAAGCCCTGTTCCTATTGTAAGCTCTTTTTAAGCCACATTAAAAAGTAAAATCAGTGATGTTTTCAGCAGAACTGGCAAAAAGTTGACTGAAGCTTTAATTATCAAGGACCTCATTCAAGATAGAGACTTTAGGTTTTAGCATTAGTAATGACTATTGATAAATATAATGCTATTTAAAATGTTTGATTTTTTTTTTTTTTTTTTGCGGTATGCGGGCCTCTCACTGTTGTGGCCTCTCCCGTTGCGGAGCACAGGCTCCGGACGCGCAGGCTCAGCGGCCACGGCTCACGGGCCCAGCCGCGCCGCGGCACGTGGGATCCTCCCGGACCAGGGCACGAACCCGTGTCCCCTGCATCGGCAGGCGGATTCTCAACCACTGCGCCACCAGGGAAGCCCTAAAATGTTTGATTTTTAAAAATCTTCCTCACCTGTTTTTAATGTACATTTTAATGTATTTTTTTATAATGTACCAAAGTGGAGTCACGTACGTATACAGTTTATAAAAAACAGGTGACGGTTAAGGCCTGGACTTTGGAACGAGACCTTCTGGGTTCAAATGCCACTTAAGTGATGTGTGAGCTCAGGCGAGTCACTTCAGCCTCCCTTTCCCTACAGTTTCTTTCTCTATAAAATGGGATTAAAAATAGTGCCCACCTCAGAGGGTTGTGAGGATTAAAGTGAATGGATGCATGTAAATAGATATGCATTAGGCACACGCTTACCATTTTTACTGCCAGGAGTGTAGAATCCAAAGTATCGTGGCCTCCGCCAGGCAGCGATCAAGGTCAACATCAGCCATAATATGTCAAGTGGATAGTATGTACCTTTGATGTGATAAGATGGGAAGGGCACCTTATCTCTGTGGTCTTTCTCCCAAACCCCTAACCCCTTGTCTAATCTCGAGAAAGACATCAGACAAATCACATTCTCCAAAATCCCTGGCCAGCAGTCCCCCAAAATGTCGAGGTCATCAAAAGTAAGGAAAGTCTGAGAAACTGTCACAGCCAAGAGAGGTCTAAGGAGACACGACAAGGCAATGTAATGTGGTGCGCTGGCTGGAGCCCTGGAACAGAAAAAGGACATTAGGGGGAAACTAAGGAAATCTGAATCAGTTCTGGAGTTGGGTTCACGGTGATGTTGGTTTTTGGCTGTGACAAACATCTGTCCCCCTGATTCTGCCCTGGTTCTCCTACAATCTCATCCCCACATGGTGACCAAAGGGATCACGTGAGAATGCAAGTCCGCTCGCGTCCCTCCTCTGCCCGAAGCTCTCCCATGGCTCCTGCCTCACTCAGAATCAAAGTCCAAGTTCTTACTGTGACCATCTGCCCCCATTCCACCACCTCTGTCCTCACCTCTCACCCTCTCTCCCTCCTTCACTCCCCTCCACCTACACCAGCCTGCTTCATATTCCTCCAATGCACCAGGCACACACCTGCCTCAGGACCTTTGCACCAGATCCGTGAGGCTCAACCCGATTCTGTTGGCAGCCGGGATCTCCACCCCCTCACCCAGCACTTCCACCTCCCTCTCCTGCTTTGCTTTACTTCAAAGCTCTGATTACTATCTCACGTGTGACTCTGATTTATCTTATCTATTGCCTGACTCTTCTGAGGAGGGGGTGAGCCCAGGTTTCGGTCTGTTTTGTTCCCTCTGTGTAAACATGGACTGAATGACAAAGGGGGGACCATTCTCAGTGGTCACAGCTGATTCTGAACAGAGTAGGTGTGGGACCAGGTTTGGGGGAGGGCGTGGTGGGCAGGGGGGGACACATCACAGGCTGACCAGGGACCCATCGGGCAGGGCTCACAATGGGGGACCGGTCACTGGGATGAGAGCAAGGCCCAGGGGCCCAGAGGGAACCTGTCAGGGGCAGATGGGAGAGGAGGTGAAAGGTCACAGGTGGGGGAGGGGTGAAACTGGGCCTCACCACAGAAAGCTGCTCAGAGAAGGGAGAGCTGAGCAGAGGTGCTGATGGGGCCGATGCCACAGAGAACGTCTCAGAGACAGTCAGACACGGGGAGAGAGAGAGGAGGTGGGTGCATCTTCCCAGGACAGTGGGGGGGATGCTCTACGGGACTTATCCACCCGCCCCACCCAGCACACCAACCCAGGAGGCAAATTAATCCAATCAGTCTACACCAGTGGCTCCAGCCCCAAGTGCCAGGAGCCATCCCAATATGGAAGACAATAAAAACTCCAGGCAAGTGTGCAGACACCACCCCGACGAACCCTGTCAAGCTGGTTAGGAACCCTCCACAGGGGCAGGACCCCCAGATAACGCCCGCAACCCCAATGACATCGTGGACAGCTCGTTCACAGGCGCTGTGGAGGAGAACATCTCTCAAGTCCACAGAGCAAGAGTTAAAGAACCAACAGCAGCAGCAGGGACTGCCATGGTGGCTTTCAACCCTCACTCAGAAAGGAGGGTTCTAGAACATGCGATGGGGGGCACACCTCCCTCAAGAAGGGAGGGGAGCCTACAGATAATTTCCACCTGGCATCACACAGAGCCTGGGGCTACTCTAGTTCCACCCTTATGAATAATGGGGCAGGTGTAGAACATTCTAGAATGTTCACAGCACCCTTGAACTTGAAACAACCCAGATGCCCATCAATGGAAGAATGCCTGAATACGCTGCGGTCCATCACACAATGGAATACTACACAGCAATGAAAAAGGAACAAACTACTGGTATATACAACATGGAATCATCTCACAAACATCATGTTGAGTGAAAGAAAACACCACTGTACGGTTTCGTGTGTAAAGTACACACCCACTTTTAACTATGCAGTTAGAATCAGGAGGGTGGTTCCCTGGGGGTTGGAGGGGTGGGGGGCAGATGGAGGGGCCAGAAAGGGTGGGGGCATCTTTTGGGAGGGGATCATGTTCCGGGGGTTTTTTTGTTTTCTGTTTTTAAATCTGGGAGCCAGTTACATGGGTGTGTCCAACGTGCAAAAAATTCATCCAACTGGACATTTATGATGTGTGCTCTTTTCTCCATGTTGTAATTCAACAAAAAGTTCCCCCAAAGGGTGAGAAGACAGAAGAATACAAAAGAATAACTGTCTCCCTCATCCACTACTGGTAGAATGTAACATGGTGTGACTGCGTGGGAAACAGTCTGGCAGCTCCTTGAGGGGTTAAACAGAGCTACCCTATGACCCGGCAATTCCACTCCCGGGTACATCACCCAGGAAACATGAAAACATGTATGCACTGAAAAACATGTACACAAATGTTCACAGCAGCATTATTCATAACGGCCAAAGGTAAAAGCAATCCAAATGCCCATTAACGGATGGATGCAGAAACAAGATGTGGTCCATCCATACAATGGAATATTACTCAGCCATGAAAAGGAATGGAGCACTGACACATGCTACAGCATGGGTGAGCAGAGAAACTATCATGCCAACTGAAAGAAGCCAGGCACCAAAGACCACATATTATATGATTCTGTTTATATGAAATGTCCAGAATAGACAAATCCACAGAGACAGAAAGTAGGTCAGCGGTTGCCAGGCCCGGGACGGATGGGAGTGGCGGGGGAGGGTGATGGCTCAGGGGCACAGTGTTTATTTTGGGGGGTGATGAAAATGTTTTAAATTGAAATGGTGACGGCTACACATCTCTGCGAATGTACCATAAACCAGAGTCGTACATTTTAAATGGGTGAATTGTATGATACATGAATTGAAGCTCAATAAAGCTGTTAAAAAAAAAAAAAAAGTAACCGTGAGAGTGTCAGTTAATCATTGCTAGGCGGAAGCCACAGTTTCTACTTTTCTGTACGAACACTATTTCAAACTTAAAAAAACCCGAAAACTAGCAAACATGTACGGACCACACCCAGGCACTTGATTATTCCCATTTTACAGAATGAAAATTGAGGCAACGACCCCCTGAGCATGCCCCAGGTCACAAAGTAGGTCTGCCTGGAAGCCGGGCTTTTGGTTGTTAAGTGGCTGGGTCCTCCCGATACCCTGCTTGTTCTAGGGGTCAGAAGCAGGAGAGACTGGTTGGGAATGTGGCTGGGAAACACCTTCCAGCCCTCTCCCCTGCACATCTGCTTCAGCAAATGCCTCCCACTGCTTTGCTGAAATCATTCCTTCATTTGATTCAAAACTCAATAACTATTTCCCGAACCCACCTTATGCCTGAATTTCTTCAGCAGCCTCCTCAACAGTCTCCCCACCCCCACTCCCAGTCTAGGGATCTGGTTTGACCCTGAGTCACCTCGTGTCCCTCCTCTGCCCTGAATCTGAGCAGAGTTCTTGTCTCACTCGGAGGCAAAGCAAAGTCCTCACTGAGGCCCACCAGGCCACAGGGGAACTGGCCCTGTTCCCACTACCCTCATTCCCCGCCCTCCCTCCTTTTTCCACTCAGCTCCAGCGACACAGGCCTCCTCAACCTGCCTCTCCCTTGCCTGTCTGTCCAGGGCTACCTGGCAGGGGACTGTTCCCAGTTTCTTCTGGGGGCGAATGAAAATGTTCCAAAATTGATGGCGGTGACGGTTGTACAACTCTGTGAATATACGAAGAGCCGCTGGTGAATTGGAGGGTATGCGAATTACATCCCATAAAGCCATTTAAAGAGAGGCACCAGAGGAGGCCTAAGGTGGGAACAGGGTGCTTGCAGAAGAGACAGGGTGGTCTTGAGAGGTCTCTGGATTGGGGTGTAGGCTGGTGGGGGGGGAATCACCACAGCGGCACATCAGCTGGGGCCTCAGTTAGCTGCCCGCCACTTGGAAAGCCAGCAGGATCTCTGAAAAGACCCCAACGCGGTGACTTCGCGAACCTTACAGAACACACCTACCGCCAATAACAAGCATGGCCTCACAGGTTGCGAGAAAATGTTCACAACACATATATCAGACCAGGACATACATATTCAGAATATATAAAGAAATCCTACAACACAAGAAGAAGACCAACACCCCAATTTAAAAACGAGCGAAAGGAGACCTACAAACGGCGCATAAGCCAATGAGATATTCGACACCTTGAGTCATGAGGGAAATTTCACTTAAGACCATAATGAGACACCACCACACACCCATTTGAAATTGTATGAGACCGATAACAGCAAGTGGTGGTGAGGACGTGGAGCAACTGGAACTCTCACGCAGGGCTCGGGGTAACGTTAGACGTTCCGGCCGCTTTGGAAAATGGCTTAACAGTTTCTAATAAAGTTAAACATAGCCTCATCCAACCCAGCCCTTCCACGCCTAGGTACTTACCCAAGAGAAAGGATGGCATATGTCACACAATGATTAGTACCCTAATGTTCACAGCAGCTTCATGTGTAATGGCCGAACACTGGCAACAGCCCAAAGGTACACCCACAGCCGAAGGGATAAACAGATCACAATGTATTATATCTGAACAATGGAATTACCGCACAGCAACAAAAAGAAACGAACCCCTAAGATGCGCAACATAGATGAACCTCAAGCTCACTGGGCTGAGTGGCAGGGGCCGGACACCCAAGAATACAGGCTGTGTGATTCTATTTACATCAAACGCTAGAAAATGTTCTGTGCCTTGACTGAGAAGGCGGTCACACGACGGTACGGATTTGTCAAAATGCATCCAATGAGTACCCTTAAAATGGACGTGTCACTTGGGAGGAGGGATAATTTAGGAGTTTGGGATTAACAGATACACACTACTATATATAAAATAGAGACACAAGAAGGACCTACCGTATAGCACAGGGAACTACACTCAGTATCTTGTAATAATCTATAACGGAAAAGAATCTGAAGAAGAATATATGTATGGGACTTCCCTGGTGGCGCAGTGGTTGAGAATCCGCCTGCCAATGCAGGGGACACGGGTCAAGCCCTGGTCTGGGAAGATCCCACATGCCATGAAGCAACTAAGCCCGTGTGGCACAACTTCTGAGCGTGTGGTCTAGAGCCCGGGAGGCACAACTACTGAAGCCCACGTGCCTAGAGACTGTGCTCCGCAACAAGAGAAGTCACCACAATGAGAAGCCCACACGCAGCAACGAAGACCCAATGCAGCCATAAATAAATAAAAGAATATATATATATATATGTATAACTGAATCACTTTGCTGTACACCTGAAACATGGTAAATCAACTACACTTCAATTAAAGAATATTAAATTAAAAAAATTTTTAAATGGATGTATCACATTAAATATAAATTATACCTTAATGAAGTTCATTACAAAACAAAAACAGACTCTAACTCCAGACTGCCTGGATCAAACTGTGGCTCCACAAGTTACCAGTTGTGAATTGGGGCAAGTACCTTCCCTTCCCTGCCTCAGGACCTTTGCACTTGCTGTCCTCTGTCAGGAACACCCTTCCTGCAGATAGCTACGGGGCTTCCCCCTCACCTTCTTCAGGTCTTTGCTCAAATGTCACATTTTCAGCGAGGGCAGGTTAAAATGACCACTCACACCACCAGCCCTCTCCACCCACTTTCCCTTTTTCTCCACTGCATTCAGTACCTTCTGATGAGTCCTATCATGGGTCTCCCCCACCAGCCAGTCAGTCCCCAGACAGTGGGGATTTTTGTCTTGTTCATGCTATATCCTCCCTTCTAGAATAGTGCCTGGCACACAATGGGCAATTAGTAAATAACTGCTGAATAAGTGAGCTAAGGGGTACATGTTACTCTTATTTTGGGATGTGAATTGCAAAATGCTCAATAAGTATCTAGTAAAGGAAAGAAGGAGAAAGCACAAGGGAAGATGGAAAGAAATGGGCTTCACCACTAACCCCGAGGATCTGAAGCTCAGAGAGGCGAAGCCACTGGCCCCAAGTCACACAGCAAGTAAGGGGTGGAGCTTGGGTCCCCACTGGGTAGGCTGACACCACCAACCACCTACACTGCACACTGCATGCTGCCCCAGAGAAGGGCATGAGCCCAGACCACCATGAAGCCCAGATTTCATCCCCTGAATGACAGGCAGCAAGAAGGATTGGCGGTCTCTGTACACAAAGACTACTCAGTCAAGACGGAGAAAGCAGGGGCAGAGAAAACAGGCAGGGAAGAGGGAAGGAGAGTGTTTGGGGGAAAATTAAAGACAAGGCAGTGAAAAACAGTGGTCCCATCCGCCAACTGGAAACAGAGATGAGAATTTAGATGCACACCCCCACCCCATTTAAAGATGTTCAACATCATTAGCCATCAGAGAAATGCAAGTCAAAACCATAATGGGGGACTTCCCTGGTGGCGCGGTGGTTAAGAATCCGCCTGCCGATGCAGGGGACACGGGTTCGAGCCCTGGTCCGGGAAGATCTCACATGCCGCGGAGCTACTAAGCCCGTGTGCCACAACTACTGAGTTTGCGCTCTAGAGCCCACGTGCCCCAACTACTGAAGCCCACGCACCTAGAGCCCGTGCTCTGCAACAAAAGAAGCCACGGCAACGAGGAGCCCGTGCACCGCGACGAAGAGTAGCCCCCGCTCGCTGCAACTGGAGAAAGCCCGCGCACAGCGACAAAGACCCAATGCAGCCAAAAGTAAATTTAAATTTTTTTTTTAAATACCATAATGGGATACCACCTCACACCCAGTAGGATGGTTATGTTAGAAAAGACAAATTGGAATCCTCATGCATTACTGGTGGGAAAGTAAACTGGTGCAGCCGCTGGGGGAGAAAGTCTGGCAGCACCTCAATAACTGAACACAGTTATCATTTAACCCAGGAATTCCACTCGTAGGTATAGACGCAAGAGAATTAACATACATCCTCACAAAGACTTTTGCACACATGCCCATACCAGCATATTCACGAGAGACAAAAAAGTGGCAACAAGCCAAATGTCTATCAATGGATAAATAAAACCCGGTATATTCATATAATAGAATATTAATCAGCCAGAAAAAAGAATGAAGCACTGATCCATGCTACGACATGGACGAACCTTGAAAATATTATACTCAGTGAAAGATGCCAAGTACAAAAGACCACACACATACTGTATGATTCCATTCATGTGAAATGTCCAGAACAGGCAAATCTATAGAAACAGAAAGATTAATGGTGATCAGGGGCTTGTAGTGGGGAAGGAGGAGACTTCTCATGGAAGTGGGACTTCTTTTGCGGGTGATGAAAATATTCCAGAATCAGATAACGGTGATGGTTGTACAACCTTGTAAATATACTAAAAACCACTGAACTGTATACTTTCAAAGAGTGAATTTTATGGTATGTGAATCACATCTCCAATAAAAAAAAAAAAAAAAGTAATTAAAAAAAGCATATCCCTGATGATACCAAATGACCGTAATTTTTACTAGGTTTGACAATGTCATTGTGGCTCTGTAAGAAAATGCTTAGTTTTGCTTTTTAAATACACACTTGAGTTTTTAGAATTAAAATGACAGGAGATCTGGGATTTGCTTTAAAATATTGATACTTCAACAGCAACAAAAAAGATATTGATACAAGCAAGTATGGCCAGATCTTGATCTATGGAACCTGGGGATAAGTAAGGAGGGTTCATTATGCAGTTCTCTCTAATTTTGTACACATTTGGAAATTTTCATTAATAAATTTTTTTTTTCTTCTGCACACCCTTTGTCCCAGCAATTCCACCTCTGGGCTTTGAACTTACACTGTACTCACATTACTCACATTCATGCAAATCAAAAGTTGTACACACGGTACCTCACTGTAGTCTTGTTTGTGATAGCCTAGAACTAACCCAAGTGTCCAGCAGATGGGGACTGGTTCAGCAAGTTAGGGCCCTCCAGTGAAATAAATACCATGCAGCTGAGAAAGACACAGAACTTGACAAGTTAGAACCTCCAGGATATATCATTAAAAGCTAAAGGCAAAGGGCAGAACAGTGTTAGAATAACTTGTCATTAGTGCCTTAAAAAATGGGGGGGGGCATGAGAGAGGGAGGGAGGGAAGGAGGGAGAAGGAGAGAGAGAGAGAGAGAGAGAGATGCTTACACATGCACAGAATGTCTGTTTGAAAAGAGGCCCCCAAACTATAACCATTTACCTCTGGGAAGAGGATGTGGGTAAAGATAGCTGGGAGCTGGGAGAGGGAGGGAGACTTTTCACTAGAAATCTCTGATATTATTCGAGTTTTCTACTTGGATGCGTTGTTCCTGTTTAAAAAAAAGGGAAAAAAATTTTTTAAGTCCCAAAGAAAAGCTGTTTTCTACATGTGGCCCTGTCCCCACACATCTCCCCTGGGGCTGGATTAGAAGGATCAGGTTGTCCCCTCTGTTCCCTCCCAGGGGTGGGAGGCCAGGCAGGGCTGAGGCTTCCCTGCTGGGAGAGCAGAAGGGCCCTGTGGCACTGCCCAGGGCTCCCTGGAAATGATTTCCAGACTCCTAAGCCCTTGGCTGAGGTTGGGGGAGGGGGAGATACAAGACAGGAAGCACAGGAAGACTAGGAAAAGAAAAGAAAAGAGGAAGGGGAGGAGGGGGAGGGAGAGAGGGAAGGGGAAGCCTGTGTACCTGTAAGAACACAAAGGAAGAACAGGCCTGGGCAGGGGGTGGCTGGAAATGCTATCTTCCACCTCAACTGAAGAAACAGCCACCAAGTAGCTTTATTCACAGTTGACATAAAGTGGAAACAACCCAAATGTCCACCAACTGACAAGTGGATAAACCAGATACGGTACATTTGTACAACAGAATATTATTCAGCCATAAAAAGGAATTAAGCACTGATCCATGCTACAACGGGGATGAAGCTTGGAAACAATACATGAAATGAAAGCAGCCTGACACAAGAGACCACATCTTGCACGACTCCATTTGTACGAATGTTCAGGAAAGGCAAATCCCCAAAGACAAAGTAAATTAATGGTCGCCAGGGATTAGGGGAAAACATACAGGGTTTCCTTTTGGGTGATGAAATTGTTCTAGAACTAGATTGTGAGGATGGTTGCACAACTCTGTAAATGTGCTAAAACCCACTGAACTGTACGCGTAAAGGGGAGAAATGAATGGTATGCAAATATCTCAACGTGTAAAAGAAAAAAAAAGGAATGAAGCTCTGACACATGCTACAACGTGGATGAACCTTGAGAACACACTGCATGAAAGCCAGACCCCGAAAGCCACATAGGGTAGGGTCCTATTTATAGAAAATGTCCAGAACAGGCAAACTCATGAGGCAGAAAGCGGGTTAGGGGTTGCCAGGGGCTGGATGGAAGGGGGAACGGGGAGCAACTGTTCAGGATACGGGGTTTCCATTTTGGGGGGATGAAAATGTTCGGGAACTAGATTGTGGAGATGGCTGCAGAACTCTGGGAATATACCAGAAAACCACTGAACTGTATGCTTTAAACGGGGAAGTTTATGGTATGTGAATTATATCTCAATAAAGCTGCTCAAAATTTTAAGCAAGGAAAAACAGAAGGAAGGGAGGTAGGGAGGGAGAGGGAGGGAGGGAGGGAGAGGGAGGGAGGGAGGGAGGGAGGAACTGGTCACATGGCCCATCCCCACCCCCACCCCCACCCCCACAGGGACCCTGACTCCCAACCTGCACTTACCAGGCTGCACATCCTCCCAGAATATGTTCCCTCAGCATGGCCCCCGCCCCCCAAACGCACGGGGCAGCGCCCGGACCCCCGCCTCCGGCCCTGGCTGAATTTCCTGGGTGCCCTACATGACCCAGGTGGGTCACCCCCAGTGCGTCCCTGGGTCACTTCCCTCTGTACCCACTACCGGCCCTGGGATGGGGACGCCACGTGTGAGAGGTGAGTATGAAGCTTTAGCCTCTCATTCCATCCACCACACCCTGCCCCCCAACCCCACCAAAGCCAAAAATGGGCAAGAAAACACAGAAACCACAAAGGCGTGTGAAATGTGCTGGGTTTGTAGAATTTTCTAAGTGTGTAAAGTGCTGATTTCGGAGGCAGAAATACCTTTATACTTAAAAACACAAAACCAGGCAAACATAGAAACCTTTAGACTTTAACAAAAAGTGAGAACACTTACACACAGAGCAAATCAGGTCAGAGGGACCTGAGGGAACCCCCCTCTGCCCCGCCATGTCCTGCGGTGCCTTGGGAGGTTAAGTTGCTTAAGAGGTGAGATTTAGGACTGTTATTTCAGCAGGGGGGACAGAAAAACCCACACAGTTCCTAAGCGATTCTTTTATGAAATAATTATCTATAGACATATGTTCTCCCGTCAAGCCACCAAGCTATTGATTCCACAGAATTCCTGGGAACAGCTTTCCCAGCTCGGTTCTCTCCCTCCCACCCAACCCCCACCCAGAGCCTCTCTTAAAACACCCTGCGGACAATTCACCTTCCCAAAATGCTGATGAGGGGAAGCGGCTTTCCCACTGGGCAGGGAGGGAAAAAAACACAAAACCCAAACATTTGCATTCATTCACTCAACAAATATTCAGTGAACACCTACTATGCCCCAGGCCCTGGGAGGCCCCTCACAGAGGTAAATTCTCAAGGAAGAAGCGAACCATAAATAAATTGGTAAACAGAGTCGTCTACAACGTGATACTGGCTAGTGGCAAGTGGCCAGGAGGAGCTCAAAAGGCAGGATAAGGGAATGATGGGGAAGGGGAGGCTTTAGCTTTAAAACAGGGTGGTCAATACATGTGACACTGAAGCAGAGACTGAAACGAAGGGAGCCATGCAAATAGATGGGGGAAAAGCATCCCAGGCTGAGGGAACAGTGAGTGCAAAGGCCCTAGGGCAGGAATGTGCCTGGAGGGCACCAAGAACAACTGGATCATTGTGAGGTGGGTGGAGGGCACTGGAGAGGAGAAGTAGCTGGGGCGGGGTGGGTGGGTGGGGTCGTCAGCACGGGAAGCGAGTAGATTTTGTTCTAAGTGTTCTAACCTTCCAGAATTGCCCCAGTGCCTCCAACTCGCTTCTGGAACTGGGCTTGGGACCCATGGGGAATTGAGGCCGTACTCTCTCAGGAGTGTAGAAGTTGCCCATACGAACCCTCACATTTCTACTTTCATTTTCAGCGCTTTTCAAATTGTAAGTTGGAAAATTTGAGCAGTGATGAAATCAGTATAATGAGTCTCAACCATCACTGAAACAAATGAAGGAAAAAGAACAGAGGAAAATTGAAAAAACATATTGAATGACTCAAAGGTAGTTCAGCTAAGTGTTCCACAAAACTTTGTTTCAGGTGTGTGTGTGTGTGTGTGTGTGTGTATCCCTCCTGGATCATGGTGTGAAATGTATGTCTTATCAGAGACTGTAGGTCCAAAGGTCAGGAAAACAGCTAATCCAGATGCCCCCTCCCATAGACCTGAGACCTTCCCACTCATTCCACTGGCCACCTGGGCATCTACAAATACCCACCCACTATGGTGAAGACTGCTGTATGTTTCCCCCAACCAGTTTCTTTCCCTGGACTACATTTCCCAGCATCCCCTGTAGCTGGGTGTGGTCACATGACTGAATTCTGGCCAACAGAACGTAGGCGGAAGTGACATTCGTACTTTCCAGGCCTGGCACAAAAGACATCCCTCCATACTTCTTCATCTACAGTGGACTCCACAGACTTAGGGGAGGGCAAAGCCACTCTAGGGAAGGAGTCTGGTTCTCTCAAAGAGTTCACATGAGGCTGCCCCACCAGAAACACCCTCACTGGTCTATAACATGTGTGAGAAAAATGCTTTGAAGCCACTTAGTACACTGAAGCCACTGAGAATAAAGGGCTTATTTGTTACAGCAGCTAGCATGACCTGTGCTAACTTACACACGCCCCAAATGAAGGTTGGTTAACTCAGCAGCCTGCTGAACAAAGAATCTTTTGCTGAAGTTCCAGACAGGAGAGGAGAGGAAACCTGAGTCTCTGGACGCCTCACAGTACAACAGGTGTGCCCAACTCAGAAAAGCCTAGTGAAGCATCAGGGCCACGTCCAAGGCCAGAGATTTAGCATCCACAAAATGCGTTCTAAGCCACGTCAAGTTCATATTTTGAAACGAAACATAAGCTCCGTGGGAATTCCCTGGTGGTCCAGTGGTTAGGACTCAGCTCTTTCACTGCCTGGGGGGCCCAGGTTCAATACCTGGTCAGGGAACTAAAATCCTGCAAGCTGCGTGGCGTGGTCAAAAAAAAAAAGAAAAAGAAAAGAAAAGAAACATAAGCTCAATGATGAAGGGTCCAAGCTGCATCTTGAGCCCAAGACCACACCAATAACAAAGCCCCCATTGAGAAATTGCCATTACCATAAACGGGGCACCGGGCTTCCATGACAACCACGCACGGTGGGTACCTCTATCCCTACCTTACCGATGAGGAAAGCTGAAGCCTACAACTAACCCGACGACAGGAACTGTGGTTCACCACAGGCCACCACAGTGCTTAATTCTACATGACCCTGGAGGTGGGGGGCCTGGAATAGATCCATGAGGGTGAGGACGCTGCCTGCCTCATCTACCACAGTGCCCGGCACATGGCAGGAATGCAGGAAATGTGTATGTTCATGCTGCATTCATGCACAAACAGCTGTTCTTCTCCCTTTTTACAGACGAGGCAATGAGGCCCAGAGAGGGCAAGTCACTGACTCAAGGTTACCCAGCAAAGGAGGGAACCACATTTCAGGTGAAGTTCAGACCCCCACCCCTGCCAAAGCGCTCACTGTGTCTCTTCTGCCAGCCTGTTCCCTGGTGTCCCTCACACTGACCCAGGGCCTGATCACCCCAGCTTTTAAGCCTCGGGGCCCTTTTCCTGCTCTTCCCAACTTCCTCTCCTCTCCCAGATTAACACACTTTCTTCTGGCTCATTCACATCCTCCCGGGTTCCTCATTCACGAAATATTCATCCATTCAGCAATTAAGGCCTGGGATATGTGCTGCGTGCCAGGCTCTGTTCTAGAAGCTGGAGGGATAGCTGTGAGCAAAACAAAGATCCCTGTTCACGTGGAGCTTACATTTTTGAGGAGGGTAAGGAGGGAAACGGAGAAAGAACAATATAACAGATTATACTGAGTATCTACGAATATTTAATTCACATGCATTTAGCTTTTATTTATTGAATAAATATTTAATAGGTATTAGAATATATATGTCATGTATAGAATTATTTATCAATATTTAAAATACACATGTTATAAAAGATTATGACATGTAAAATCAATATAAATGTAAAATAAATATTATATCAGAAGTTGCTAAGTGCTGTGGAGGAAAAGCAATGAAAAAGAAGGACAAGGTATTTGTAATTTTAACTAGAGTAATAAAGGCAGGCTTGACTGAGGAGGGGAGGGAGGGAATCATGGAGCAGAGGAATAGCAAGCGCAAAGGCCCTGAGGTGGATGTGTATGTGAGTCAAGGAAGGAGGCCAGTGAGGCTGAAGCAGAGTAAGTAAGGGGGAGAGTAGTTAGTGGGAGATGAGGTTAGATAGATAGATAGAAAGCCAGGGGTCAGATCATGAACTAAAAATAATATCAGCTAAAAGGCAGAAACAACCCACGTGCCCATCACCTGAGGGATGTAGAAACAAAATGCGGTACAGCCACACCCTGGAATATTATTCAGTCTTGGAAAGGAATGAAATTCTGAAAGGTGCTATATTATCGATGAACCTTGGCAACATTATGCTAAGTGAAATAACTCAGACTCAAAAGGACAAATATGGTATGATTCCATTTAAATGAGAGCATATGGGACCTCCCCGGCAGTCCAGTAGATAAGACTGCGCTTCCACTGCAGGGGGCATGGGTCCCATCCCTGGTCGGGGAGCTAAGATCCCACATGCCGCAGGGTGCAGCCAAAAGATTAGAAAATAAAATAAAAAAAATTTTTAAATGAGGTGCATAAAATAGGCAAGTTCATGGAAACAGGAAGTAGATGAGAGGTTACGAGGGGCTGGTGGGAGGGGAGAACGGAGAGTTATTGTTTAATGGGTACTGAGTTTCTGTTTGGAATGACGGAAAAGTTCTGGAAATGGATAGCGGTGATGGTCACACAACACCATAAACGCACTTAGTGCCACTGAACTGGGCACTTAAAAATGGTAAATTTTATGGTATGCACATTTTCCCACAATTCAAAAGCAATAACAGCTAACGTGTTGCATCAGATGTATCAGGCACTGTCCTCAAAGCTACGTATGTTCATTCATTCACCCCTCTGACAACCCAATAGGGGAGGTGCCTTCTAAACCAGTGCTTCCCCCCAGAAAGGCAATTGCCACGTGTCATTCTAAATTTTCTAGTGGAAAGAAGAGGTGAATTTAATGTATGTTAATTTCAAGAATACATTTTATGTAATATGATATATACAAACGTGATCATTTCAACGCGTCATCAATATAAAAATAGTATTAATGAAAAAAAATAGTATTAATGGGTAACTGACTTTTTTTCCCCCCTTCCTTTGAAGTCTTTGAAATCCAGTGTGGTTTGTTTTTTTTTTTTTTTTTTTTAACACTCACAGCTCACCCATATGTGAGTGGAGTTCTTGGGCTTTTGCTCTGAGTGACGGGAGCACGGGAGGGCTCTGAGCAGAGGAGGGCCGGGCCGTGAGCTGACTCAGGTTACAACAGGGTCCGGTTGGCTGAGGGAGGGAAATAGCCGGTGGGGGGCAGGGGACGGAGGGAGCCCCAGGAGGAGGAGACTGAGATGGTCCAGGCGGGAGGTGACGGTGGCTGGACCAGGGTGGGCGCAGCGGGGCTGGTGAGCCAGGCCAGACCGTGGAGCTCTCGCACAGGCAGAGCTCACAGGCTACACTGCTGGACTGATGGGGTGCAGAAGACAGAAGGGTAAGGGGCATCCACACAACAGTGTGACTAAAAAGGGCTTAAGATGGTTACGTTTTATGTCATGCGTTGTTTATCACAATAAGAAAAATTCAAATTGGGAGTTCCCTAGCGGTCCAGTGGTTAGGACTCGGCGTTTTCACTGCTGCAGCCTGGGTCTGATCCCAGGCTGGGGAACTAAGATCCCGCAAGCCAAGCAGCAGCCATAAATAAATAAATAAATAAAATTTAAAAAGAGAGAGGAAAAAAAAAAAGAGTCAAGGATGATGCCCAAGTACCTGACCCATGCCACTGGGAGGATGGAACGAGATGGTGCCGGACTGGCGGGGGCGGCCTTTACTTTTGTTTATTTGCTTCGGGGGTGGGGGTGAGGGGTCCGACGTGTTAAGTTTGAGGTGCCTCTGAGACAACCCAGCGGAGGGCCCGGCAGAGAGGGAAGGGCTGGAGACAAAAGGGAATAAAATCCGCCCTGAATTCCTCTCCTGCCCATTTCCAGGGCCTGGCTTCTCTCTTGGTTCCCTTGACACCGTGTCCAGCCACGCAAGGAGCACCCTATCACAGGGCAGGCGCCAGTCTGGCCCATCATCACGTTCCCCCTTCCTCCCTCATCACCAGTCACAGCCCAGCACAGCCTCCAGGCTCCCAGCTTTCGGGGAACAGGCTTCCAGAAGCCTCTCTGCCCACTCCTACCACCCACCCGGCTTCCTCCCCTTTGGAGCCCATCAAGGCTCATTCTGCATCGTCTAGCGAGGAGCGCGGAATCTGAATAGTAAACACCATCCAACGTCGCCAAACAGTACAGGCAACGTGTACCCTTGGTGGGGGGGGGGGAGGCAAGCGTGAGACAGAATATATATTCTAAGGGGTCCAAGAGCCTTTATTCAAAACCTTTGAGGGGAGATGCTTTCCGAAAAGCAGGTTCTTTTTCAGACTCTGCCAGGTGCTGGGATGCGCACCTGTCTATGAAGGAACGCCCACAAGCAGCTCTGAGACGCCACCCAGTAATCAAACACTAATATTTCTGCAGCCAAATGTACGCATATTCACACGGAGAGCAAAGACAGACTACAAATAGCTTGGCTTCGGGTCAGGTCCTGCTGCCTGTTGAGTCACCGCTGGCGAGCTGCCGTTATCATTACTGATGAAGGTGGTGTTACCGTGATAGCACGCCTTGCTCGCTGGTTGATCTATGAAGGGAAGAGTCTTTGTGCTGAGCCCAAGGCTCCCCCAAGGCCTGGAGGCGGGGAGCCCCTGAGCTCAGGTCGGACAAACCTGGCTTCAAATCCCTGCTCTGCAATTTCCTGACCCTGAGCAACCGACCTCATTTCTCCAGGGGTCTCAGTCCTGGGCGGGGGGGGCCGGTCTGGAAGGATCTGGCTGTTGCCTCTAAGCCTTAAATCAACAAAAATGACAAGAGCAGCAACAGCAATAATAACAATAGTGGCTAACCCTACTCTGGTCCAGGAGGGCCCTGAGCTCCATGTGGCCACCATCTCATTGCCTGACCCTCATCACTCTCCCGAGAAGCAGCTTCTACTGTTATTTATCCTCTTTTAACAGAGGCCTGGCACAGCTGGCCTCAAGAAGGAAGACAGCTGGGGCTCCAAGTCCAAGTCTATCTGCCTAAACACGTCCAAAGCATGGATCATGCCTGTCCCGAGGTCAGGCCGACCCATTCCTGATGCTGAACCCCTCCCAATGGGGTAAGTTAGTCAAACAGCAACCCGTGCGCTGCCTGTTTCCTGTTGAACCCTCCCAAACAAGCCCCAAGGGGGAGGTACTATTATTTTACTCCTTAGCTGTACCTCGGTATGTCCCGTGTGGATGGGGAGCCCACACATGCAGTCTCCCGGCCAATCAAGTCCACTGCTTGGTCCAGCCAGAGCTCACACCAGGGCTGTGCCAGGTCTCCTTGTGCCACCTAGAATAGCGTCTGGCCTCTCCTCTTCTGGTTCCTCTGAAAGCTTCACCTTCCTTTGAGCTCAGAGGCCGCTCCAGAGACTGCCCTGCGTTTCCAGGACCAAGAGTTATTTAAGTAGCAGGACTTGGGCTGATTCTCGCCAGCATGTCTAGGGCCTGGCACCAAGCAGTCACTCAGTAAATTCTGGCTGCTGTTTGCAAGGGATGAGAACAGTGAGGCCTTTCTGGAATGCCGTTTGCCAGGGCCTCCTCAAACCTCAACACACGCTTCCCTTTGCCTTAGCAAGTCCTCTTCTAGGAATCTGGCCAGTAGAAACGCTCTTGCACAAGCAACTGCAGGTGCGGATACAAAAATGTCAGGTTGGGTCACTCCCCTGCTCAAAAGCCTGCCATGGCTCCCATCTCACTCAGGATCAGAGCCCAGGTCCCGGTCAAAGACGCAGAATGGAAACTCTAGGGTAATAAAGAGGTAGCATGAATCAGCTCCCAATGGAGATAAGACAGAAGGCCAAATTACCCAATTAATCTAAAGGAGGCAGGAAACGAGAGAATAAGGAACAAAGAACACCAGAGATAAACCAAAAATGAGTAGTAAGATAGAAGATTTCAATGCAGCCACATCAGTAACGAGGGCAAATACAAACGGTCTAACCCTGCACCGTCCACTCAGAGAGGCCTCATGTGACTGCCCCGCCCTGGCAACAGAGCTAGTCCAACAAGATGTTCTGAGTGGAAAACACACACTGGATTTCAAAGACTCAGTGCGGGGCGGAAGGGGGGAAACACTGTACCACACGTGTTGGCGAGGACGTGGAGAAATCGGAACCCTTGTGCGTTACTGGTGGGAATGTGAAATGGTGCAGCCACCGTGGACAACAGTGAAAGAGAATTACCAGATGACCAAGCAACTCCATTCCTAGGTATGTATCCAAAAGCACTGAAGGCAGACTCAGGTACTTGTATGCCGATGTTTACAGCAGCGCCATTCGCAATATCCAAAAGGTGGAAATAACCCAAGTGTCTGTCTATTATTGGATGGATAAACACAGTGTGGTCTATTCAGACAATGGAATAGTATTCGGCCTTAGAAAGGAAGGAAATTCTGATAGATGCTGCGAATGTGATGACTATCCTTGAAGACATTACGGTAAGTGAAATAAGCCAGACACAGAAGGATAAATACTGTATGATTCCACTTATATGAGGAAGAAGTGGTCAAATTCATAGAGAAAGAAAGTAGAATGGAGGTTACCAGTAGGTGGTGGGAGAGGGGGATGGGGAATTATTGTTTAAGGGGCACAGAGTTTCTGTTTGGAAGGATGAACAAGTTCTGGAAAAGGATAGCGGTGATGGTTACACAACATTGCAAATATACTTAATGGCACTGAATTGTGCACTTAAAAATGGTGCAAATGGGAAATGTTATGTCACGTGC
Organism: Kogia breviceps; assembly: GCF_026419965.1. Classification (NCBI taxonomy): domain Eukaryota; kingdom Metazoa; phylum Chordata; class Mammalia; order Artiodactyla; family Physeteridae; genus Kogia; species Kogia breviceps. The sequence goes on from NC_081327.1 coordinate 7,396,537, forward strand.
ATTTTACCGCAATAAAAAAAGACTGTAAAAGATCTCATTAGTGACTTCTAGACTGATTACATGTTGAAATAATAGTATTCTGTACATAACAGGTTGTATAAAATATATTCACATTAATTCTCCCTATTTCTTTCTCCTGTGGCTACTAGAAACTTTTAAGAAATGTGTAAGTGGCTAGGATTTTCTTACTGGACAGCACTGGTCTCAACATTCCAATCATCAAAAGGATACAGACTATCTGCTGTCTGCAAGAGACACACTTTAAATGTAAGCACACTTTAAATATAAAGACATATATAAGCTCAAGGTAAAAATTGGAACCCCCCCCCAAAAAAAATCCATAGAGTAGAGGTTAAATAAATTATGGAATACTCCTCCTTCTTTAGTTTGCTAAAAGAATGGGTTCTGGGGGGAGGGGTGGGGGAGGATCGAATTGGGAGTTTGGGATTAGCAGATGCAAACTATTATATACAGAATGAATAAACAACAAGGTCCTGGGACTTCCCCAGTGGTCCAGTGGTTAAGACTCTGTGCTTCCAACGCAGGGGACGTGGGTTTGATCCTGGGTTGGGGAACTAAGATCCCACATGCTGCACAGTGCAGCCAAAAAACAAAAACAAAAAAAACAAATGAACAAACAAACAACAGCAACAACAACAACAAAAAACAAGGTCCTGGGGACTTCCCTAGTGGTCCAGTGGTTAAGAATCTGCCGTCCAATGAAGAGGACGTGGGTTCCATCCCTGGTCAGGGAGCTAGGATCCCACATGCCTTGGGGCAACTAAGCCTGCACACCACACCTAAGCCTGCACGCAGCAACTACTGAGCCCACGTGCTCTGGAGCCCGCGAGCCACAACTGGAGAGAAGCCCATGCACCGCAGTGAAGATCCTGTGTGCCACAACTAAGACCCAACACAGCCAAAAATCAATCAATCAATTAATTAAATAAAGATTTTTAAAAAAACAAGGTCCTACTGTATAGCACAGGGAACTGTATTCAATGTTCTGTAATAAACCACAATGGAAAAGACTATGAAAAAGAATGTAAATATATATGTATAACTGAATCACTGTGCTGTACAACAGAAATTAACACAACATTGTAAGTCAACTATACTTCAATTTAAAAAAAAAAAGACTGGAGCTCTAGATTGCTGCCATGGAAATAATTCTAAGACATTCGTTCAAGTTAAAAAGCAAGGTGTAGGATAATTCACATGGTACCTGTGATCAAGAGGAAAAAATGCATGCACAGAATAGAGGGGTAGAAAGAATGCACCCAAACTCCTCACAGAGGGCACCTCTGGAGAGGGCAGGACAAGGGGACAGTGAAAAGACTTTCATAGTGTTATATATGACTTTTTTCCATGTCTAATTAATTCATACAGATCTGCCCTCAAATTGGCAAACCCCAAAGAGTTGAGGAATCTGATCTTAGCCTCGGCATCCGGTGCAGGGCCCTTGAAGCAACTCGGAAATCGTCCAGAAACCACTCCACCCCTTGCTGCTCAAAGGAGCGGCCCGAGTGTCCCCTGGGAGCCTGCTAGAAATGCAGAGTCTCAGGCCCGTCACAGACCCACTGAATCAGACTCCGCATTTGAACAGGCTCCCCAAGGGATCCGTGTGCGCGTTCAAGTTTGAGAAACTGTTGATCTGCAACACAGCCCAATCTGCGCAGATTTAGTAGGTACAGACTAAAGGCTGGTTCAGTGATAATAACAGCAGCCACCGTGAGAGTAACAGCTACCAGCACTTACAACGGGCTTATTAAGTGCCAGGCGGTACCTTACCTCAATGAAACTCCACAGACATCCCACCACGTCGCAGATCATCTCGATCTACAACCCCATATCTGCAATTCCAACCTCCAAAAATCTCTAAAAACCATCCCTTTTTTTCCCCCTTTACTCATTGTGGGGCAAAAGCTAACCTGCAATGACTATCCTTATGCATCCTCCTTAGTGTAAAACAGCCACAGATATATTAGCAGCAGGAATAGTATTTGCTGCAGAAATCTTTAGCCTATTTGGGGAAGGGGAGCTGCCCTGCCTGGCTGAGGGCTGTCCCACCCCATTCCAGCCTGCGCTGCAGTCTGAAATATTCTGAATGTTGACACACCTCGGAAGCCGGTTACTGCCATAAATTTGCAGCACATCTGTTGACATGTGACGTCATCTATGAAACCTCCGAGAGGAAGGCATCAGGCCCCCCCCCCCTCGCTGATGGGGAAACTGAGGCTGCGAGAGGTGATGGGCCCCTGCTCCAAGTCCGGCAGCTGCCTCCAGGCCAGATCTGCCTCCGGGGTCCTGACCCCTTCCTTGCAGGTCTCGCCGTCAGTCACCCACCCGGTGACTGTGGCGGCTCGCTCACAAACTCACAAACCCATCTGAAGAAGCTGGGGGCGCCATCGTTATGTTAATGAAGACACCACGGGGGTGGGGGGCGGGGTTAAAAAGGGAAAGAGGAGGGTGGGACGGCACCGTGCTGAGCCGGGGCCTCCACTGGCTAAGCTGAGACCCAAGCTGGATCCCAGGGCAATAAGCAGAGTGGAGGGGGGCGGGGCAAAGGTAGCTTCCTGACCGTGGGCTTTCAGTCCCGGTCCCTGTAACAAGCAGTGAGGCTTTATGGCTAAAAGCCTGGGCTTTGGGGCCAGACTGCCCCCACCCGGCGTGGGGTGGGGGATCCCCAGTCTACCCTTTAACAGATGTGTGACTCTGGGCGAGTCACTTAACGGCCCAGTGCTTCAGTTTCCTCATCTGTAAAATGCGGATGCTCACTGCACCTACCTCCTAAGGTCCTGACGTGAGTAACTGAGTCAGGACTTGTTGAGGGCCCTAGACGGGTGCTCATGGCCGCGTGGCTGTTATTATTATTGTCGCTTTGGTCATGAGCTGTGGAAAGCTCCCAACTGGATCCACAACACCCCCGAAATCCTCCGCCAAAGGCTGCGATGTAGAGTCAAGCATGCGTTTCTCTGGGGGAAAGGTCGGAGGCCTCCAAGCAGGTTCCCCAAAGGACCTGAGCCCTCCCTCCCCCACACTAAGGACCACCTCGTGCTCTTAAGACCTTGCCCTGGAAAAGATAAAAGGCGGCTGCCTCTCCCAGCTGGGGCAGGACGGCCAAAGCTCTCACCCTCCCAACAGCTGGCAATACCACCGGCCTCCCCTTCTCCTGCCCCCCACCTCCTGCCCCCCACTCCTGTCTCCAAGCAGGTTTGCAGTGGCCTCTTGAACTCCTTCCCAACTGCACAAACATCTTTCTTCTGCCTTCACACCCCTCTCTTCCTCACCTCCTGACCTGTAAGGAAGCTTCACTCTTGAGCCCAACCCAGCACCGCCCCCCCCTTCTTCTAGAATCTTCCTTCGCTCCTTTCCTTTTCTCTAAGCCTGCTCAGATCCTAAAAATCTCTAAGCCTGGTCCCTCCTTCCTGCAGTGATACTGAGTCTGGATGCATTCCCAGTCAGGTCCGGGGGATGAATCCTCACACAGAAATAAACCGCGTGACACGGAGGAAGTTGGACAGGGTCGTTCAAGGAAGGCTTCCCAGAGGAGGCGGTATTTAAGCGGAGGCCTGCAGGACTGGACGGGGAGCCCAGAGACAGGAAGGAATGGGAGAAGATCACAGCAAGTAGAGGCAAGGGCAAAGGTGGGGAGGCAGGAACAAGCTGGGTGCAGGAAGAAAGGTGAAAGGGCAGAAGATGAGGTCAGGGAGATAAGCCCAGGCCAGACTAATGGGGCTCTGTGGGGGGAGGTGGCGGTTAGACTTTCACCTGAGGGCACTAGGGAGCCATAATGGGTAGCAAGATTTTTTTTTTTTTTCAAACTCTGGCTGCCAAGAGCTCCATCTGCCTGCCTGCCTTCCGTCCGTCCGTCCGTCCATCCATCCATCCATCCATCCATCCACGAAGGCATCCTTCTCTCATGACTCCTCACCATATTCCAGTCTGGCTTCCGCCCCTACATACCCATCAAACCCAGGAAATCTTTGCTTCCAGAACAGCGGCATCCAACCCAGGAAGCCTGTCCTCAAGTCCATGGAAGTTAAACCTTTCTAAAAACTCTCCCACTTTGTTCCTGAGATGCTGATTGTGCCAGATCCTGCTCCCCCTCCCTCTTTCTCTGTTTTGGCCAAAGAAGCTCCTACCCCTCCCTACACGTGGGTGGCCGCCTAAGTTGATTCTCCACCCTCTCCTGTCCTCTCCCTGGGGAATCATGCCCAGCCCTGGGACGCCTCCAGTTCATTCATTCATTCCGTCTGCACCTCACCACCAGCCGAGAGGGTGCTGGAGCTTTACTCTCTGGGGTTTGTGTTCCGCAAACTATAGAGACCACTACAGCATCTCAAGAAAGGACACCTGCATCCACTCAGTTGCTCAGGCCAGTGACTTTGGATCATCCTGGACTCCCTCCTTCTCTTACCTCCCATCAACAAAACCAAAGCACCCCAGATCTCAGTCCCAGTGTCCTGGGCCCTCTTTCCCCGTGAAGCTTCAACTGGCCTTTGTGCAAAGCATCCCAGGTTTCTCTCTGCTAGAAATGGCGTGGAGCCCAAAGCCTGCCCCCAGAAGCCCTCTCCTCCAGGAAGCCTGCCCGGATGCACCAACATACCCCAGAAGCAATGCCTCCTCCTGGCCTCCACCAGCCCAGCTGACACTCCTGAGACACTGATCTCACCTTGCAGGGAGGATGGGTGTGTTTTGGGCTTACCCCCCTCCCCTGTCCCGAGTGCAGAGCTGCGGCCCAACACGAGGGAGGCCTGCTAAGTGGGTCTGAATTAACCTGTACAATGCACCTGGATTCAAATCCCTGCCAGCAGCTAGCTAGCTGTGTGACCTTGGACAAGGCACTTCACCTCTCGCTGTAACGGGAGAGGAAGGCAACCCGGGGGTCTGGCCCTGGGGAAAATTCTAAGCAAACCATGAAAACTGCACCGCACAGAGTCCCACAGCCAGGAGAAGCAACAGACGAGATGGACAAGTAAGCAACACAGGAGGCCTGAAAGCGGGTGCTGGGCGAAAAAGACTCAGAAGGAGAAATACAGCAGGATCCTCTGTAGAAAGCAAAAGTCCACCACACAAAGCAAACAATTTGCCAGGGCACTGGGCCAGGGAAGGGAATGGGAATACAAGGGAATTTTGTACAGATATATACATATATATATATATATATATATATATATATATATGCACTTGCATATATGTATACGTAATATACACATTTACTATATGCCTATTATACTGCTGAGTTTAAATTTACCACTAAATTATTACATTAAGTATGATAATATGTAACATATATTAATGTATGTGTGTGAGTATATATATTGTACTGTTCATTTCCTTAAAGCAGACTTCTGTTAGGAACTCCCTTAGATAAATCTCCCTCTTCTGCTACAGAGTCTGGCCGGGGGCTCTTCAGGCCCAGAAGTTGGCTCACTGTCCCCTGTGACCAATGCAGACAAGGCTCCCTGCCCCTTAAAGGTCGCAAAGAAAAAACAGGACTGCGGAAGGGGGACGGGCTCAGGGAGGGGCAAGGGCTGGGCAGATGTCAGGGAATTCTGCTGGTCCAGCTAAGGAGACAGAAATCTGACAAAGAAAATCAGCTCACGAAACAGCTTTGAGACTTTAGGTGGCAAAGCACAGGCAGCCCAGAAGGGCCGCAGAAACCAGAAGGCAAAGATGGAGCAGAAGTTTCCCGCACGTTTTTATCAACTTGAGACCTGAGTCTTTCCCCATTTTAGCATCTCTGTAAAAGGAGGCATAACTTACAACAAATGGCTTGTGGGAACACAGCATGTGTGGCTTCCAGTCCTGGCTGAACTGAGGAGGGCAGCACCTGAGTGCCCCCCGCAGCCTCAGTCTCCCTGCTGGGCAGTGGGCAGTCCTGACCTGCCCCATGGGCCCTGATTCATTCCCTCTCTGAAGACACTTAGGGAGCGAGTACTGGCCAATGGGGAGGTGGCTAGGGCAGGATGGGCGATGGCCATGGACCAAGTGTCAAGTGCAGTTGGGAGACCCCTAGCTGCCTGTCCTGGGTGAGGGGCCTGCCGGTGGAGCTCTGCCGCTGCAGGCAGAGCCCTGCAGCTTTGAGGGCTGGGCTTCCTGAGCCAAGGAACCACTCAGGGGTCGGGCTTGATAAAAGTGGTGGGGGGATGGGCCCGGGGAGGGGGGCAATGAAGGCAGCTGAGCCTGGCTGGGGGCCTCTCGGGCCCCACCCACCAGGACTCCCAGGAAATGCGTGGCACCCCGAGATTGGCATTTTTGGTGCTTTGGAAGCAGGTGGGTCCCACTTTAAGAAACAGAATAGCGACTCCAAGCACAGGCTCTCTGCTCCCTTTCTCCATGCCTGTGACATGTCCATCCTTCAGTCCGTCAGTGAGTCGGTCAACAAACATCTACAGGGTTCCTACTGCACACCAGGAGCGGAGAACACGGGGCACATGATTTCCCTCCTTCTGTAGTTTATAGAATCTAGTGAGAAAGCCAGGCCTGAAGAAAAGCTCACAGGATACCTACATCCCAGTGGGGCTACGAGGGGTGGAGCAGTGAAATGGAAGAGTATCCCTAGGCCAGAGGCTGGGTAGGGCACCCTGGGGAGGGGCGAATGCGATGCTGAGACTTCAAGGAGGGGCAGCGGCGGGGCAGATTTCTCTCTTCCGAGAGAAAGGAGGTAAAGCCTTCCCAAGGACTCCTGCTCAGTGATAAAAAGGCTAAATCTCAAAACAGTGATGCTGAGCTGAGATTCAAGAAGAGGCAGATCCATAACAGGATCAACGAGCAGCGGGGCCAGTGACCCGCTGCTCTGGGAGGGGGTGTTGGCTGGGAAGGGGCACAAAGGAACTTTTTGGCTGCGATGTGAACGCTCTGGATCTCGATGGGGTGTGGATTACACAGGCTGCTATGGTTTGGCAAGACTCGTGGAGAAGCACCCTTCATCTTTGTGTATTTCATTGTATGCCAATTACACTCAATGAGAGGATGGGGGAGAAATACATACATACACATACACACACACACACACACACACACACCTTTCTGTGAAAGGGGATGCATGTCCACAAAAGTGGGAGGGCACTGGGCATGTTCTGGGGAGAGAAGTGAGGCCACTGTGGCCAGAGCCTGCTAGGCCGAGGGGAGCCTGGCCTGAGAGGGTAAAGAGCTGAGAACTCTTCCGGGGGGGGCCCCGTCACCTAGCCTGGAGCGCTTGGTGTTCGAAGATGGGTGAGGTGCCTTGAAGGACAGAAGGGAGGTTACGGTCTAGCCAACTGTCACAATCATCCCGTGAGCATCTGTGAGCAACAGCCTGCCCAGTACCACATCGTGGACGAGAGACAGGGCAGCATCCATCCTCTGGAAAGGGGGCTCCAGGGACCTTCGATCTGCAGGTGTCCTGGAGGAATGGACCGCCCTTCACCTCCAAGCTGCGGAGGCCACCGGGGGTCATTAACGAGGGTCCCACAGCCATAGAGATGTTCCTCCCTCACTCCGCACCCAAGGCTGCCAGGATGGGCCATAGGGGACACAGGAGGCTGGGGGCGCGGGGGGGGGGGTTACCTAGAAGTCAACAGCCCCCTCCAGCCAGCCCCTCGAAGGACAAGAAACACTTTGAAGGAGAATTATAGAGGATGGAGTGAGCAAAAGGAGGGGATTAAGGCAGCCAGGCCTGGTCAGGGGCTCCAGGTATATAACCCTTCCTCTGACCCTCTTACCCCTGGAAGGAGCGTTTGGTTACAGCCTCCACGGAAGTGATAACTAAGTACAGTGACAATGGTGACTGCTACCTTCTGCAGAGAGCTCACTCTGAGCCAAGCACTTGCAAAACACTTTTCCACTCAGGACCTCATGTAACTGATGCAAAAGCTCTTGAAAGAAGCATCGATTTATTATTCCTGTACTTCTGGTTCTCTAATCTGGAATTAGAGAAAGGAAGTAACTTGCCCCCAAGTCACAAGGTTAGAAGGGGCAGAAAGAGGACTCGAACCCGGGCGGCTGACCCAGTAACCCCTCACTGCAGGGGTCATCTGTCCATCCCCCTGCCACTGGCCTACCTTCTCTGACTGGGATTTCTGCACAGAATATCAGAACCCACATCCAGGCATAAATGCCCAAGCCCGTGTGATCAGAAACAGCCGCCAAGGTGCAAAGCCTGGGGTGGCCAAGACAGGATGGGAACACAGATCAAGGACAACCTGACCAAAGTTTACTGCCTGCAGCCTCGATTTCCCCAATCTATGAAATGGGCCTAATGTCTCTTCCATCACAGAACAGGATAGAACCCGGAGGTGATGAAACAGATTCTGGATACCAAAAATAGTAACACCGTTAGTAACGATTATGATACAGTTGAACTGATATGCTATCTGGAATTTGCTTAAACGTACTCCAGCAGAAAAGGGAAAAGAAAGTGCAGGGTGGCGCGGCGGGTGGGGGGTCAGGAGGAGGGATCGGCGGAAAATTGGTGAAGCTGGCGATGGGTACACAGGGGTTGATTATTTTATTCTCTCAATTCTTGGCGGGTACTTTAAAATTTCCATGATAAAAAAGTAAAATAACAACAAGCAAGTGAATTTTCACCACACTCCTGCAAGCCAGGGCCTGTCTTAAAAGCTTTCTACATCTTCACTCATTTAAGCTTCACAAAGACCCCATGAGTTCTGTTACAGACGAGGAAACTTAGGCTCAAAGGGTATTTGATCGCCTTGGAAACTTCCCTCTGATTAAAGTGCCAACATTGACTGCCCGGGGGTTTAGGGGAAGGAGGCAAGGACGCAGGTATCTAATTCCACGGGAGATTTCTCTCCATCACCACCAGCACCAGCACCGCCACCACCACCACCACCACCAGCACCATCACAGCCACTGACATTTTCTGAGCACTTGTGACACGTAAGGCACTGTGTTAAGCACTGAACATCCGTGAGCACACAGGCAGGTCTCCCATCACAGCCGTTCTTCCAGATGAGGAAAGCGAGACCCAGAGCAGGACGGCCCTGTCTGTCCCCAGGGCCATGCCACCGCAGCAGCCTGCCCTGTGCCCTCCACTGCTGTGCAGTTTATAATGCCAACAATGTTCCCTATGTGCCTTTCAGGAAGACAATGGAGAGCTTTCAGAGTGGCGAAGTCAGCGTGGGGCCCATAGGAGAACCGTAATCATAGTGAAAATAACAGCAACGTCAGGTGCTCCTTCCTGAACGGCTACTGCACGCCCGGCTGGGGAGGGCAGTGCCTCCTTCGGCCCTCACAGCCCCCCTGCCAGGGAGCCATCACGGGCCTATTTTACAGACAAGGAAATCGAGAGCCAGAAAAGGATCGCTTGCCCAAGGTCACGCTGCAGGTAAGTGGAAAAGCCAGCATTCCGTCCCCAGCCTGCCGGTAAGGGGGCTCACAGCCCAGAATTAAGGGGTCCCTGACCCCAGGAGACAGAACTGCCATAGAATGACAGATGACACCTCCACTGAATGACTCAGCTAGGCTACCCATGCACCTTGATGGGTATTATTTAATCCTCACGACAAGCTTTCCAAAAGTAGGTACTGAGGTGAACCCATTTAACAGAGGGGACAACTGAGGCCCAGAGCCAGCAAGCCCCCCGCCTGCATCCATTCAGCCAGCAAGCGGCAGAGCCGGGATTCGAATCAACGGCGCCCCCACCCTTGACCTCCACACCAAGCAGCAAGCACAGGGTGCGGGCCACAGGCAGGAAGGAAGGGGCAAGGAGGTCACGAGAGGCGAAGACAATGGATGGATGGGTGGGATGACTTGACCAGGAGGGGAAACGACTTCCTTCAAGATACAGCTCCACAGGTGCCTCCTTAAGAGTGACCAAATGACAAATGGCAGGCTCTTGACCCAGCAATCCCGCCTCCAGGAGTTTATCCCGCTGGCATACCCACTTCTCGGTAAGACAGATGGATACGTGCCCTCTGGCTCTGCACGCTGAAACTTTAGGAAACACCTCCACATCCGTGTTGAGTCGAGGAGGATTTGCCCACACGGAGGAATACAACGCAGCTGAGAAAAAGCCAAAGAAACCCCTCCAGGTATGGTGCACATCTCCCAGGGAGAGGAAGTGAGAAAAGCAATGTGCAGAACGGTGGGAACGGGGTGCTACCGTCCGTGCAAAATAAATATTCTTTCAGACACACACACGTATATAAAGGTGTGCGCACAGGGCATCAGGACTGAGGCAGTGCTCTGGGGAGGTGAGTTGGGGGACCAGGAATGCCCCGGAGGGTAAAGGGGGGAGACTTACTGTGTTTGAGATTTTGAATTTGTCCCATGTGGATGTATCACTTAGAAAAAAAGAGAAAGAGAGAAAGAAGCTGCTTCCCCCTTGGAGCCTTTGCAAACCACCCAGACAGAAGGCATCAAAGTCCCCCAGCAGCCTTGAAGACAACACTTCTCTCTAGTCTCCTCCCGGATTGGGTCCCAATATCGTATCTGGGCCCCAGGGCCGTGGCACACAGTAGGCCCTCAGGAAGTTTAATCGGGGACAATTAAAGACAGACAGGCCCTCTCTCCAGCTTCTCCTGCCAACAGATCCCCCACCACCATGAATACCTGCAAACTCAGGACACAAAACTAATTGTCGCCAAACCAGAAATGTCTTAGAAAACCTTCTCTTTTCCCGTCGGGGGACCCTGCATGGCACTGAGACACAAAGGCTTCAGTCAATGGGGATAAAACTCTACTGGTGGTACCCCAGGCAGGGGAGAAGTCTAGGGAAGGAAGGAGGAGGGAATCTTTGGGGACCAGTCAACCAAACATTTCCCATGTGTCTCTAGTGTGACACATCCTACGCTGGGGAGCCAACTGAGACAGGCCCTCCGCCCTCAGAGAGCGGGGACAAACTTGGATATGACCCGGTGAAAAATGGGGGCAAGTCATTCTGACTGGGGGGAGAGCATCTTACATCATGGATGTAAAACAGGCAACTTGCTGTTTCCACTAAGAGTCAGGGAGCCTGGTGGGGGACAGAGCCCGAAGAGACAGAGGCAAGAGAACCATGCCATCCCCCCCCCCCCACCTCTCCCCTGCAGGGCGGGAGAGGGAGAAAGGCAGCCCCTCACTGCTTTTCAGGCCCAGGCCGGCTAGAAAGGAATGCCATGTTTTCCTGTTTCCAATTAACTTCCCCCCACCAGCAGCCCTCTGCATTCTTGAGACCAGGAGTCAAGACAGCCAGAGCTGGGAGGGCGGGCGGGAACTCTGATGGTGGCTGGGTCTGGGGCTCAAAGATGACCCCCCCCCCAGGACCCCGGGGTACCCCCACACACCCCAGGACCCTCCTGCCAGACACCCTGGGCTTTGGCGCTGACCCCTGGACCCTTTCACAGCCTCTCAGAGGGGAGAGGGGGAAGATCCCACATCCCAAGGGAAGGTTGGGAAAGGACTCTGAGGCCTCTGGGAAGGAAGCGGGCAAAAAAGGGGGGCGGGGCATAGGCCTGTCACTCTTGGGCCTCACACTTCCCCCCTTTTCCACCCCCACCCTGCCCCCCAAAAGTCAGTTCCAACTTTCAAGAAGTGCTCACCCTAGAGAGACCTACAGCCCCTCCCCTCCTGCCCCCGCCCCACAGGAATTATGATCACTTATGATGCCTGTCACCTCAGGAAGGTATTTGCAGGGTGTCCCTCAAAGTGTCAGCCCCTCTCCAATCACACCCCCGTCCCTGAAGTCTGGGCTGGAGTCCCCTCTCAGCCATGGAACAGGCTTCCGCTGGACTCAGTTTCCTCATCTGTAAAATGGCAAGATCACCCATATTGCCCCCGCACTGGGTAAGCTGGGCCCTCCTCAGCCCTTCCCCCTCCCCCCTCCCCCCGGCCACATGTGTACTCGGCACCAGTAAGTGCTGAAGGGGTGGGGTCCCAGAGAGCTGGAGGCAGAGAGTCACCAAAGTGGAACCCCTTACAGCCTGCCCTCACCCACCACCACAGGGAATTCCTCCAGGGTAGATAGATGCCTTTTGCCATCCACCCTAAAATATCCAGCACCCAACTTTCCTCCCCACACCTACAGGCCTGCCATATCCCCGTATGCTGAAGAAAAACTAAAAATAACACGTTTGGATAAAACTTTCAGTCACCGCAAGGTTGGTTAAGGAAGCTCTACTGATCCCCACCTGCAGATGAGGAAACTGAGGACTAGTGAGTTGAATCTAGGGCCTGAGGTTACAGGGTGGGACAGGGAGTCTGCCACCCAGGCCGAGGGGAGAACGGGCAGGGGAGTTCTCTGCCAGCTACATCACAGCGCCACGGAGGGTCACAGGGCAGAGTGACAAACGACGAAGGTCCCCGGCGGCTCAGATTCCCTCCCAGCGGGGCCAAGTCCCAGCTCAGGTGGAGCAGGAAGAGGATGACAGAGGGGCCACCGACCAAGCGCCCCCCAAACCCCAGCCAGCGAGGCCTGGGGCCCCCCTTCTCCTGACTCCACACCTCCAATCCTCAGCTCTTGCAGGCAAATGCTCTGCTCCAGCCACAGGTGAAAGCATCCTGCCCTCAGCCCACCTTCTAGATGCTCCTTACCCCTTCCCCAAACGAGCACTCTCGGCGGGGGGGGGGGGCACTCGGGGGGGGGCGGGGTGGTAGAATTTGGCCGCTCCTTCCTGGTATTATCTACATTTGAGACTCAACTGAAGTCAAAGGGACAAATTGCCAAAGAGGGGTACAGGAGAACCTAAGAGTTTTGAGCTGAGTTGGAAAAACTTGAGCCGGTTACAGATTGGGGCTGTGTGACCCCAGGCAAGTCACTTAGCTTCTCTGAGCCTCCATTAGCCTGTCTGCAAAATGGGAACCACATAACTGACCCAACTTCCTCCTCGGGTGGTGGCCAGTGGGTAGCACACCTAACAGTAGCCAATCCCTAATGCTCTCTGGGTAGATGTTATTTCCACCTTCCAGGAGTGGGGGAGCTCTGGGGGAGGGGGGTGTATCTAAGCACACCCCTTAAGTCTCACTGGACGCTGGCACATGGGAAGGGGGTGGCTCCTCAGCTGTCCTCCTCCCCTGTTCTCCCACCACCCTAACAGGTCGGCGTTGACTGAGGCCCCCATCCCCACCCCAGGTGAGGGGAGAGGTTGAAAGCACAGAGCACTTCTCAGAAATCTCAGGCCGTGAAGTCTGGGGGTGTTTCTAAAAACTGTTTCCCTGACAAGCAAGCGCCCTGGGAAAGGAGGTGTGAGGGAAAAGCAAACCCTCAATGCATCCCCAGATCTATACTATCGGAGGGCTGTGTGACAAAAGGGGCTGCCTGTCCGGACAGAAGGCCGAGCACAGGCAGGAGCACCGGGTCCGGGTACACCAGAGGGCTGGGAGCTGTCACCCCGGGCCTCCGGGGAGAGTTGACACAGCGGCCTCTGACCCCACCTCCCGGGAAGTTCAGCTGCTCAGAACCACAAAGCAAAACAAAGGGGTGCGGAGAGGAAGGAGCCGCCGTGCCTTCCAATCACCGCTGCGTCCCGAGCCCGCCCGCGGCTGCTCGCCCCGCTCGCCGCTGGCCGCGGACCAAGGCCTGGGCAGCCCGCGGTCCCTGGTCTCCCCGCGGCTGCCCGTGACAGGAGCCGGAGAAGCAGCCGAGGGGCAGCGAGGGATGGAAAAACCAGATGGCTCCATCCCTCCTCCTCCATCCCTCCCTCCGGGTGCCCGCGGCCCGGCCGCCCTCCGCAGGGGCCCGGGGAGGCCTCGGGCCCGGCTCGTCCGGGCTCACCACAGGGAAAGGGCTGCCTTTGTCTAAAGGTCACCACCCGAGCGCGGTGCCCGGGCTGGGCCTGGTGCCTCCCATTGCTAGGCCGAGGGGGTGGAGATGGGGGGCCGCCCCAAATCTCGGAGGTGACAGGGGTAAGGCTCACCTCCCTCCTCCCCCCCACCCCCCGTAACGGCCCCCTCCGGGAACAGCCAGCTAGCGGGGGCGGGGGTCAACTCCTTTCATTGCTGGGGGGTGGGGGACCAAGTCAACTCCTTTCATTGTTTCGGGGCGGTGGGGAGGAGGAGACCCAGTGGCTTCCTTCCGCATCCATCCCTCCCCAGCATGTCGGAGGCCCCGTTTCTCTCCAGCACCCCCGGAGGGATCTGAGGAGGGAGCGCAGGGGACGGGCGAGGAGAGATGAAGGCTCGCCAGCTCCGGCCGGGAAACCATCATCCGCTGCCCCATTGCCCTCTTCTTCCCCGAAAGGCAGGGAGCAGGGCGAGGGGAGGGGGGGGCCCGGGCCGGGGGAGGGGGTCTCCCCACCCCTCCCCCCGTGGAACGTTAGGTCTCGTTTTTCCGCCGCTCCATTGTATCCCCGGCAGCCGGCGGGAGGGCCGGGGAGGCACCGGGCGCCGGGTTTGGGCAGGGGAGCCCGGGGTGGGGGTGGGGGGGTCCCTGCAGGATCGGTGCGGCGGTGATGGAGAGACGCGGGGGGTGAGGGGGGGCTGCCGGGGGTGGTGGGCGCCGAACAGAAAAAGAGGCAGCGGGCGATGCGCCCCGGTTGGGGGGCTAAGTGTGTGAGTGTCGGGGGGGTGGGTTCGGCCCCGGCTCCGGCTCCCCCCACACACACCCTCGCCGCCAACCCCCACTCCCCCCTCGCTTTTGCGCCCTGTCACAGCCCCGACTCGCAGGTAGAGAGAGTTAAGAGATTTAAAGAGAAATTGCTACATTGTGAGAAACTCACCCTGATGTTTGAGCAGCCGTCGGCGCGGGGTCTCCGAGACGGCCCCGCACGGGCTGCAAAGGGAGGACCCAGAAGGGGCCGACCGGCCGGGCCGGTCAGCGCACTGCCTGATCGCATGGCGGCCGCCCGGCAGCCTCCGCCAGGCCCCTGCCGCCGCCCCGCGCCGCGGCCCGGGCGCCCCGGACCCGCGCCCGCTCCGGGCGGGACCCCTCGGGTTTGCAAAAAAAAAAAAAAAAAAAAAAAAAAAAAATTTATATTTTAATTACATGCAAAAGAAAAAAAAAAACCTTGCAGGTTTTGTGTTCCGCCCCCCCTTTCCTCCTCCTCCTCCTCCTCCTCCTCCCTCCGCCCTCGCCGAGGGACGGGCTTGGGGGAGGCCCCGCCCCGCGACTCAGCAAACCAGCTTCGGCTCTGGGCGCCGAGCTGCGGGCCCGCGAACGAATGGGAGGCTGCGAACGCCCCGGGAGGGTGACCTCCGCACCGGCACCGCCCCCTCCTCAGCCCTAGTCCCGGGGGTTCAGGGGCGCGCCTTCCCAGGCTACGGTGGAGTCCGCGGACTACACTGAGCGGTGCTCCGGCTTAGGGGGAAAGGCTGAAGGGATTCGCCCTCTCGTATCCCGGGGGCCCAGCCCGTCTGGGGAGCGGGCGCCGTGCGCCCTGGGCGCGCCCCGACGCGGGGGATGGTCGCCGGGCTGAAGGACGCGACCAGGGGGAGCGCCGAAGGTTCGAAAAGGTAGCGGGAGTCGCGGCTGGAGGAGAGGGGAGGCCCCGCAGGTGGAATCGCGAAGGAGCCGGGAGTCGGAGCCAAAAGGGTGGAAGGCGCGGAGTCGGGGGGTGCTTTGGGGCTACTGGCCGGGACCCCGAACGCGGCTCGCGCACTCACCTCAGTCGGTCTTTTGAGCTGCTACGCCCCGGGGAGGGAGCCGGGGACGTGTGTCCGACCTGTCTTAGAGCCTCCTGGAGGCCTCTCGGGCCGCGCAGATGGGACTCCCAGAAGCCCCGGGACGCCTCGGTGGTGTTGGGTCTGTTTCCGCCCCTCGGGGCAGTGTACGCCTTGCGGGCGTGACACTTCGATTCGCACGTTCGTTCAGGGAACGCTTGCTGAGCGCCTGCTGTTTGCCCTGCGCCTTGCTCGCGGCCCATCGAGCACCCAGACAGCTCGGAGCTACCCTGCCGGGGCGCACAGGCCAAGAAGACTTATATTCTGGTCTCTTCTTACCTTCTGTTTCCCCGGTGCCCTGGAAAAGCCATGTGTATACCGAAGCAGCTCAATAAATGTGTGTTGAGTAAATGAGTGATTGAGACCTATGTGTTTTAAGCTTTAGAATTGATCCTGGCATCTTCGTGGCACTACGCATATTATTTAAGAGACCACGGAGGTTAAGCGCCCTGACTCAAACCAATGAGCCCGTGCTTCACATCCTGCCACTTCCTTTGCTGTGTGACCTTGGACAAATTACTAAACCTCTCCGTGCCTCCATTTCCAAGAGAAAATAATTAATAGGCCCCATTTCACAAGGTCATTAGGAGAAAATGTTCTCATGGAGAGCAGCATCTGACAGGAAGTGCCAGATAAGTGCTGTTATTATTGACAATTACAGAAAAAGGAAACTTTATCAATTCCAGAAGTGAACACGTGTTGCCCCAAATATAAGACAGTGGTCAATCTATAACTCATATAGTTATAGTAGTCATCCATGGCCCACTGAGGTATGTGACCCTTCCAGGAACAGCAACATACAAGGACATTATTTTTGTGCTTGCCCTGCCATTTGCTAAGATTGAGCCACTGGGCTACACCTTGTATTCATTTATCTGGGTGCCATTTTTCCAGTCTTCACCAAGAAGAGACCTCCAGGAACTCCCATCTAGAGACCTTTAGTTATTCCCACCTTGCAGTGTAGAAAACTAAATTGGCTCACAGAGGGGAAGCGTTTTGCCCAAGGTCACACAACCGGGGAAGTGGGACCTGATCTGAGCTGGGTGGCACTGGTGTCTCTTGTTATAGCTGCCAACCCTGGGGGACTCGGAACTAGGGAACTGACTGGGGTTCAAAGGTAGCAAACCGGAGGCATTGCGGGGGATGACTGTCCAAGGTTATTCATTCATATAGGAAGTATTGTTTATGGGTATCTAGTGTGTGCCAGGAATATAGCAGTGACCAAGAACACCCTGGTTCCTGCCCTATCGCTACCCCCCACCCCCATTCCACAGCTCACAGTCTATTAGGGGACACAGACAATGAGCAAGTAAACAAATAAGTCACTTAGCCTCAGTTTCCCCTGCCCTCTGTAGCAGGTTCCAGGCTTCTTAGGTGCATTATGGTATCAACTCCCCCCAACACACAATGCCTGCCACTTAAATAAGTGCTCAAGAAAGATCTGCTGAGCAATGAGATAATATCCACCCTTCCACAGGTATACCTGACCTCTTAGGAAGATGGTCTTGAGGCCAGGTGGCCTGGAATGGGCATGGGTGTGAAAGAAGCCCCCAATCTAGCCATGGCTGTTAAAGCCCTGGGAGGTCAAATGTCCAAGGCCAAAGGAGGGGTCTATATGGGCCCAAATGGGAAGAGAACTGCTATTCTTTAGGCGGTGACACACCCCTGCCCTTTGAAAATCAGATGCAAGTTGTAAGTTCCAGGTTCAGAATCGGGTTGGCAGTGAGACCCAGATAGGTTCGGCAACTTGCCCCAGGGATACCCAGTCAGGGGAGGGACTAATTCCAGATGTTCTGTTACCAAGTCACCAGATGAACCTGGGGCAAGTCACTTCTCCAGCTCCTCCATTTTCTCATCTGTAAAATGAGACCGTATAGTCAGACACCAAAATCCATCGCCCCCCAACATTTTATTCTGAACACTTTCAAATATGGAAAAGTGGAAGAAATAGGATAAATGCCCACCACCTAGATTCAATCATCAGCATCCTAAC
Source organism: Kogia breviceps (assembly GCF_026419965.1). NCBI lineage: Eukaryota > Metazoa > Chordata > Mammalia > Artiodactyla > Physeteridae > Kogia > Kogia breviceps. Next base: position 7,414,112 of record NC_081327.1, read on the forward strand.
TGTACTAGCTTAATCACACATCTGTGCATCTATCCATCCATCAAATCCATCTCAGTTTTTGATGCATTGCAGACATCTGTTTATCTCCCCCGAACACATTAAGCTGGTAATCCTAACTAACTACTCGCTTTGATAAACACTCTGACAACGGTTAATACCAGCCCCCTTGACTCTCATTTAAACCTCAATTCTAACTTTTTTATGTGGAGAAACCAGTTCAGAGAGGGTAAGAAACCAGATCAATGTCACACAGCCGGGGAGTCAAACCCAGCTCTGTTTGTCCCCAGAGTCCAGACGTTATGAAGGCTATGGAAAGGATGAAATGGGACGAGGCACATAGAAGCTCTTATGGGACAGGGACAGAGCAGCATCCAGATATGAGAAATTAGGACGGGAGAAGATGCACCCACCTTTTCTCATCTACCAAATACGCTACACCGCTGTGCTCAGCTGGGCTCTGGACACAGGGTCCTTGCCTGCCAATATGGAACTTAATCCCATATAGGTCACAATATTTCCTCTCTCCTAACATAGGTCTGGGCAGGAGACAGACACGTCAGAAATATTTGCTGAATGAGCTTGGATTTCTGGGCCCCTCATCTCAACGTTTAACGGAGTGTTTTAATTATAACCGTGCAGCTGAAAAGGAACAGCAGGAAACCCATTTGCTGTGGAAAGTCCAGGACACTGGAGAATTAACCTGCCCTCTTCCAGGGGCTGTGTGATGCCTTGTTCCACTTTTAGCCCACCGGCTCCAAGTCCCCCTGGTCCTCCCAACCCTCCAGCCCAGAAACCTCCCCTCTCCCACCCCCAGTACAAGCGCATTTTCTATCCCCTCAAATTTCTAGTCCCCTCAAATTTCTAGTCCTTCCCCACCCCATCCTCAGCTCTCCCAACCAGATCCTAATACCCTTTATCTCTGAGTCCTACACCTCCTACCCGTCCAACAGCCCAGCGCGTACCCTGAGGGAGCCTAACCAGAGCCTGGCCTGATTCCCGTTTCTCTACAGAGGAGTGGTTTTCCTTTTTCTTTCTTTCTTTTTCTTTTTTTTTTTTTTTTAAACAAGTTGTTTGTGCCTCTGAAAGTCAAAACAACGGCCATGGCGGCTCCTCCCTCGCACCCGCAACTGCAAAGTCTAAAACTTGGCCAACCCAAGTTCTGTTTCTGGATCTGGCAAGATGTTTCCACGGTGTTTTTCGTCTTCAGTTGAGCAGCACGCTTAGGATCCGTGCACTTTTCTGGAGGCATGTAACACTTCAATAACAAGAAGGAACAAAGCAAGAAAAAACCTTGCCCCAAACACCCCTGCGGTCCCTCCACTTCTCGTTCAATCCGACTTCAGGGGAAAGTTTTCATCAAAGACCTCTCCAGGATCCGAATTCTAGCCGCCAGGAGGAGAAAAATAGGAGGACTAGGAGAGCACTAACTCCGGAGCGACCTGCGCCCTGGGACCGCGCCCTTTAAATATGGCTCGTACAGCGGGACAGTGCTACCCCAGCACGCAGCTACGCTGGCTCGCTTGGAGCGCCAAGACCGCGAGCGGCGGCAAATCAGGCAGCTACAAGCCCACCCCGACCTTGGGTCCTCAGAGCGGCAAGTGCGGGGGGCGGGGTCTAGTCGCCCATTGGCCCACTTTGGGGGCGGGGCCACATCTCCGTCCCGCCTCCATTCCCCGCCTAGTTAAATGGGCTTCGCGCCGGCCCGGGGAATTATTCATCGTGGGGCGGGGCCTGGGTTTGTTTACACGCTGCCATTGGCTGGATTTGAATCGGCCCGACTGCGGGCCGGCCATGGGGCGGGGCGCTAGAGGGCCCCGGCCTGCGCCTGACAGCTAGGCAACCCACATAAGACGCGCCGCCAAAGCACTGGAACCCTGGAGATGGGGATACTCTAAGTGGAGGCTGGCAGCGGAGGCGGGCAGGTTGAGGCTTCAGCAGGTTTCTTGATAAATGCTAACCAAGGGGGTAGGGAACATTGTTTTTGTTTTCATAAAAAGTAGTAAGGATAAACAAACCCGAAAACAACCTAGCTGCCCATGGATAGGGGACTCATTAAATAAGCTGTGGTCTGGCCCACAGGGGGACATGAAATAACCGTAAAATGAGGAAGTAATACATGAACCGACGCGGAATAAGCTATGAATTCAGTTAACGGGAAAAAGGCAATGAAGGAAGAAGAGTGTATAATAATTTAAGGGGGAGGTGATAAAATATAAGCTTCTTCTTGGTAAATGCACAGAATATCTTCTAAAGCAGAAACAAACTGGTAACTGCAGCGTCTGTGGGGAGGGAGACCGGGGTGCATGGAGAGTAGATCTATTTGGACCTTTGTAAAGTTAGAAACTTGTAAACAAATATTAAGTTCTGAGAACTCTCCCTTTTCATCCACGTACCTCGAAGCAATGGCCCCTAGGAAAATTCTTGACTTGGCTATACAGGCCATGGACCCCCGACCTGCGCCCCCTACAACCCACAATGGTATTTGGGGAATTGAGCTGCTTCATGTACTCGGGACCAACAGAAATCCAGATTCATTGAAGAGTGGCTTTATTTATTAGTAATCACTGCAGGATTTAACATCCCAGCGGAGAGGGAGGGGCCGCTTCTTGAGAGCTGCTAAGTGGGGGATGAGGAGGAGAAACCAGCCAGGCCATCTTAGGAGAGAGAAGAGAAAGTCAAAACTAGGAGAGGCCCCTTTAAGAAGGGAAGCCTGCCTCCTCCGGAAAACGACGCTGGCGGAATTGACCTGCAGAAGGGAGAGTTGTCCGGGTTTTGACTTTTATTATTACTCTCTGTTCCGGGAGATCTGGATCAGAGAATGAGAACGACTTCCTGCAGCTGAGATTTGACCTGTTATGGATCTTACTTGTCAAGACTTCCTCTGTATAAGTTCGCTACAGGGTTTGTGAAACATTGTTTAGATGGCTGGGAAAGTCACCCAGGCCTAGAGTGAAAACTTGACCGGCTACGAGATGTTGTAGTTCTAAGTTAACGCCTACCAGAGCTGCCGCTGCCGGCCCAGGTACATAGATAAACTCGGTGAATGCCCGTAAAGATCCTAGCAGGTTCTAACAGCATCCCGTTTTACGCATGTGGAAACTGAGTCACAGAGAGTTATAGAATTGCCCACATCGGGCGTCACAGGGATTCGGACCCAGGCAGCCCTTCTCCAAAGTTCATACTTTTAACCACCATATTACACTTGCCCCTAAAAACTTTTTTGTCTTTTGATGCATTGTTTTAAAAGCTATAAGAAGCTTAATGCAGATTTTTTTTGAATCTTTGAATTTTATTTATTTTTTTATACAGCAGGTTCTTATTAGTTATCTATTTTATACATATTAGTGTATATATGTCAATCCCAATCTCCCAATTCATCACCACCCCCGCCCCGCGCCTCTTTCCCCCCTTGGTGTCCATACGTTTGTTCTCTACATCTGTGTCTCTATTTCTTAATGCAGATTCTTAATGAAGGTGAACTATTTTGTATGCTTTCTGTTGTAGAGGAGTTTTGTGGGGTTTTTTTTTTCACTTTTTAAAATTGAAGTATAGTTGATTTGCAATGTCATGTTAGTTTCAGGTGTACAGCAAAGTGATTCAGTCCATATATATATATTATATATATATTCTTTTTCAGATTCTCTTCCCTTGTAGGTTATTACAAAATAGTATTATTCCCTGTGCTATACAGTAGATCCTTGTTGGTTATCTCTTTTATATATAGTAGTGTGTGTATGTTAATTCCAGACTCCTAATTTATCCCTTCCCCCGTCCCCTTTCTCCTTTGGTAACCATAAGTTTGTTTCCTATGTCCGTGAACCTCTTTTGTAAATAAGTTCATTTGTATTTTTTTTTCTTTTTAGATTCCACATATAAGCGATATCATATGATACTTGTCTTTGTCTGACTTACTTCACTTAGTATGATAATCTCCAGGTCCATCCATGTTGCTGCAAATGGCATTATTTCATTCTTTTTTATGGCTGAGTAATATTCTTGTGGGGTTTTTTTAAATAAAAGAATTTCTGATGGTTTTTCCTAAAACTCTGTATCAGGGCAAGCTTTTAAATTTTATTTTATTTTTTTCACCCTCCAGGTTTTTTTTTTTTTTTTTTTTCCGGTACGGGCCTCTCACTGCTGCGGCCTCTCCCGTTGTGGAGCGCAGGCTCCGGACGCGCAGGCCCAGCGGCCACGGCTCACGGGCCCGTGGGATCTTCCCGGACCGGGGCACGAACCCGCGTTCCCTGCATCGGCAGGCGGACTCTCAACCACTGCGCCACCAGGGAAGCCCCTAATTTTTTTAAGTACCTTCCACGAGGAAATGTTCTGCCCTCAGCCCTCCTACTCCTCTCACCATTAAATACTTCCCTGATCATTACGGCGTAATCACCAGGCACACTTCTAAGCTCATTGAATTGTTACAACAACCAAGAAGGCGAAATAGTTAGCAGTCTCATTTCACAGATGCAAAAACCGAGGCACAGAGAAGTTAAATAACTGGCCCAAGGTCCCACAATCTCTCTCCAGAAAAAGAAGAGGAAGACCAAGAATGGGTAGGTCATGGTGGGAGAGAGAGGAGAGCATCCAGAGTTGCTGAGAGACAGGAAAAAATGGGAATTAAGATAAGCCAGTGGGGCTTCCCTGGTGGCGCAGTGGTTGAGAGTCCGCCTGCCGATTCAGGGGACGCGGGTTCGTGCCCCGGTCCGGGAAGATCCCACGTGCCGCGGAGCGGCTGGGCCCGTGAGCCACGGCAGCTGAGCCTGCGCGTCCGGAGCCTGTGCTCCGCAACGGGAGAGGCCACAACAGTGAGAGGCCCGCGTACCGCAAAAAAAAAAAAAAAAAAAAAAAAAAAAAGATAAGCCAGTGGATAAACAACAAGGTCCTACTGTATAGCCGAAGGAACTATATTCAATATTCTGTAATAAACCATAATGGAAACAAATATGAAAAAGAGTATATATATATATATATATATATATATATATATAACTGAATCACTTTATCATTTTGCTGTACAGCAGAAATTAATACAACATTGTAAATCAACTATTCTTCAATAAAATAAATTTTAAAAAAAATTTTTAAAAAGGGAAGTCAGTGGACTGGTGAATATTGGGAAAATGGCTTTAGCAAGGTGGTAGGAGCTGAGGTCAGTTTGCAAAAGGTAGTGGGAAAATGACCAAGAAGCGCATAAAAAGATACTCAAGGTTATTAGTCATTAGGGAAATGCAAGTCAAAGCCATGAGAGGCCACTTTGCCCTTGCTAGAATGGCCATAATCCAAAAAAGGGACAATACCAAGTGTTACGAGCGACGTGGGGAAATCAGAATCCTCACACACTGCTGGTGGGTAAAGGGGCCACCAATATGGACAACAGTCTGCTGTTTCCTCCAGAAGTCGCACCTGGAATTACTACATGGCCACACCTACGTGTGTACCCGGAATAGTTGAAAACAGGGGCTCAAACAATAACTTGTCCATGAATGTCCCCAGCAGCATTATCCACAATAGCCAGAAGGTAGAAACAACCCAAATGTCCACTAGCAGATGAATGAATCAACAAAATGTGGTCTATCCACACACAGGAATATTATTCAGCCACAAAAAGGAACGGATCCATGCTATGACATGGAACCTTGAAAACATGATGCTAAGTGTAAGAAGCTAGATCCAAAAGGCCACATATTGGCTGAGTCCATTATATGAACTGTCCAGAAGAGGCAAATCCATAGAGACAGAAAGCAGAGGTGGCCAGGGCCTGGGGGGGAGGGGGGAGTGGCGAGTGACTGCTACATGGGCATAGGGTTTCCTTTGGGGGTGATGGGAAATTTCGAGAACTAGATAGCGGTAATCGTGGTACAGCACTGTGAATGTGCTCAATGCCGCTGAATTGTACGTTTTGAATGGTGAAAACAGTCAATTTCGTGATACAAAAATTGTTTTTTAATTTTAAATGGTGAGAAAGCAGTGGTGTTAAGCACACGATTTTAAAAATAATACACATGGCAGTGTATACGAGGAGAGGATCCAAAAACAGCTAGGGAAGGGCTGGTGGAGGAAGAGAATGGAGGGAGATCTAGGGAGATGGCAGTGGAGAGAGGTCCAGTCAACACACCTGCTCTGGAGTGGTTCCTCAGAGCCTAGGGCAGAACTTGTGGAGATCTCACAAGTTTCTGGAGGATATGGACCCACCCCCAGGGTAGACAGGGCTGGGATGGGGGAAGGTGGGGGGTTGTGGAAGCCCAGAGCAGGGACCTGACCCAGCCTGCAGTTCAGGAAGGCTTCCCGGAAGAGGAGAAGGGTAAAGGGGAGTCTGATAGGAAAGGTCAGATGGGGAGGAGTGTGGATTTTCCGGGTCCAAAGTAGAAAGGGAGTCTGGAATTTCTAAAGCACAGATCAACCTTGACACTCCCCTGATTGAAACCGTCCTAAGGCTCCCTAGTGCCCTTGGGGGTAGTCGGAACAGCTGGGCCTCAGTTTATTCAGCACACCCTCTCTGAGCACCTGCTCCGTGCCCTGCCCTGTGCCGTCAGTGCTGGGGACACAGCAGGGAAGAGCCAGGCCCAGCCCTGCCTTCATGGGACTCACACCCTAGTGCGGGAGACAGACAAAAAACAAATCATTTCGCAGTGTGACAGATATTAGCCTGATGGCTGCTATGGGAGGTCAGGTGGAGTTAACTCAGCCCCCCGGGGTTTCGCCACTTCTATTATTCCTAAAGGTCTATTTCACAACTTTTGCCGAGTACTGCCTCTATTGTCTGTACCTTAAAAATGTGTTCTCTCATAAACAACAAAGTCCTCCTGTATAGCACAGGGAACTATATTCAGTATCCTGTGATAAACCATAATGGAAAAGAATATGAAAAAATATACATGTATCACCAAATCACTTTGCTGTACAGTAGAAATTAACACATTATAAATCAACTATACTTCAATAAAGTAAAATAAAATTTGTTCTTTCAACCAACTTTTTTCTTCCTCTGATGGGTTCCCCTGGGGCTACCTTAGGCTGATCCCAAGGAACAGTAGTCATGAAGTCACGGGTGTGAAGGGCCAGTTCCTTTTTTCCCCAACGTGCTTTAAAATAAATTCATAACAGTTAAAATGTCACCTGGAAGTCACCCCAAATGCTCCTTTGGGAACCCGGTGACGTAGACTCTGGGATTAAGGGACACCTTCCGGAAGGAAGTCAACTGTCAGCTAAGACTTGCCAGATAAATAGAGTTAGTCAGACAAGGGTGGAGGGGAAGGGCAGGTCGGTGCAAAGCCGCAGAGGTGGCAATGGCAGGGAAAGAAGGCAGGTTGGACTGCTGGAGTCTTGAGAGCTTGGCTGAGACAGGCTTCGGGACTGGATGACCTTACCCCAGGGGTTTGGGGTTTGATCCCAAAAGCCATAAACAGTCATTGAACGGTTTGTTGTCACTGTCGTTATTACTTATAATTGCTATGCAATTCACATACCATAAAACTTGTTAATTTAAAGTGGACCATTCCATGGTTTATTGTATATTCACAAGGCTGTGCAACCATCACCACTATCTAGTTCCAGAACATTTTCATCACCCCAGCAAGAAACCCTATACCATTAGCAGTCCTTCCTATTTCCCCCTCCCCACCAACCCTAGGCAACCACGAATCTGCTGTCTCTCTCTATGGATTTGTCTGTTCCGGATGTTTCATATAAATGGAATCCTACAATATATGGCCTCTGTGTCTGGCTTCTTTCACTTAGCATGATGTTTTCTTTTTGGCCCAGGCCCTTGGCAGTGAGAGCGCAGAGTCCCTAACCATTGGACCGCCAGGGAATTCCCAGCATGATGTTTTCAAAGTTCACCCATGCTGTAGCATGAATCAGAACTTCATTCCTTTTTATGGCTAAATAATATTCCACCGTTGGGTCTCCCAAGGCAATAGAAATAAAAGCAAAAATAAACAAATGGAACCTAATGAAACTTATGAGCTTTTGCACAGCAAAGGAAACCATAAACAAAACAAAAAGACAACCTGTGGATTGGGAGAAAATACTTGTAAATGATGCAACTGACAAGGGCTTAATTTCCAAAATATACAAATAGCTCATACAACTTGATAACAAAAAAAACAAGCAACCCAATCAAAAAATGGACAGAAGACCTAAATAGACATTTCTCCAAAGAAGATATACAGATGCCCAATAGGCACATGAAATGATGCTCAACATTGCTCATTATTAGTGAAATACAAATCAAAACTTCAGTGAGGTTGGAGACTTTCCTGGCAGTCCAGTGGTTAAGACTCCACACTTCCAATGCAGGGGGCGTAGTTTCGATCCCTGGTTGGGGAACTAAGATCCCACATGCCACATGGTGCAGCCAAAAAAATAAAACAACTACAATGAGGTATCACTTCACGCTGGTCAGAATGGCTGACATTAAAAAGTCTACCAATAATAAATGTTGGAGAGGGTGTGGAGAAAAGGGAATCCTCCTACACTCTTGGTGGAAATGTAAATTGGTACAACCACTGTGGAGAACAGTATGGCAGTTCTGTAAAAAACTAAAAATAGAGCTACCATATGATCCAGCAATCCCACTCCTGGGCATATATCCAGAGAAAACTGTAATTCGAAAAGATACATACACCCCAATATTCATTGCAGTACTGTTTACAATAGCCAGGACATGGAAGCAACCTAAATGTCCATTGACAGAGGAATGAATAAAGAAGATGTGGTACATAGATACAATGGAATATTACTCAGCCATAAAAAAGAATAATGCCATTTGCAGCAACATGGATGGACCTAGAGATTATCATACTAAGTGAAGTAAGTCAGACGAGAAGGACAAATATCGTATGATATTGCTTATATGTGGAATCTAAAAAAATGGTACAAATGAACTTATTCATAAGACGCAAATAGGGTCACAGATGTAGAAAACAATCTTATGGTTACAAGGGGGGAGGGATAAATTGGGAGACTGGGATTGATATATACACACTATAAGTAATAAAGGCCTACTGCAAAGCACAAGGAACTCTACTCAATACTCTGTAATGACTTACATGGGAAAAGAATATTTTAAAAAGTGGATATATGTATAACTGATTCACTTTGCTGTACAGCAGAAAGTAACATAACATTGTAAATCAACTGTACCGCAATAAAAATTTTTTGAACATAAAATAGATAAACAACAAGGTCCTACTGTATAGCACAGGGAACTATATTCAATATCTTATAATAACCTATGATGGAAAAGGATATTATATATATATATATAACTGAATCACTTTGCTGTGTACCTGGAACTGACACAACATTGTAAATCAACTATACTAAAATATTTCTACTGTTGGGATACACCACATTTGGTTTATCCATTCATCAGTTGATAAACATTTGGGTTGTTTCTGCTTTTTGGCTGCTGTGAATAATGCTGCTTTGAACCTTCGTGTACAAGTGTCTGTGTGGACATAGATTTTCCTTTCTCATGGGTACCTACTGAGGAACAGAATGAAGAGTGTGTTTTTGCTGATTTGTTTTTCACCTGAAATAAGACCAAACCACAGGGCTTCCCTGGTGGCGCAGTGGTTGAGAGTCTGCCTGCCAATGCAGGGGACACGGGTTCGTGCCCCGGTCCGGGAAGATCCCACATGCCGCGGAGCGGCTGGGCCCGTGAGCCGTGGCCGCTGAGCCTGCGCGTCCGGAGCCTGTGCTCCGCAACGGGAGAGGCCACGACAGTGAGAGGCCCACAGAAAACTCTTTCACAGTTTACTCTTCTCAAACAAGAGTAAAAAGAACTCCATTCTCCTAGGTTCATCAGTCAATAATATTTAACCACGTGTGTTTTATCTCACTCTTTTCTGAACATTTGAGAGGCAGCGGCAGACATCCTGTCCCTTGATCCCTATAAATACTTCAGCATGGAGCTACAGAACAAAGACTTTCTCTTCAAAAACCCCAGGACAGTTATCAAAATCAGGAAATGTAACACTGATACAGTAATACTGTTGTTTGATCCACAAATTCAAATCTCTCCCTTCCCTTCAATAATGTCCTTTATAGCCATGTTTTTGCCAGTATGGGATCCAATCTTGGAGCATGCATTGGACTGAGTCATGTTGCTGAAAAATCTTAGGAAGGGGGAGACTTGATTAGCTTTACCCCTTCCTTGCCTCCCTTTGGCTGACTGAGGAGCAGAGACTTGGGGGTCAGAGGGGAAGCGGGGAGACAAGGGAGAAGCCGGAAACTTAGGAATCAGATGGATCTCAGCTCAAATTGTGGCCCAATTATTCAGTAACCGTGACCTTGGGCAACCGTGACCTTGAGGCTCTCTGAGCCTCAGTTTTCTCTTCAGGAAAATGGAACTAACCCCTAGGCTCCCTGGGAGGACCAGTGACATACTGAGCACAGACCTAGCACATCGGATGGAATCAATCCCCCCACCCCCATCCTATCATCGCCATTTATCCCCGTCAATTTCCAGGACCAGAACAGTCCCAAGTGCTTCAGATCTTCAGATGAGGTTGCTTTTCGGATCCTTACAACCAACAACCTTATAAGCAGATACTATTATCATCACTAAGCTATAGAAGTGAGGTGTCTTATAGAAGAGGTATTTTAGTCTGTTCAGGCTGCTGGAACAGAATACCATACACTGGGTGGCTTATCAACAACAGAAATTTATTTCTTACTGTTCTAGAGGCTGGGAAGTCCAAGATCAAGGTGCTTCCTGGTTCACAGACAGCCATCTTCTTGCATGTCCTCACATGGCAGAAAGGGTGAGGGAGCTCTCTGGGTTCACTTTTCTAAGGGAACTAATCTCATACATGAGAACACCACCCTCATGACCTAATCACCTCCTAAAGGCCCCATCTCCTCATACCATCACCTTGGGAATTAGGTTTCAACACACAGGGTTTGAGGGCTGGGGGGTAATAAACATTCAGTCTACAGCAGGAGGAAACTGAAGCACAGAGAGGCAAAGTCAGTTCCCTGAGGTCACCCAGCTGATCAACAGCAGAACCAGGATTAAAAACCAGACACTGGGCTTCCCTGGTGGCGCAGTGGTTGAGAGTCCGCCTGCCGATGCAGGGGACACGGGTTCGTGCCCCGGTCCGGGAAGATCCCACGTGCCGCGGAGCGTCTGGGGCCGTGAGCCGTGGCCGCTGGGCCTGCGCGTGCGGAGCCTGTGCTCCGCGACGGGAGAGGCCACAACGGTGAGAGGCCCGCGTACCGCTAAAAAAAACCAAAACAAAACAGACACCATCCCCTACAATGCCTGTGTGTATGTTGTTAGTCTAGGGCAAGAGATAATGGTGGGGCCTGGACCAGGGTGGAAACGTGGGGATATTAACAAGAGGACTGACCCACAGGGAGGTAGAAGGGTGACTAACTCGGGGTGGGGGATGAGGGGGGGGGCTGAGAAAGTGGGAGGAGTCCAGGTTGAACCCCTCCCTCATGAGCAGTGGAGAACAAACACTTCCTCACAGGAGATGGAAGAAACAAACAAAAGGCAGGGAAGCTGGAAATCGGCCTCATCCTGAAGTAGGCGGGGGGTTCATCAGCCTCCAATGATGGGTGGAGGTGGGGTTGGGGGCTTGGAGAGTAAGGAATGGGACTGAGCTGCCCCAAAAGAGACCTAAGGGACTCACAGAAAGAAGTGAAGTTTAAAGTCAGCAAACAGGACCGTGGAGCAGATGAGGCAACTGTGGACAATGGGACTCAGACTTTTGTTGGCTCACGGGAGAAGCAGAAATACGAAAGACCCCTCTTCCCTGCCTGAGGCTGCCCGTTTCCACCCCTCCCTTTATCCCGGCGCTTTGCAGTGTGCTTTCGCCGCTCCTCCCATCGAGACATGGAGCCTCTTGGGACTTTCCTGGTGGTCCAGTGGGTAGGACTTCGCGCTCCCAATGGAGGGGGCCTGGGTCCGATCCCTGATGGGGGAACTAGATCCCAAATGCATGCCGCAACTAAAGATCCTGCATGCCGCAGTGAAGATCCTGCGTGCCGCAATTAAGACCCAGCAGGGCCAAAATAAATAAATAAATATTTTTTAAAAATTAAAAAAAAGAGAGATGGAGTCTCTTTTCCCATTCCCTGAACTGAAATTTACAACTTGCTTTAGCCAGTAGAATACAGCAGGAGTGTACAAATTCCAAGGCTAAGCCTCGAGAGGCTCAGAGTATTTCTCTTCTCTCTCTTCTTCTCCACCTTTGCCATGAGAACACGCCTGGCCTAGCTTGCTGGAGTGACGTGCGGGAGAGGTAAAGAAGAATTGAGTCATCCCAACTGAAGTAATGCGAAACCAGCCAGCCTCTAGTTAACCTGCCAGAGGATGATGGCAGGTTCACGAGTGAAACCAGCCAAGGTCAGCAAAGCCTGGCCCAGATTAGCAGAACTGTCTAGACGACCCAAATACACGTGAGAAAAAAAGAAAAAGTTGTTGTTTTAAGCCACGACATTTCAAGATGGTTTCTTACACAGCTGTAGCTAACTGATAAAAGGAGAGGCTAAGCACTGGGATAAACGTGTGGGCATTCCCAACACCCAGTATTTTTGTACCTATTGAATGACAAAAGAAATCCAAAATTATCTCTCACCTTTCCCTCAACAACTTCCTCTTGAAACTCTTATTCCGATTCAGCTCATAGCTTGCTGCTAATAATACAAAATATGCCCCTTCCATGGATGCTGAATTAACATTTCAAGAAAGAGAGAAGCCACGGCCAAAGAATAACAGCTTTGAAACTTGGACCATGTGTTAGCTGAGAGCTATTACTATCATTGAAATCAAGGAACAATGGTCTTAATTTCAGAGAAGTTGATGATCTTGCTGAATCTCAGGAAATAAGGTGAGAGGTAGGAGTGGAAGGGAGAGAAGCATGGTTCCTCAGCCACCCACGTCACCTGCACAAAGATGGCTTTGGCCAAATTGCCTTTGTTACACCCTTTCTTTTCTGGACCCCACACAGGGAAACTTCAACGACTTTGGTAAGGAAGGGACAGTATCTGTGAATCTGGATTTTTCTGTTAGGAAAATGAGTATCCTGGGTGGCTTCAGACATAGGACACACTTGAATTGTCTTCTTCATGGAAGGAGCTGCACTTTGGAATCTTGGCGCCTTGTGCCCTAAAGGACCTGGCATGGCAGAGCAGGGACCCATCTGCCAGGCTGGCTCAGTGCTACTCGTGATCAGAAAACCCATTCGATGAAGGCTGGACATTTCCCCATCATTGAAAAAAAAAACCCAGCAAACAAGACAAAAATCCCCCTTAAAAGGATTTTAAGTAGAGGGAGCTGAAATGACCTGGAACACATTTCCCAAACTCCCCACCCCCCATCCTCTCCACACCCTGCAGTGTTAACTCATTCAATAAATTTTTACTGGAGCTTCTTCTGTTTTTTGCTTGGTTGTGTTTAAGGAGAATATCCTTATTATTATAGTCTCAAAGGATTTCTTTTTTTATTGAAGTATAGTTGATTTACAATGTTGTGTTAATTTCTGCTGTACAGCAAAGTGATTCAGTTGTATATACATTCTTTTTCACATTCTTTTGTGATAAACTATTATGGCTTATCACAGGATATTGACTATAGCTCCCTGTGCTCTACAGTAGGGCCTTGTTGTTTATCCATCCCATATATAATAGTTTGCATCTGCTAATTCCAAACTCCCCATCCTTCCGTCCCCCCCTCCCCCTCCCCCTTGGTGACCACAAGTCTGTTCGCTATGTCTGTGCATCTGTTTCTGTTTTGTTGATAGGTTCATTTGTGTCATATTTTAGATGCCACATATAAGTGATATCTTATGGTATTTGCCTTTCTCTGTCTGACTTCATTTGGTATGATAATCTTTAGGTCCATCCATGTTGCTGCAAATGGCATTATTTCATTCTTTTTTTTTTTCATTCTTTTTATGGCTGAGTAGTATTCCATCGTGTATATGTATTGATACCACCTCTTCTTTATCCATTCATCTGTCGATGGACATCTAGGTTGCTTCCATGTCTTGGCTATTGTAAATAGTGCTGCTATGAACATTGGGGTGCCTGTATCTTTTCGATTATGGTTTTCTCCAAATATATGCCCAGGAAAGAGATTGCAGGAACATATGGCAATTCTATTTTTAGTTTTTTGAGGAACCTCCATACTGTTTTCCATAGTGGCACTGCCGCTTCTTTCTTTCTTTCTTTTTAAATTTATTTATTTTATTTATATTTTTTTGGCTGCGTTGGGTCTTCGTTGCTGCGCGCGGGCTTTTCTCTAGTTGCCGCGAGCAGGGGCTACTCCTCGTTGCGGTGCACGGGCTTCTCACTGTGGTGGCTTCTCTTGTTGCGGAGCATGGGCTCTAAGCACGTGGTCTTCCGTAGCTGTGGCTCATGGGCTCTAGAGCGCAGGCCCCGCAGTTGTGGCTCACGGGCTTAGTTGCTCCGTGGTATGTGGGATCTTCCCAGACCAGGGCTCGAACCCGTGTCCTCTGCCTTGGCAGGCAGATTCTTAACCACTGCGCCACCAGGGAAGCCCTGCAGCTTCATTCTGAAGCCAGAGAGTATGATATTGAAGAGTGCAGGCTCTGGAATGAGGCCTCCAGGTTCATATCCCAGCTCTGCCACCTACTGGCTCTGTGCCTTGAGCAAGTTAGTCTCCTCTCTGTGCCTCAGTTTCCCCATCTGTACAATGGACATAGCAGCAACCCTCCTTGCTCAGTGAGGGAGTGGATGTGAAGTGCTCGAACACTACCTGGTGCTTTTATATTATTGTTACTGGAAGGTCCTCTTAGGTACTGGAGACACAGTGACCAAGACCTGCATGGCCCCCATCCTCACGGAACAAGCAAAGGAGATGCGTACTTAGTCATTAGTTACACAGTGAGGAATTGATTTCATTACAATTAAACCCAGAGCCATCACCTTTGACCATCTCCATCCCAACTACTTGAGTTCAGGCTGCTATCATCTCTGACGTGGTCAACTGCTGGGAAACGTTTTTCCAGGCGAAGAACAGAATCAGATGCCAGCATCCCTGGGGAAAGGTTGGGGGGGTGCAGGATGCTCACACGGTCTCAAAACATCACGTCTCAGATTGCTGTTCACAAAGGAGAAGAGTTTCCTTTACTACGGAGGGAGCTAACAGTCACCACCTAAACACCTCTAGACAAGACAGTAGTAGCTAAATCTGTCCGCAGTACTATGACCCTTCTTCCCACCAAGAGGTGGAGGGTCCCCATCTGCCTTTTAGAAAGGATTACAGCAGCTGGCATGGGGCCAGATTGTACAGGAAGCGGGGAGGAGGAGGAGGAGAACTAGAAGCATCAGCAGAAGAGGAAATGGGGAAGGAAGGAAAGAAGGTAAAAAAGAAAGAAGAAAGGAAATAACCTCAGTCCTTGAGAAACAGGATGGAACCCAAAGGTTGGGGGACTGGTAACCAATGAGAAAAATGAGGGGGCTTGTGCTCTCAGGCTAGTCAATGAGGGGGTTCCCGACTGACGGCTTCAGTTTGCACAGAGAAGCATGGGACATGGCCATCAGCTGGATGGCAGGGCTGGGTGGGTGGGAGGCCTGGAAGTAAACAGTCCTATTGTGATGGAGCGAAAGCAAGCTCCTCAGAGACACAGAGAGAGTGCCCTGTGCCCCCTCGAGGTCTGTGATTTCTGTGATTCAGGTAAAACATGCCAGGCTGGCTGGGTGGTTTCCTCCCGCCGTGTTCAGCTGGCTTGGAGAGGCAGATGGCAGAGTTTGGCCAGGTGCCTACTGCAGATTGGGAGGGGCAAGGGCTTTGAGGATGCTTGAAGGAAGTGATTCAAGGGACGAATGTGAGGACAGGAAAGCGGGATGGAGAGGAAAAACCGGTGGCCAGGGTGGACCCCTCACTCCTTCTGGAGACAGCGTCTTTCTCCTTCGCTTCACCGGGGCTTAATTTTTCATGGTTTTCCTTCCACTTCTCTGGTTCTTCTTTTTCAGTGTCCTCACTGATTGACTTCTCCTCAAATGCCTGCACTTTTCCGAGTGCAAATCCGGGCACACACACCCCCCACCCACCCCCGACCCCTTGACTCTCCTTTTCTGCCTGGGCTTCCTAAGCATTCTCACGCCTTCCAAAGCTTCGGTGACCAGATAACCTTCCTGATCCCAGTATCAGAAGCACTGTCATGACCTGTGGAAAAGAGCAGGTGGTCTGCATGCAGGTCAGGCACTGGTGGGAGGCAGAGAGGACCACGGGGGCAGCTTTATCCACCAACATCCCAGGGACAGAATGGGGAGGCTTTGACTTCTGAGACCCGCAGGTTTTCCTGTCGCCACAGCAGTGATTCCCAAACCAGGCTGCACGCTGTGATCACCCTGGGGAAGCTTTAAAACCAAACAATGCCCTGGTCACGGGCTTGTCAATTCATTCACAATCTCCAGGCATGAGACGTGCATTTCCCATCACACTATTCCGTTTAGGGCTGGTTGTGTAAAATTTGGTCACTCCAAGGGGAGAAACTATTGGAAGATGCTGTTTGCTACCCCCAGAAGATTTTTCTTTTTTTTTGCAATTATGTATGATCAAACTTAGGACAGCTCTAATCGTCACCTGGAATATTATTCATATTAATATTATTAAGGTGAGATATTTGGACGATGATTGGGAAATCTGAACATGGATTGACATTAGATAAAAATCACTGAATGAATCTTAATGTTGTGTGAATTTCTCCTCTGGCCAGGCCTAACCCAGACCATATATGGAAGGGAATTCTGAGAAATGTGGTTCCAGCTTAGCTAAGCTGTCACAGTATGAAGTCCCTCAGGCCCGGAGGAACATTTTTGTCAATGCCCATCAGATTGTGTCTCTCTTCGCATATAGTGGATTCTGTTGGTTTCACATGCTGTCCAAACCCCTTCCCAGGGCCCATCAGGCTCTGGTTGGCCCTCATCCACTTCTTTAACCTCATCGGTATCCCTAACTTGCTTGCCATAGCCACACGGGTCCTCTTGGAGCTCCTCAGACCTCTACTTGGTATGATGACCTTTGTACTTGAAGTTCCCTTTGCCTGGAATTGTTGCTCCAGACCTCTGCTTGACAGCCTCACTCTTAACCTTCAGGTCTCAATTCAAATGCGACCTCCTCCGAAAAGTCTTCGTGGATCATGCGTCTGAGGCAGTTCTTCTCAAAATTCAAGGTACACATGAATCCCATGGGAATTTTGCCTTAGGAGGTCTGGGGTAGGGCCTGAGCTCCTGCATTTCTAACAAGCTGTTGATGCTGCTGGTCTGGGTACTGTGCTTTGAATAGCCAGGTTCTAAAGCACCCAGACCCTTTCTATCACACTGTCGTGTTCATTTCTTTCACAGCTCTCATCTCATTTTGGAGTTAACTTGTTATCTCTTTCCTTGTTTATTGCTTGTCTTCCACACAAGAACGTAAATGCCATGAGACCAGGGAGATTGTCTGCTTGTTTACTGTGGTATTCTGGCACAGAGCAGGTGTTCAATATTTGTTAAATGTCTGACTGCAGGAGACTCAAAGATAAAAAGAGATGGTGTCCATCTAGAAGATCCTGAAGGGCAAATGCACTTATAAGATGATGGAGGGGTGGCAGAGTACAGCAAAACCTTGCCTAGTGTTATTTTTAATCATGGCCAATCCTAACCTTGATAATTTTTCTTTATTATTTTATGTGTCTCTTTTTACTTCTCCAACCTTATCTGATGACAATTGTGAAGTTGGTAAGGGTGTGTCTTAGTCCATTCGGGCTCCTATAGCAAATATACTATAAACTGGTGGCTTATAAACAATAAACATGTATTTCTCATAGTTCTGGAGGCTGGAAAGTCCAAGATCATGGTGCCGGCAGATTCAATGTCTGGTGATATTGCTTCCTCATAGACAGCTGGGTTTTTTTTTTTGCTATAACGTCTCATGGCGGAAGGGGTGAGGGAGCTCTCTAGGGTCTCTTTTAAAAGGGCACTAATCCCATTCATGAGGGCTCCACCCCCATGATCTGATCACATCCAAACATGGATGAGCCTGGAGATTATCATACTAAGTGAAGTAAGCCAGACAGAGAAAGACAAATATCATATGATACTGCTTATATGTGGAATCAAAAAAAAAAGATACAAATGAACTTATATACAAAACAGAAAGAGACCCACAGACATAGAAAACAAATTTATGGTTACCAAAGGGGAAAGGAGAGGGAGGGATAAATCAGGAGTTTGGGATTAACATATACACACTACTATATATATAAAATAGATAATGAACAAGGACCTACTGTATAGCACAGGGAGCTATACTTAATATTTTGTAATCACCTACAAGGAAAAAGAATCTGAAGAAGAACATATATATATATATCTGAATCATTTTGTTGTACACCTGAAACTAACACATTGTAAATCAACTATACTTCAATTAAAAAAATTTTTAATAAAAAATAAATTAAAAGGGCACTAATCCCATTCATGAGGGCTCTACCCCATGATCTAATTATATCTCAAAGGCCCACCTCCTAATACCATCACATTGGGGGTTAGGTTTCAGCATATGAATT
This sequence comes from Kogia breviceps, assembly GCF_026419965.1. NCBI lineage: Eukaryota > Metazoa > Chordata > Mammalia > Artiodactyla > Physeteridae > Kogia > Kogia breviceps. Next base: position 7,432,642 of record NC_081327.1, read on the forward strand.
TAGGGGGGACACAAACATTAAGACCTAACAAGGTGGGACAATTTCTTGGGTCTTTGTCTATAATCTCCTTCAGTGCTTAGCTTACTGGAGATATAGTAGAGACTTTGGAAATACTTGGTTGAATCATTTATTCAGTAAAATGGCTGAATGTCAAACTTAAAAAAAATTTAATAGCATGGTGGTTGTTGTTCATTGTCAAAGCAAGCCCCATCCAATTCTCCTTTAGTGCAATATGGCTGGCAGCTCCCCTCCCCTGCTCCCATCTGTTCAATTCATGTGAATACCCAGATACTCCCATACACAAACCTGGGGGAGATGAAAAAGCACAGGTCCAGGAGTCAAGATAGCTGCATCTGGCCCTGTTTCTGCCACTGACTTGCTGTGTAACTTTAGGCAAGTCCCTTGCCCTCTCTGGGCCTCAATCTCCTGATCTGAGTATATTGAAAGGGTTGGACCAGAGGACATCTCTGGTCCTTTCCAGTTCTACAACCTATTTCACTTTCCTAAATTGAGGTGAGTTTTCTCTAGGGGTTTGGGGGGAATTCTGAGACTCCACCGGAGATAATGGGACATGTCTTCAGGTTGGGAGGCCCTGACCCAAGGAGCTGACCCCCTCAGAGTCACACTACCCCCACCCATGGGAACCAGCATTACCAGAAGAGTGCCTTGCCTTGTGGCCACCAAGTGGCACATTCACTAAGCATCAGAAGGAAAAAGGCCGCTCCAGGAGGCATCCAGGATTCAGGCACAAACACACCTCACTCCCCATCTCCTATAGCAATTTCCAGCACAGCCATACCGGCCCAGCCTCCAAGGTGAGGCCTCAGTACCTTTGCTCCTGCCTTTTTTCCCTGCCTGGACTGCCAGCCTCCCTCCTGGCTGTTTAATCATTCACATATGTTCAGCATATGTTACGATTCAATGAGGGCTTTCTTCCAAGTATTCCCATGTTCTCTTTGTGACCTCCCACGCAGTGGGTCACTGTACTCAATCTGTGGGGCAGAAACTGAGGTTCGACTGAGGCCATATAGCTTGTGGGTTAGGCTGGGTTCAAATCCAGGTCTTTGGATCCTGACTCCTCCCCATTGATTCAGTGAGTGTCTCTGTGCCTCAGTTTACTCATCTGGAAAATGGGGATAAGAATAGTATCTGCCTCATAGGGTGCTTATAAGGATTCAAGTGAGTTAATATACGTAAAGGGCTTCAAACAGTGCCTGGCACATGGCAGGGATGCTGCTGCTGCTGATAAATATTTGATTCCAGAGCTCATGCTCCTTCCACCATGGCATGTGGTCTCTGGCGAGAGGTTAGCATCCCCAGCTTCTAAGCCTGAGCTCACATCCTACCTCGAAACTCACCCATCGGAGCATCTCCCATGCACCAGGGCCCTGCGTTTGGTACCTTCACACACATGTTGCATGAATTCCTTTCATTGTAGAATTAAAATTGTAGAACATCATCTGCAGAAAATATAATTTAATAATTTAAATTTTAATTCACTGTTTACTTTTATTTACTACATTTTAATCAAAATTTATTTAAAAAGTATAATCTAATCACTAACATTTACATTTAATGTGACTACCGAATTTTAATTTAACTTTCATCAATAATTTTTTTTTTTTTTGGCTGCGTTGAGTCTTCGTTGCTGCACGAGGACTTTTCTCTAGTTGTAGCGAGCGGAGGCTACTCTTGGTTGCAGCGTGCAGGCTTCTCATTGCAGTGGCTTCTCTTGTTGTGGAGCACAGTCTCTAGGTGCGTGGGCTTCAGTAGTTGTGGTGCGTGGGCTCAGTAGTTGTGGCTCGCGGGCTCTAGAGCACAGGCTCAGTAGTTGTGGCACACGGGCTTAGTTGCTCCACGGCATGTGGGATCCTCCCAGACCAGGGCTCAAACCTGTGTTCCCTGCATTGAATTTCAGTCATTAAGATTTCACTAATTTTTCCACTAATGTCCTTTTTCTGTTCCAGAATCGTCCAAGTTGGTTTGTTTGTTTTTGTTTATTACAAACATTGCTGCTTATGACTATTCTTGTTCACATCTCCTAGTGCATATGAGCAAGTTTCTCTACCGTCAATCCCTGGATTGCTGGGGCATGGGACACATCACATCTTTAATTTTATTCAATATCTTCAATTTGTACTCCACTGTGATTGTACCAATTTTCCTCTGACCAGTACTATGAGTTCCCCTTGCTCTGCGTGATAGAAAAAATGTAAAAATTTGCCAAACTGGTGGGTGTGACCTAATATCTGTGGTTTTAATTTGCATTAAAATCTTGCTATAATTAGGCCCCTTTTCCTATGTTTCCTCTTGTATGAAGTGCCTCTTCATATCTTTGTTTGTTTATTGGGCTGTCGCATTAACTTCTAGTCTTCTAAAATAATTTCTGAATGCTACTTCTTTGTGTTATGTGTTGCAAGGATCTTGTCTCTGTCCATAAAGTGATCAATGTTTGTCAAAGGACAGGAAAATGTCACTTTCCTTCAGGAGCTTAAGTCCTATTCTTTAAACTCTCATCTACCCATTGGCCAGGGTCCTCATTTCTTCCACCAAGAGATCATACAGCTGAAACTCAGTATTTTTTAGTGTTTGCTATATAAATGAAGAATCCCTCCTAAAACGAAGGCAGGCTTTTAATCCCTGTCTTTGCATAACCTACAAGGCCCTACATAACCTATCCCTAGTTTACGCTTTCCTTTACTCACGTCGTTCTAACCACACTGGTCACTGCTGTTCAAATGGATCCCACATTTTCCTGCCTCAGGGCCTTTGCACTTGCTCCTCCCCCAGATATTTTTATAGCTCCCTTCCTCATGGCCTTCCAGTCTCTGCTCAGTGTAACTTTGCCAGAGAGGCTTTTATTGACCTATATAAAATAGCATCCTCTGACAGTCTCTACCTTCTTTCCTTACATTTTTCAAAAAGGATAACCAAATTGCATTCTAAATGTATTTGCCTGTCCCCCACTAAAGGTATGCTCGCTGTTCAGTACCAAAGCCGTTAGCTACATTGGGCTATGGAGCCTTTGAAATGTGGCTGGTCTGAACTGAGATGTCCTGTAAATGTAAAATACACACCAGATTTTAAAGTCTCCCCCAAAGTAAATTATCTCATTAAAAAAATTTGTATTGATTACCTGTTGAAATAACATTTAGGGTTAAATTGTATTATTAAAGTTAATTTCACCTTTTTTAAAACTTTTATTTTAACCTTTAAAAATATGGCTCCTGGGCTTCCCTGGTGGCGCAGTGGTTGAGAATCCGCCTGCCGATGCAGGGGACACGGGTTCGTGCCCTGGTCTGGGAAGATCCCACATGTCACGGAGCGGCTGGGCCCGTGAGCCATGGCCGCTGAGCCTGTGCATCCGGAGCCTGTGCTCCGCAACGGGAGAGGTCACAACAGTGAGAGGCCCGTGTACCACACAAAAAAATAAATAAATTAAAATAAAAATATGGCTACTAAGAAATGTAAAATTATGTGACTGGCACTTGGGGCCTGTATTATATTTCTACCAGACAGTGTTGCTCTAGAACATAAAACAGAGCAGGGATGTTTGACTCATATACTGTGGTATTTCAGAACAGAACGGAAACTCAATAAACAATATTTGTTGAATGAAGGAATCCAAAAGTGGAATGCCAGTCCTTTTCCTCTCCTCTCTGCTCTACCTACCTCAGGGATCAGTTTTTTTTAAAACATCAAAACTTTACTGGGATATAATTTACATGAAAGTCACCCATTTTAAGTGTAAAATACAAGGATTTTTAGTAAAGTCACCACGCTGTGCAGCCGTTGCTACAACCCACTTTCAGAATACTTCCATCACCCCAATCAGATCCCCTGGAGTTTGTTTACTAGTCGATACCCATTCCCGCCCCCAGGCAACCACGAATCTGCTGTCTCCATAGGTTTTCAGTGCGCAATTTCTAAGGAATGAATTCCCCGTTTAAGTCGTTCCACGGTTCAGACTTCTTGCCCGATCAGCACGCCCCCACCTCACCCCGGGCCATTGCTCCTCCCGGTTTCCTTCTGTCCGGCAGCACAGCTCAGGACATAGCCTGCTCCACAAATGGTTCAGGGTTTGCTTAAAGAAAGGTGGAGCAGACCGCTTTGTGCTTCTGCAGCCCCGCATCTTCCCAACCCACTGCCAGGCAGGCCTCGGTGGCCCCTCGGGACCACGGGGGACTGCCTCGCTGGGCCCCACGACGCTGCGAGGGCGGCCCCTGCTCTCAACACCCCCCTCCATCGCGGGAGGCTGGCCCGCGGGGAGCCGAAGCTCCACATGCAGCGTCCGAACGACGCTCTCAAGGAACAATGGCCGGAGCTGCCCGACTCTCGGCCTCGGTGTGTGGGTCGTGGGGGTCCGGCCCCTCCCCCCGCAGCTCCTTTCCAACTACGCCTTCACACTCTCCCGCCTTCAACCACCCTCCTCCCAAAATGGCGACCAACCGCCTCCTTTCCCGCCCGCCACTGGCCACCTGACCAGCCAAGCCCCGCCCCTCGTGTGGCCCCGCCCCTCGGCGGCGGCCGAATAGCCGCAGAGAATGCGCCGCCGGGCGGCACGCGCCGGGAGCCCGGGCGGTGCGAGGCGCGCGCGCGAGGCCTCTCTGGGCCGTACGAGGCGGCCAGCGGCCACGCACGCGCGTCCGCGCTGCGGGTGAGCGGGGCGCCCCGGGAGCGGGCCCGGCTGCGCGTGCGCGCCCGGCCGGCAGGCGGCGCGGGGGAGGCGGAGGCCGCTGGGAGGTCCGCAAGGCGCGAGGCCCGGCGCGCGAGCCCCCGGGGGCGGGTAAAACCCGGTTGCTACTGCCCCTGTCCCCCTCCCTTTCCTCGCTACCCCGTCCTTTCCCGCCCCTTCCTCATTCTTCAACCCCTCCCCCCTTTTAAAATCTAATTCGTTTATATTTCTTCTTTAGGGGGGCCCAATCTCCCTTTCGAGGGGCGCAGCAGGCGCCGCGGGTGCCCCTCGCACCGCGTCACGCACGCACCTTCTGCATCCCCTTCCCTCTTGGATAAGACTCTCCTCAGAGACCCCTGGCCCACTTTTCTTTCCTCCCCCCCCCTCAAGCCCCAACTGCCCCCTTGCAGCTCCCCAGCTCGCGCCGGGGGCCCTACCCGACCTCCGCACTTTCTGCATCTCGGCCTTGCATTCGCCCTCCGCTTTCTAGGCCCCTGGTGCTAAAATTTCCTTTCCTCTTGAAGAAACCTCCCCCTTTAGGGGACCCAGATTTGTTTCCTTTTAGGATCTTCCAGCAAAACCAAAAAAGACCTCCCAGACTCCTTGATTACGCCTCTCCCCCTCCTTTTAGGAGCTTTCTCTAGCAAAAAAATATTTTTTCTTTCCCAGATTTCACCTCCATTGAGGATCACTTTCCAGCAAAAATTCTTTCTTCCCACCAAGAGTGCCCCTGTTTGGAAAATCTTTCCGCTGATAACAAACCAACTCGGTCCTTCCACTTTCTCTCTCGTCTAATATTTATTTTTCCAACCCTCTTCCCCAACTCTCCATCGAAAACCCCTTTTCATCACCAGTTCCACCCCAATTAGGCTTTTCCCAGCAAGGCTCTCCAGGTTTCTTCCCAAGGGAGGAAAAATAAGGAAAGACAGAAAAAAATAACTCCTTTAACAACAAAATCCCTTTTCCTACCTAGATCTCCCCAGTTCAGTATTGCTTTCTTCTTTCTTCCCCAAATTGCCAATCTCCCCCAATTTCACACCTGTGCCCTTGCTTCTTTGGGGACCCAAGTTCTGACTGCCCCTGCCTTTCCACCACCTGCTTTCAGGGCAAAAGAAGTTGGATGAGTGTCCCGAATTTATTATCCAGCATCCCAGGAGGAAATATCTAATGGTCTGTCACCTGAACCCCCTGTCGGACCTAAACTGGGCCCTCCTGTTCCCTCGAGATTCTTTTAACTCACTCGCACTTCTCCTGGTGAGTTTCCTCCCTTTGCACTTGTCCGGGGACATCCACTTTGTCAGATGGATCCCTTTCTTTCTCAGAAGGGTTTCTCGTCAATCCAAGGGTCTCTGTACCAGTGGTGAAACCATTAGAAGTTGCTGCTTTGGGAGGTCAGATGAGGAAAAGGGTTATTTATTGTACATGTTGACTGCTCTGTAGGAATGCAGACATTTATTAGATTGGTGTATGTTTTATCATTTATTGCAAAGAAACCCCCCCTTTTTTTTTTCCTCTAGCTCGGCAACTTAGATACCTACAGGGGATGGGCAGGTAAAGGACCAGACTGTGGCGAAGTTAAGATTGTGTTCCCCATCTAAGCGATGCCAGCCAGTGGAAATGGCCAAGTGGAAATGTCAGGGCAGTGTTACCAGAACTTTTACTTTCTTTTTTTTTCTTTTCCAGAAGAAACCAGAACACTGTCTTTATGTGAAGCTTTTTGATCTTTAAATGTTGACAACCAATTTAATAGGTATATAAAGACCTTTATTTAAATATAAGTATTTAATGTATTTATTAAAATTATTTAAATTATTCAATATTTAATTATTTAAAATTTTAAATTATTCAAGTATTTAAATATAAGTATTTAAAGACCTTATTAAAGACCACACCAAGGTGTGGGACCTTGCAAAACATGTTACCGGCCACCAGTTTGGAATTTGGGGTTTAGGTTAGAAGATGTACACACCTGTTTGGGCCTATGTGTACATGCTGGACTTTTTCTCTTCAAAGCAGCAGTTCTCAGACTTTTTTATCTTAGGACCCCTTTACGCTTAAAAATTATTGAAGACCTCAGGGTATTTTTGTGCATGTGAACTGTATCTGCTGATATTTGCTGTATTAAAAGTTTAAACATAAATTTTTTAAAATTAATTCATTTAAAAATAGCAATAGTCAACCCATTATATATTAACATAATTGATACTTTTATTTAAAAACTATATTTCAAAAGATAAAAAATTTAGCGAGAATAGTGGCATCATTTTACTTTTTGGGGGGGGGCTGCGTTGGGTCTTTGTTGCTGTGCACGGGCTTTTCTCTAGTTACAGTGAGTGGGGGATACTCTTCATTGCAGTGAACAGGCTTCTCGTTGCAGTGGCTTCTCTTGTTGCAGAGCACGGGCTCTAGGCATATGGGCTTCAGTAGTTGTGGTGCACGGGTTTAGTTGCTCTGCGGCATGTGGGATCTTCCCGGACCAGGGCTCGAACCCACGTCCCCTGCATCGGCAGGCGGATTCTTAACCACTGTGCCACCAGGGAAGTCCCGTTTTACATTTTTAGAGTCATCTGGAGTCTTGTATCTGCTTCTGCATTCAGCCTTTTGAGATACGTCCTGTAGCCCCTGGAAAGTTTCACTGAATAGGAAGGGCAGATAACATCTAAATATTGTTATGAAAATAGTTTTGACCTCACAGACTCCCTGAAAGATTCTCAAGGACCCCAGGGGTCCTCTCATTGTCCACACTACGAAAATGTCTTTTCTAGATTTTAACGATTATCTGCATTTTCTGGTAGGAAGAGCTTGTGGAGTGAGAAACTTTGTTGTCTCTTTTCCTCGTTTAGTTCATTCTATGTAAGAAGTCTCTCTGGCAAGTGCAGTCATAGCCTTCTGATTCCTCTATATCGTTCTGTTTTCCAGCATTAAGCTTTACATCTACTTTTTTTTTTTTTTTTTTCCTGCGGTACACGAGCCTCTCACTGTTGTGGCCTCTCCTGCTGCACAGCACAGGCTTGGGACGCGCAGGCTCAGCGGCCATGGCTCACAGGCCCAGCCGCTCCACGGCATGTGGGATCTTCCCGGACCAGGACACGAACCCGTATCCCCTGTATTGGCAGGCATACTCTCAACCACTGCGCCACTAGGGAAGCCCCATCTGCTTTTTAAATGAGCGATCAGAGGAAATGAGTTAAACTTATGGTTAAAATTATATATTGGTTACATGGCTAGAGGAGGGGTTTTCCTTGGTTGTTCAACTGAAGAATGTAAGTGCAGAATATAGGGCAAGAATCGCAGCGTCAAGCGTGGAACCACAGCACAGTGAGTGGTTAAGGGTGAGGGCTTTGAAGTCAAACCTCCCAGGGTTGAATGCTAACCTTGATTTGGGACAAGTTACTTAACTTCTGTGGACTTTATTCACCTCATCCATAAAATAGGGTTAATAATATAGTTTATGCCTCAAAGGGATGTTGTGGGAATTAAATGAAGTGATATATAAGTGATTGCAGTAATGCTTGGAACACGATAAAGCTTTGGTAAATGTTTGCTGCTATTCTTAGTATTATAATGGTGGTTATTATGGGGGCCAGGCCGGAAGGTAAGTGGGGACTGTGGGACCTGGAGGCCATTGCCCCATCCAGAGATGGCCGTTGTCCCTCACTCTATACTATTCTTACCTATCCGGGAATATCAAATCTAATCATTTTCAAGAGAAGCCAGAAATTCATATCTCTAGGTGTAATCTCCCCATTTAAAAAAATGTTGGTGACTGATCCAGTTTTTACTTATTTTTTTGAGGGGGGTATTCAGGCAATCTGATCCAATTTTCTTTTCTTTTCTTTTCTTTTTGATCCAATTTTTAAAAACACACACAGGTTAAAACAAGCCTGTAGTTTACAACAATGTTTGGACTGGGAAAATAAGGAAAGAACTGGCGTCGGCGGGGTAAAAGCTGCAAGTCTCTCCTACCTCCCAGCTCCCAACAACCTGATGTTACTGAGACACGATCACTGTCTCCCTGGTAACACTGATGCAGAGAGAGGAAGAGAAGGTGGCTCTTGGTGGGGAGGGGGAGGTGGCAAAGCTGACACACCAACAGGTTAGGGCTTCTCAAAGAGGAAGAGAGGTGGCCCGATGGAATCCTGTCACTCATAAGCAAAGGGATGCTGAGAGCCTTCTTTGATCACAGTTCTGTGACCAGCAAGATGCTATAAGAAGTATAGACACAGAAGGCAGAGTCAAAGTCATCCTAGAGCTTACAGTCTGGGGGAAAATAGAAGAACCTGAAAGATAATTAAACTTTGAAGCCATTCAGGGTGAGTGTTACGTGGATTGCCAGACATATGCTTATCAGAGTTCACAGGAGGGAAAAATAATCTCAGACTTAGTTATGTTGGGAGTATTCTCTGCAGTAGAGGGGGCATTTCGGTCTGATTTGGAAGCGTTTCATTTGGTAAAGCCGAGTAAAGAGAAGGTGGTCAAGGGAAACGGCACAAATCAGTCATAAATTCAGATGTCTCGAGGGGCTGGGCAGGGCGTATGGATGAGTGGGATGGGCAGGTGTGAGAGGTTAAGGAGTGGTGAGGACTGGGGCAAACTGGAGAGTGCATGCTGCGTCTAAAGGCAGCTGTGTCTTCTCAGCTTCAGCCAGTTGTTGCTTTGTGGACTCAGTGTTGACAGAGCATCAGATATTTTCCCCCAGGTTTTTAAATAGAAGTTGGACAACCTTATTTTCAATGCAGTGTCCCAGGTGGTAGCCACAAGCCACTTGTAGCTAACTTAATTAAAATTAAATAAAATAAAGAACTTAGTTTGTCAGTTGCACCAGCTGCATTTCTAGCTGCTCATTAGCTGCGTGTGCTGAGTGGCTATCATTGGACAATGCAGATTTAGAACATTTCCAGCAGCACAGAAGGTTCTTTTGGACAGTGATACTCTGTCCAAAAAAACTCTTGACAGATTTTTCAACTTGATAAAATTGAAATTGAAAAATATTGAAATTTACTGCAGGCTGAGTGAAACATTTTTATAGAACAGGTAGATAATGAAATTGTTCTCTCCCTTCCCTCCAAACAAGGCCTCAGTAAATATTATTTACCTAATTGTGGATTTATGGCTGTGGTCTAGAATCGTATGGTGGGTTACTTTCCCAAGAGGTTGTAGCATTTCACAAGAGAATCTGTTTCTCCTCCTACCCCACCAGTCGTGGAATGATAGGCCTTTTTTAAAAGAAAAAAATTAAAATTGCTTTGGATCCCCAGTGTTGACTTAAATTGTTTTTTAAACTATTAAACAAGGCCTAAATGATGATAAAATGAGGCACAAGTTCCTAAAGCTTACAGCTCTCGTGCCACCATAAAGCCAAAGTCAATTTGCAAATCAAATAGAAACAAAGCAACGAAACTAATGTAACTCAAATTACAAACATTAATTTAATGACAGGGATGCTATTTTGCTGGAATTTAACTGCTTCCTTGAAACAAATACTTTTCAGACTGCCACACTGGGCCCTTTTGGGTTTAGCAGGCCCTGTGGTATCTCAGATCTCCCATCCCTTTTTTCAGTTTGAGCTGCAGCAAAACCTCCACTTGTACCATGATGGTCCGCTGGCTTTAGTTGAGCCCAGAAGCATTATCATGAGCTAAATCCACCCCTATCCTCTTCTCATTAGCCTGCAGCAATTAAAGTAGTCCTAGTCAGCGTTAGTGGCATTAGTGCAATTATAAACACACCCCGGGCATTGAAACCAAATGGTAGTATTACTGGGTTATAAAGTGGTAATCCAATAATCCAGATATACAGATTTTCTTGTTTTAGATTGTTCTCAAAACGAAAGCACAAAATTCTTGGAAAGAGTAGTTGGACGCTTGGGAATGTCTCCAGGGGACCAGGAACCCTGCCCTACAGGGACTAGCAGGGAGCTCTGTGCATAGAAGGTGCTAAAACTTGTTGAATTGAATTTATCTGTTGACAGAACAAGAGCAAGTTCAATATTGGTTGAGCTGGGGGTGGGGGTGGGGTGTTGCTTTACTATCTGGAAAGGGATGTAAATATCAAAGCCCAGCCTTTGGACTTTTGGCGTGCCTGCCTGAGGTTGTAACCGGACCAGTTTGTTCTATGGACTGTAGGAATATGTTGGAAGGAAGGCAGTCCCCGCACTGGGAAAATCCTGAGACATAATCCTGTCTCCCACCCCACCCCCATCGGCACCTTTTGTGTTTTCTAGTATAACTGGTGCAGTGCAGTCTACAGATTTAATTTATAGGGACTCAGTATTGCGCAGCGGGTAAGAACACAAGCTCTAAAGTCAAAATATCTGGGTTTAAGATCTGGTTCAACTCCCTGTTAGGTGGGTGACTGTGGACGAATGATTTACCCTCTCAGAGTCCCTTTTCCTCTCTGCAAAGTGGGAGTAATGATAGAACCGACCTCGGGGTCATTGTGAGGGGTGAGTGGATTGAGGCCCCAACGGCACTGGGTGTGATACCTGGCAAGGAGAAAATGCTTACGGTTTTACTTTATAAGACGTTGCTTTATGTTACTTTTAAATAATGCTTTACGTTTTATATTATTTGCTTGTTTTTATAGTTGGGAGGTGAAGGAGATGGGTTCTTTTCCCCTTGGACTGCTGGGAACACCTTATAGCAGCACTGTAGAAGAAACTTCGGAATTGGCAGAGAAATTCACTTTGCCTTAAAATATAAACTTCGGTCGTCCACATTCCCTTGTCTGCAATTTAGAATCCCCAAAAGCTCTGAAAATGCTGAGGTGGCTCAAACCTCTTTGTGGCCACACCTGAACTCACATATTGCTCTTTACTGTCTTTATTTATTCTGTTTACTCTGAGCTGTCAGGGTTTCGATGCAGAAAGAATGATTTGGTCACCAGGTGCTGCCCTGGACCCACTGCGGGTTACTTACGGTGTGGCGTATGCATTGATTTTACCTTTCTGAATCCCTCAGATTCTGAATTCTGAAACTCACTTGGGTCCCGGAGTTCAGGTACAGGATTTCAGACCTGCACTGAACTTTAATTTGAGCGCCCTCAGTAGGCTGCTTACACAGACACACAGGTGGACACATAATGTGACACTCAGACGTTGCGCTTGCAGCTATTCTATTACATTGCAACATGGAAGGTTTAAAAACAATCGAAACCTATGGCCTAAGAAACTAGCCCAAACTCCAGTTATTCTAGGATCCACTCGATTTATCAGTGAGTCGTCAAGCGTTCATTAAATGTCTAGCTATGGACAGAATTACGCGTGATAGCCCAGAATGGAAACAACCCAAATACTCATCAGCAGATGAATGGATGAAGAAAATGTGTTCTGTCCACACAGTGGAATAGTGTTCATCCATAAAAGGGAATAAAGTGATGATATGTGCCCCAAGGGGGGGATCAAACTCGAAAATGCTATGCTTCATGAAAGCAGCCAGACAGAAAAGGCTGCATATTGTTTGATGCCATTTATGTGAAATGGATGGCCCTCTCCATACTTTGCATACGTCATAATTTTTTGTTGAAAAACTGGACATTTTGAATGTTATAATATGGTGACTCTGGGAATCAGATTCTCCCCCGCTCCTCCACCCCAGGCTTTGCCGTTGTCCACTGTGGGTTGTAATTGCTTGTTTGTTTAGTGACTTCTCTAGGCTATTTTTATAAAGACTATTTTTTGTCATGCGTGGTCAGTGAAGTCTCTCTTCTAAGATTTGACAGAGATTTCCTTAAGTGTCCAAAGAGACATTGGACAGAGATTTCCTTAAATGTCCAAAGCAAAACAAACAAACAAACCCCACATCAAACGACTCACAGTCTCTGCAGTTGAGATCTGGATGAGTGTTGGGACAGGCCTTCAACATTCAGCAGGCAGCTTGCAGCTTACGTTGGGTCTTCACTGCTGTGTGCAGGCTTTCTCTAGTTGCGGTGAGCACGGGCTACTCTTCGTTGCAGTGCACAGGCTTCTCGTTGTGGTGGCTTCTCGTTGCGGAGCACGGGCTCCAGGCACGCGGGCTTCAGTAGTTGTGGCACGCGGGCTCAGTAGTTGTGGCGCACGGGCTCAGTTGCTCCACGACATGTGAGATCTTCCCGGACCGGGGATCGAACCCGTGTCCCCTGCATTGGCAGGCAGACTCCTAACCACTGCGCCACCAGGGAAGCCCAATAGCTCTTTGCTTTTTATTGCTGGATAATGTCCCATTGTATGATGTACCGCAGTTTGTTGGCCCATTCTTCTGTTGAGAGACATCTTGGTTGCTTCCAGTTTTGGGCCGTTATGAATAAAGCTGCTATAAACATTTGTATGGACATAAGTTTTCAGCTCATTGGGGTGGATACTTAGAAGTGCGATGGCTGGATGATATGGTAAGGCCCTGTTTATGTTCAGCTTTGTAAGACACTGCCAGTGTGGAACCCTTTCAGAGCCCTTATTCCCCAAAGCATCTCACTCTCCAGCTTTTCGCCCCGGCTTTCAGTGCTGTCTGTTGTGGGCCTCAATTAATATCCTTTGCCCCAGCCTGCAGTGACTGGTTGGCTGCCTCCAACGTTATTGACAAATGCCTTCCCCATGGCCACTCTCTGCTCTGAGCAAGTTCTGAGTTAGACACAACTCAGAAGGCAACTCACAAAGGCAACACCTTTTCATTAGACCTTCAGGGGCTATTTACAGGTCAGGACAGACAGCCTCAGTTCTTTGAGAACAAGGTCCTGTCTGCTCCCTCCCACACCAGGAACCCACAAGAGAAGGTGGGTGCTGTCTTCAGTATCACTGCTGAGCTGGAGAGTGGGGAAGGCGGGGGGGTTCATTCACCTTTCTCTTGATAAGTGTTTGCTTGGTTGCTGTAAACCTTACTATTTTCCATAGTTCAGACAAGGTAGTTTTTTTCACTGTTTCTATGCTGGCATGGGTGGGAAGTTTTAAAATTAGTAATGCAAGCTTTTTACCCTATAGGTCTTTTCAGATAGTCTGTTTCCTCTTGAGCCAGCTTTGGTAATTTATATCTTTCTAGAAACCTGTCCGTTTTTTCTCTGAGTTGCGTAATTCGTTGGCATGCAGTTGTTTATAGTATTCCTTTACAATCCTTTCAATTGTGTAAGATCATGAGTGATGTCCCTTCTGTAATTTCTGATTTTAATATTTTGAATCCTTTCTCTCTCTTTTTCTTTTTAGGATACATTCTACTAGATTACATGTTACGTAGTTTATTCCTTTTCTCTTGCGGTTAGGGTTAGATTCTTTTAGTGTGAATACTTAAAGTGTGAAGTTAATCTTCATCTTTCTTTTTGTTTTTGCTAAATGATTCAAAACCTGTGGTAGTCTTTGAGCCCGAGTCTACAAGGTACAGGCTTAGACCCTGTCTGGAAACGTCTGTGTCGACTCTTGAGCGCCGGCCTCCCCGTGCGTTGAGCTCTGTGCTGACCCCTGCCTTTCCTCCTCTGCAGGCGGTGGCAGTCCTTGTCTTGTAGCCTCGTTTCTGTCGAGAAGTTGTAAATGATCTGCCTCGTTTTCCTGGTAGTTTTTAGGGTTTTCTCTTGGTCTTTAGGGTTCTGCTGTTCTGCTTGTGTGTCGAGGAGTGAATTCGTTTCTATTTGTCCTGCTCTGGCCTTGCAGTGCTTGGTCTTGATTAACCATATACCTTCAAGAATCATATCTTTAAGTCTGGAGCCCTGTGCTTCCGCAGTTCTGGAAATCCCTCCACCGTTCTCTCTAAGATACCATGTCTTCTCCATCCTCTCCTCTTCCCTTTCAGGACCCCTTTTAGGCATATGTTGGACTTCTGCATTTGCTTCTTCATTTGTTTCTCTCTCTGCACTGAATTCTGGGGGGGGGGGGATTATCTTCAGATTGCTCTCCACATTCATTATTTGTCTCTTTAGCACTGTTTAATCTGCTGTTTAACCCTCCCAGTGGGTTTTAAATTTAAAAGTCTTTCATTTCTAGAAGTTTCATTTGTTTCTTTTAAAAAATGTCCTTGCCCCTTGTATCCTCTTCTTTTCTCTGCTAGGTTTTGTTGTCTCTCATCCTATTTTTAACTAGTTCTTGAGATGCTTTTCAAGGCTTGTGTGCAGTGTTTTTCTTTCATTTATTTACTTTTCCTGTGGATGGCTTGGCTCTTGCAGGGTCCCAGGTCTCCCTTCCTGTGAACTCAAGTCCCTGTTTCCTTCTCCGTGTGTCTGTTACAGCCTCAGGCCCAGCCTCCAGCGTAGGGCTCTTTAAGAGAAATATAATATGAGCCGTGCTTATAATTAAAAATTTGCAAATAGCCACATTAAAAAATAAAGAGGTAGGGCTTCCCTGGTGGCGCAGTGGTTGAGAATCCGCCTGCCGATGCAGGAGACACGGGTTCGTGCCCTGGTCCGGGAAGATCCCACATGCCGCGGAGCAACTAAGCCCGTGAGCCATGGTCGCTAGGCCTGTGCGTCCGGAGCCTGGGCTCCGCAACGGGAGAGGCCACAACAGTGAGAGGCCCGCATACCGCAAAAAAAAAAAAAAAAAAAAAAAAAAAAAAAAAAAAAAAAAAAAAAAAAAAAAATAAAGAGGTAGATGAAATTAATTTTAATAACATATTACATTTAAGCCAGCAGATCCAAAATATTATCATTTCAACATATAATCAATATGAAAATGAATTATTTTTGGCACTAAGTCTCCCGAATCCAGTGTATTTGACACTCACAGCAGGTCTCAGTTCGGGGCCGCATTTCAAGTGTGTCATCACCACATGTAACTGGTGGCCGCTATATTGGATGACAGTTCCAGGCCCTGTGTTGGAGTCTGACTTTCCCCTTGGGCCAACTTGTGCTTGCACCTGTGGCTTTGAGTTTCCTCATTGTTGCTGGCACTTGGGGTCTTACCTGTCTCTTGAGCTTGACTCTGTATTAAAAAAGATCTTTTCTCATATCTCTATGTATTTATAGTTGGAGAAAGAGGTCAGTTTAGTCCACCATGTTGCCAAAATCCTTTCTTTTATTCCTTACAACAATCTTTTTTTTCCTTCTTTTTTTAAAAAAAAATTTTTATTGGAGTATAGTTGATTTACAATGTTGTGTTAGTTTCAGTTGTACAGCAAAGTGAATCAGTTATACATATACATATATCAAGTCTTTTTTGAGATTCTTTTCCCATATAGGCCATTACAGAGTATTGAGTAGAGCTCCCTGTACTATACAGTAGGTTCTTATTAGTTATCTGTCTTATATATAGTAGTGTGTATGTCAATCCCAATCTCACAATTTATCCCTCCCCCCCACCATCCCCTGGTAACCATAAATTTGTTTTCTACATCCATGACTCTACTTCCATTTTATAAATAAGTTCATTTGTACACCCCCTTTTTTTTAGATTCTACATATAAGTGATATCATATAATATTTGTCTTTCTGTGTCTGACTTATTCACTCAGCATGACAATCTCTAGGTCCATCCATGTTGCTGCAAATGGCATTATTTTGTTCTTTTTTATTGCTGAGTAATATTCCATTGTATATATGTACCACATCTTCTTTTTTTTTTTTTGGTACGCGGGCCTCTCACTGTTGTGGCATCTCTCGTTGCAGAGCACAGGCTCCGGATGCACAGGCTCAGCGGCCATGGTTCACGGGCCCAGCCGCTCCGCGGCATGTGGGATCTTCCCGGTCTGGGGCACGAACCCGCGTCCCCTGCATCGGCAGGCAGATTCTCAACCACTGCGCCACTAGGGAAGCCCACCACATCTTCTTTATCCATTCCTCTGCTGATAGACATTTAGGTTGCTTTTTCCTTACAACAGTCTTATGATGGAGGTACTCTTATGCTCAGTTTACAGATGAGGAAACCAGGGCTCATGGAGCTTAAGTGACTTGCCCACGGTCATGATCCACCATGCGTGTTGCCATCTCATAATTATGATTCCTCCTCGTTCATTCTCAGGAATTAAACACCACCAAGAGCTCTCTCCTCCCTGACTCCTTACACGGCCTTGCTTGTCTAGAGAGTAGCTCTTGACCGAGACCTCGCAGTGGAGAGCCATGGACCAGTGCAGCCTGGGGGACAAGGGCACCCTTCCATCCGAGATGCACCTCCCTTCGTTTCCCGAGAGCCAGGCACTCAAATGCAGCGACACCCTCAACCGGGATCTGGGGCCCGGCTCACGAGACCTGCTGTACGACGGCCTGAGCCGCTTGGACCTGTACCCCAGCCTCCCGATGCCCGACGCGCCCCGCGAGATGCCGGAGGACAACTTGGGTGCCCTGTCCCTGTATTCAGGGGAGGACAGTGACTCCATGAAGCTGCTGGAGAAGTATGCAGATCCAGAACCTCAGACTTCCTTACAAGGTGAGGCTGTCCACCCGGGTCCCCGGCCTGGCGGGCTGTTTGAGAGTTCCTGTGGCTGGTGAGGCGTTGAGTGTACCCAGAATGGTTAAGAACGTTGTTCTCTTCCACGGGCCAATAGGGAACAGTCACTTTTTTCCTACTTGGAAATTGTTCCCAACTTCCTAGTCAAGGAAACTGAACACGGCTCCTGGGGAATAACGTTGAGAAACTTGAATGTTTGGGGGTGTCCTAATCTCTTGTGTGGTGTGGGCAGACCTTTGAGTTGATGGAACACTTCTCCATCCATCACCACGTCTCAGAGGCTCCTTTCGCGTGTCCAGAATGACCCAGTATCCTGTCCACGTGCTCCTTGGTTGTCTAACCTTCCTAAACCTCATTGTCTCCATCTGTAAAGTGGGGGACAATAATACCCACTCTGCTTCCCCCCAAGAGTGACAGCAGTAAGAAGCAAAAGAAGAAATGAAAGTAAAAGCACTTTGCAGGCTGTGAAGCACTGGACAGATGGTAGTGATTTTTACCAATACTGTTAGAATACCTTCCATCGATGCAGTTCTAAGTCTTTCTCTTCCGCAGCGGAGGAGCAAAGGGAGAACTGATGGAATAGTCAAAGACCTTGGTTAAATCACCTTTTGGTTTACCTTCAGACTTCCGCCATAGGATAAATTTGATTTTTGTTTTTCACCCACTTCATGGGTTCTTGGGTAAGTTGCCTAGACGAGTTGACTAAGAGCTCTTTGATATTTATAATCACACCACACGCGTGGAAGGCCACATCCGGAACAGCCCTGCAGAACAAATGTCAATGTTAATTGGGATCAGCAGCTCAAGAAATGTCCTGCATACTCGCTAGAATGAAAAGCTACTGAGGTCCGCACGCCACACAACGTAGACAAGCCATCAGCCTTGTCCCTGTGTTGGAACCATGGCTAAATGTGAAACCCTAGAAACCAAGGACATCCTTGGCATTGCAGGTGCTGGGCCAGGCCCAGCTACAGTGATTAAGGTTCTCAACCTGAACCACAGAAATTACCTAAAAATGCTGCTAGGGTGAGTACGTGTGCGTTTTGCTGGGCAGAGAAACTGTGAGTTTTCACCAGATTTTCATATGGGTCTGTGCCCCCCAGCGAGTGTTACAAAACATTAATCTAGTTCAATTTTTCCTAATTTGTTTCAAACTTGAGGATTTTTTTTTGGTTACCGTATTTTAAAAAATCCACTGAACGTTAAATTTTAACTCTTTACACTTCTCTAACTTAAATTCAGATTCATACAAATGGATATGCTTATATTTTTTAATTAGAAAAGTAATACATATTTATATAGAAAACTTAGAAAATAAAGAAAAGTAATAACAAGAAAAATCTCCACCATGGCTCCCGCACATGGATTTTTGAAAAACTTAGGTGAAGCCACTAGGGTACACATGGTTTTGCAGAGATGTATTAAGTGTCTAATTCATTTGAAGTTTCCAAAACTTAGTGTGTCTGCTTTCTCATATGAAGGTAGACTATTCGGCTGTCATTGTGATGGTTATTCCATTGTATTGTCGGATCATATTCTTGCCTGATAGACCATTATAGTGGATCTGTGAATAACTTTTACATTGAGTTTTCCCTTGGATGAGTTCTTCACACATATTCCTCCCTGTAGGCTTGCTGGTCGGAGAACACACACAGTTTTAGGGCTTGTGCACACACTTTCCGGGAGGAGCAAGTGGCTTCCCGGGCCAGTGACTCAGTGTGCCTGTTTTTCAGCGTCCCTGCCAAGTTTTTTGAAACCACATTTTGTTGTCTAGTTTAACAGTGGCTTTAATGAGCATTTTATTTATTAATTTATTTTTAGAGAAAAACTTCTGTTTATTTATTTAGGCTGCGTTGGGTCCTCGTTGCTGCACGCGGGCTTTCTCTGTTTGTGGCGAGCAGGGGCTACTCTTCATTGCGGTGCGCGGGCTCTTGATCGCGGTGGCTTCTTGTTGCAGGGCACGGGCTCTAGGCACACGGGCTTCGGTAGTTGTGGCACGTGGGCTCAGTAGTTGTGGCTCGCAGGCTCTAGAGCGCGGACTCAGTAGTTGTGGCGCATGGGCTTAGTTGCTCCGCGGCACGTGGGATCTTCCCGGACCAGGGCTCGAACCCGTGTCCCCTGCATTGGCAGGCGGATTCTTAACCACTGTGCCACCAGGGAAGTCCTAATGAGCATTTTATTTTATTTTTTTAATTTATTTATTTTAAATACTCATCTTTAAAAAAAAAAAATTTATTTATTTATTTGGTTGCACCGGGTGTTAGTTGCGGCAGGTGGCTCCTTAGTTGTGGCATGCGAACTCCCACATGCATATGGGATCTAGTTCCCTGACCAGAGATCGAACCCAGGCCCCCTGTATTGGGAGTCTTATATGGAGGAGTGGAGTCTTATCCACTGTGCCACCAGGGAAGTCCTCTAATGAGCATTTTAAAAGTAAGTTAGCAAGGCAAGGACTTTCCCACATGGGAGTCCTATTTTCCCTCATTTAAACTGTTAGAATCATTTGACCGCTCGACACAGCAGTTTTTCATACGAAGAAGATGTAGACCAGGCAGGTTAAGTGACAGGTGGCCAGAGACAGAGTTGGGATGAGAGTCGAGGTTCCTTTCTGCTGTGTCTCTCAACCTACATCTCAGCCACAGAGAATTAGCATTTGGAGTCCTTTAGTGCAACATCCATGGCCTGACCCATTGGATTCTTGGGTCCAGCCTCTGCTGCACCCTAGATGAAGGGCAGTTTCTAACCTTGCTATTGCGGGAGGCAGTCCAATCCATCGTAAGGGGTAGAAAAATCTTCCACGATTCATCCGTCCAACAGTTACTGCGTGCCTACGAGCACAAGAGTGGGAATCCCGGGGGCTGGGAACACAGCAGCAAGCCTGCAGAGTTCTTAGTTCTTGTATCCACTGTCCTTACGTTTCTAGTGATTTAAGATCAGCTTCCCTATACTTTTTTTTTATACATCTTTTTAATATAAATTTATTTATTTCTTTTTGGCTGCGTTGGGTCTTCGTTGCTGCATGTGGGCTTTCTCTAGTTGCAGCAAGCGGGGGCTACTCTTCGTTTTGGTTCACGGGCTTCTCATTGAGGTGGCTTCTCCTGTTGCGGAGCACGGGCTCTGGGCGCGTGGGCTTCAGTAGATGCGGCACGCGGGCTCAGTAGTCGTGGCACACGGGCTTAGTTGCTCCGCGGCATGTGGGATCGTCCTGGACCAGGGCTCGAACCCGTGTCCCCTGCATTGGCAGGTGGATTCTTAATCACTGTGCCACCAGGGAAGCCCCTCCCTTTACCTTTTATTCATCAAATCTAGCTCTGCCCCTTGTAGCAAGACAGAAGCAATCTGCTCCCTCCTCCACATCCTGGCCCTTCAGCTACTTGAAGACATCTCCCTCTCCCACATGGACATTCCCAGCCCCTTCACCTGTTCCTCTGATGACGTGATTCGTGGAAATACCTTTTATCATTTACACAAGGAGTACAGAAACATGGAAAATTCAGATATACAGAAAGAGGAAAATTAAGTTGATCCATGATCCTACCAATCAATCCCATTCTGTTTGTTTCTATTCAAATTTATTTTTCCCTTTTAAAGACTAGATCATTCTGTTTTTCAGCAGTCCGCTTGTTAGTGGCACAGCACTTAGTGGTACAGCAAGAACATCCTTTCACGTCATCGGATATTTTCCTACAGTTTTATCTTAAATGCCTGCGCCATAGACCATTGAGACCAGACTGCAGTCACCCACCTGCCCTCGTGTCAGTTATTAGGTGGTTTCTCACATTTCACCAGGAAAAACAATGCTGCAGTTAACTCACTTGCAGTTACTGCAAGATTTCTGTTAATTTGTACAGACCTGCATTAATTTCCTTAATTAAAAAGCCCAGAGTGGAATTGGCTGGGAGAAAGGACTTAAACTTTTCTAAGATTTTGCATTGTGCATTTCTGGATCGCACTTGCAAGTGTGCTGTTGATGTTACCGTCATAAAGCCCCGCCCGTCGTGTCACCCTGTCCTGGAAGCGCTCAGACTGTTGCCGTCCCCTCCCTTATACCCCGCAAGTGTGGCTTCAAGATTGGGTGCTGCCCTGGAGGGGTGGCCTGACCAGGGTCCCTTCTCCCCCTCACCTGGTGCTAAACCTGGTCTTCTCTGCGAGTGAAGCTGCTGAAGTGGGGGTAAGGGCTCTTGGCCGACTGCCTGAGTCCGCTGTGGTCCGAAGGTGGCAGAGCGCTTCCGCCTGGGCTCCGATGTCCCCGGATGTCATAACCTGTGTTTTCTCCCTCTGTCTAGACCTGGGGCTAGGCGTGCTCAAGGTGCCCAAAGAGGCTGACGAAGGGGGCAGGGCCACGTCTGGGAGCACGAGGAAAGGAAAGCGGCAGCACAGTTCCCCTCAGAACCCACTCCTGGACTGCAGCCTCTGTGGGAAGGTGTTCAGCAGTGCCAGTTCTCTCAGCAAGCACTACCTGACGCACAGCCAGGAAAGGAGACACGTGTGCAAAATCTGCAGCAAGGCCTTTAAGCGTCAGGACCACCTGTATGTAGGAGTCTGGTCAGGACGTCTGTTCAGGGGGCTGCTGGGGGCTGGGCGTGTTCCTGGTTCTTTTGCATCCCCTCCCATCCACCTGTCCTGCCCCCGCCCCCACCATCGGGTGTCCCAGGTGTGTGCGACCTCTGCGCCTCCCGCGGCCAGTGTTTGTGGGGGCAGGACCTACACTGCCCCAGACAGCCCGCCCTCCCCAGCCTCCAAATTCACTCCAGTGAGGAGCGCGCCACTGCGATTTGCAGGCAGGACCCTTGTGCTTTAAAAACACGCTCCAGAGGCAATTTTGTCATGGAGGGAGTTGGGCTAACTCTGTAGAGAAATTTTCAGAGTCCCTGGTAGGTGTCTGAGCAGAACAGATATGCACTCCATGAGGGATATATGTTGGGATAACACCAGGGCGTGAGGGGTTCTGAAATGCCTGTTTCTAGAACATGCAATGGAGTGTTCACTCTTTTTTTTCCTTTTTAAATTCCCCCTTTTTTGAACTCGATTTTTTTTTTTTTAACTTGACTTTAAAAAGCAAGCTCAGTATAAGAGTTAGGAGCAGAATGCCGTTTGTTCTTCGTGTCTTAGAAATGATAAGCTTTTCTTGCTGCTGAGGGAGGAGAGAGAGACTTTCAAACCGAGAGACTTGAAAGTGGGAGAGGACGATCCCTTGCATTTTTACAGCTCGCCCAGCCTTTACTGAGGGCTTCGATGAATCCCGCTTTCATTTTATCCTCTCCCGTCTCCCCGTGAAGGATGAGAAGTGATTTACCCCTGTCACAAGCTGGTAACAGTTGGGGCTAGAAAGTGGGTCTCCGGATCCCCTCTCCGCTGCTTCCCTCAGATGGGGGCCAAGGGTCCACGCTTGGGAAAAAGGGTTTTACTGTTTGTTGGGCCACATTGATTAGAACCGTCCAGAGTAGGATTGTTGGGACCCATTTGTTTATATTTATAATATGTTAATGTAGATATAAGTATGATGTAAATATAATACATACTTGCATTCTTTTATATTTGCAGAAATTATAGGCAATTTGGCTTTTTTTTTTTTTTTTTTTTTTTTTTTTTTTTGCTGTGGGGCTCCCAGGTCGCTGTCTAGAGGAATCCTGTGGGAAGGCAAAGACCCCTTTGTTCAAGGAAGGACCATCCCCAAGTTAGCATTTCCTCAAGTGCGTTCTCAGTTCCCGGGGATGCTAAAAGGGGCTATTAAAAAAAAATGGTTTTGTGGGCAAATAAGTTTGAGAGACATGGAAAGTTAAACAGATATCTCTTTATCTACTCTGTGGCTTTTCAGTTTGCTACTATGAACCTCCAAGAGGTAAACAGTGTTTTTTCCAAACTTACTTGCCGGCTGAGCCCAGGTCCTCAGGGAGCAACTCTGGAGACTGGTGTTGCTTAGGAACCCACTTTGGGGAACTCTGACTTGGCTCCCACTGATTTTTTTAAATCTCAGATTAGGGGTTTGCTTAAGGGTGAGGGAAAGAGCTCCCCCTTCCAGATGGCTTTGACCGTAGCAGAGGTCTTTCCTCGTAGGGTCTGAGGTGCGATGCTGCTGCCCCCTGGGGACACTCCTGGGGTCCTGCAGTGGGTGACCCACGCCGAGACACCCGCTAATTTCCTCCTCATGTGATTCCAGGACCGGGCACATGCTCACCCACCAGAAGACCAAGCCCTTTGTGTGCATTGAGCAGGGCTGCAGCAAGAGCTACTGCGACTACCGCTCCCTGCGCCGGCACTACGAGGTCCAGCACGGCCTGTGCATCCTCAAGGAGGCCCCCCCGGAGGAGGAGCCCTGCGGGAGCTCACCCCACGCGCCCGAGGCGCCCAGGCAGCCCGCACCCGCGAGCCTGCGGTCCCTGGGGCCCCCGGAAGCCCCATCCCCCAGCTCCCTCTTGCCCAACCGAGACCTCCTGCGCTGTATCGTGAGCAGCATCGTCCACCAGAAGATCCCTTCTCCCTGGCCAGCCCCGGGCGGGCCTTCAGACGGCGGCGAGGGGAGGAACACGGCCTGTTCCTGCCCGCCCTCGTCAGGGTCCTCCTCCTGCCGCCCAGCCAGCACCCCGGCGGCCCCGGGAGCCCTGGGCACTGAGGTTCCCGAGGAGCCCCGGCCCACACGGAAGGAGCCTGCCACGGACGTGTTCACAGCCGTCCACTCGCGGGCAGCGAAGAACAGCGGCCCCGACCCAGGCGAGCCGGAGCTGCCGCTGGTCCAGCCCCCCTCATCCCTGGAGGGCTGGCCCGAGGGCGCTCCCCTGCCCGCCTGCCTGCCTCTGTTCCGTGGCCAGACTGTCCCCGCCAGTTCCCAGCCATCAAGCCACAGTTTCCAGTGGCTCCGAAACCTGCCGGGCTGCCCTCAGGGCAGAGGAAACAGTATGTTTGTCGTCCGCAAGCCCTCTGCGGTGCCGTCCCGGGGGGGCCCCGAGCCTGGCCCCGGGCTCAGCAGCGATTCCCCTGCGGGGGAGCCCTCGCCCAGCCGGGGCACCGGTCTGGAGGACACGCCGCCCTTCCCTCGCACGCTCCTGCAGGCACCGGGGGAGGCCTTGGGTGGCCCCAGGTACGCCAGCACCAGCGGCGAAGACGACTCCTCGGCCTCCAAGAAGAGCAAGTTTGACTGCGGCTCCTTCTCGCGGCAGAGCCCTGGTGAGCCCCGCCCCCAGGACGGCCCGAGGCCCAGCGGCTTCCAGTCGGACGCGGACGCCACGTCGCTTTTCCGGCAGCTGCTCCTGAAGTCCCAGGAGCCTCTGGTGAGCCACGAGCAGACGCAGGCATTCCAGATGATCACCCAGTCCCAGCGGATCTTCTCCCACACCCAGGTGGCCGCCGCCTCCTCCCAGCTTCCCATGCCCGACGGCAAGCGAGTTGCCCTGAAGTCACTGCAGGAGCCGTGGCCGCAGCAGCCCCCACCTATGGCGCCCACTGTTGACTCTCTCCATGCTGGCCCCATGAACCCTGAGCCAGAGGGATCCCTAGCCCGCAGGAGAAAATCCACACCCGCTTTCCCCACGGAGGCCTCCCCCAGCAGCGCGAGCCAGGACACAAAGGGGAGACCAAAAGCGGCTGCTGCTCCGCCTGCCCTTACGGCGTCGTCCCTGGACCCTCCCGGGAACCCAGACATCTCCTCTCCGGCCAAGCAGTTGAGATCCTCGAAAGGGACCTTGGGCCGGGGGAACACCTTCTCCCCCGGCGGCCTGCGTCAGACCCAGTTGGGAGGGGAGGAGCCATCCAGAGCCCACCTCCCAGGGAAGCAGGCCCAGGCTGAGAATGGCACGGCTTCCGGGGCCACAAAAGGTGAAAAGGGCTCGGCCTGCCCCCGGGGCAGAGGCTACAGGCTCTTCTCTGGCAACTCCAGGGCCCAGCGCTTTTCAGGCTTCCGGAAGGAGAAGGTGAAAATGGATATGCGCTGTGCGGCTTCTCCAAGCCAGGTGGCCATGGCCTCCTTCTCGTCGTCGGCTGGGCCTCCAGCAGATCCCCCCTGGGACTCCAAGTCCAAGCTGACGATATTCAACAGGATCCAGGTACCAGGGCCCTCTCACGGGACCTTGACCATGCGGGAGGCAGAGTCTCGTCCTTACCTGTTTCCATGTTTCTAACTTGTCCAGGTACCACATTTAACCTCAGCAAACCCTCAGTTGCAGTTTGTCTACAGAGGGGGGAATGAAGGTCCAGAGAAGTGACGGTTCCTCCCATCACCCTCCACCCCGCAACACACACACACAAAACAGAACAGGGCTTCGGAGTCGTCAGAGACACTTTGTGTCATGTTTCTTCACTAAAACTTTTTCTGTTTGCTTGCTTTCTGCCTTTGCTTCCTTTTGGATTTGCCTCCTTCACTTCTTCAGAGAATGTCAAGGCAGAGCTCCTTTGCCCTTGATATTCGTTGTGTGAAATGCTGTGTCTTTTCTGGTTGTGAATCACAGGTTCACAAGTCCGACTTGGCCCCTGCTGCAGGCCTGGCGCCGGTCCGCCCTTGTGGAGCAGCTTGGGTCCTCCCACATCGTGCCCACGGGGTCCTGGGCGCAGAGAGCTCGGCCACTTCTCTTCGTGATGTTCCGAGGTCCAGCATCCTTCCTGTCACACCGCTGCTACCTCTTCCTCTTTTTTTTTTTTTTAACAGCTTTAATATTCACGTACCATCTAATTCACCATTTTGAAGTGTACCATCCAGTGGTTTTTAGTATGTTCACAAGGTCACACACCCATCAGCACTCTTTGCCAAAACACTTTCATCACCGCAGAAAGAAACCCCACGCCCTTTGTTGTCACCCGCAATCTCTCCATCCCTCCCAGCCCCTGGCAACCAGGGATCTACCCTCTGTCTCCAAGGATTTGCCTATTCTGGACACTTCATGTGATTGGAATCATATGCTACATGGCCTTTTGTGTCTCTTGCTTCTTTCACTTAACGTGATGTTCTCAAAGTTCATCTGTGTCGTAGCATGGATCAGAACTTCATTCCTTTTTATTGCTGAGTAATTTGTCCATTGCATGGATACACCATATTTTACTTATCCCTTCATCAGTTGATGGATATTTGGGTTGTTTTCGCTTCTTGGCCATTGTGGTAACGCTGCTATGGACATCCGTGTACAGATTATTGCTTAGGCATATGTTTTCATTTCTCTTGGGAAATACCTAGGAGGGGAATTGCTGGGCTATAGGGTAATTCTATTTGAGGAGGTGCCAAACTTTTCCAAAAAGCTGTGCTGTTTTATATTCCTGCCCAGAGCGTATGAGGCCTCCAGTTTCTCTGCATCCTCGCCAACACTTGTTATTGTGCAGTTGTTTCTTTTTATTACGGCCACCTTAGTGGGTGGGAAATGATAATCTTATTATGGTTTAATTTGCATTTCCCTGATGGCTAATAATCCTGATCATCTTTTAATGTGTTTATTGGCCACCTGTATATCCTCTTTGGATAAGTGTCTATTCAGAGTCTTTGCCCATTTTTGAATTGGGTTGTGTTTTTATTATTATTGAGCTATGAGAGTTCATTGTGTATTATAGATACGTAAATATACATAGTCCCTTATCAGATACATGATTTGCAACTCTCTTCTCTTATTCTGTCTTTTCACTTCTTGATGATGTCCTTTGAAGCACAGAAGTTGTAGGTTTTGAAGTTCAATACGTTCTGTCTTTTGTTTGGTTTTGGAGTCATCCAAGAAACCACTGCCTACTCCAGGGTCACCAAGAATTACACGTGTGTTTTCTTCCAAGTCTTACAGTTTTCACTCTTGTATCTCATTTCTGATATGTTGGCTCAGATGTATTTTCGTCTTCAGGGTGGAAATATCTACCGGCTCCCCCGCCCGATGAAGGAGGAGAACATGGCAGGTGGCTGGTAAGTTCAGAAGCCCCTCGGGAATCCTCTGGTGGCTTTGATGTGCTGGCCCTGGGTGAGCGAGCTCTGGATGCTTCACTCCTGAAAGGGCCGCCCCAGGCCGCAGAGAATCGGGGGCCTTGTCTCTCCATTTCTTAGGGTTCGTCCAGAGCTGTCAGAGGATCAGTGTTTGGGGACGGAGTCCCATTCTCCCTTCCTTCCCCACAGTAACCAGCACAATGGTGGTCCCACAGACTGGGCAGAGCCAAGGAGCACTTACGTCTGCAAGAATTGCAGCCAGATGTTTTATACAGAGAAGGGGCTGAGCAGCCACATGTGTTTTCACAGCGACCAGTGGCCGTCACCTCGAGGGAAGCAGGAGCCGCAGGTGAAGGGGCGCGAAGCTGCCATTCATCTCAGGATGGAGCCGTCCTCCTGCGGGGAGCCTGGCTGGGGGCCAGGAGTCAGGGCTGTGCTGCTCTGGAGGGTCCCCTTGCTCCCTCTTAAAGGGCTGGCTCTTCTCTGTGTGTAGGTGTTTGGCATGGAGTTTCGCAAGCCACCAAGACAGGTGCTGAGGCTGGAGGGGGACGGGCAGAGTCCCCCAGGAGCCAGGAAGTCCTCGGACAACGTGACTGCAGCCCCTTTGGTGGTCCCTGTGTCGGTGCCTGTGGCTCCAGCGAACCATCCCCCGGGGAGCAAGGTGGGTGCACTTCCTTCCAGCTGCTTTCCACCTGCCAGTGGGAGCTGTGAGAAAAGCCCCCAAATCCTGACTCCAGAAGAGCTTGGTTTGCGTGTTCATTCATCCATTCAACCTCCAGTGAACTTCCTCTGTGTCTGGCCCTGTGCTGGGCAGGGCTGGGGACACTGCAGTGACCACAACAGGCCTGCCCCTGTCTCCTGGGGCTCCCAGCCCAGCGGAGTAGATAGACCCATCCCCGGACACTGACGACCCAGAATGGGCCGGGCTGGGAGAGGGAGCTGTGGGAGCCCCGAGAGGGCACCAGAGACCCTGCCTGAGGAGGGGGCTGTTGGAGCTGAGCTCTGGAGGATGAGGAGGAGTAAGATGGGCAGAGAGGAGGGGAGGTTGCGTGGAGGTAAGAGAGAGTGTGGCAGGTCCAAGCCATCGTCTCCTCGGCCTGTGCTGGGAGGCCCCACCCGGAGAAGTTCGTGCTGGGCTCGGGGACGGGGTGCATGAAGCCCGCTGTTTGTCTCGCAGGAGCTGCTGTCGTTTTGCGGGGAACCCTTTTTCCTTTTGTCATGCTGTTGCATCCGCCTGGCCCCCACGCTTCAAGTGACAGTCACTTTAACAACGGACATGGGTTTCCACAGTGGTCTGAATGAGGGCCTCTCCTTGGGGCGTGTGGGTGCCTGAGAAGGCTCCAGCGTCCAGTGTCGCACAGCCTCGGGTCTGGAGTCCGGCTCGGGCGTGGTGGCCCTGCCCGGCTTCCTGCGCTGAGGACCCTGGGCGCGGCCGTGCGGGGTGCGCGTCTGGCTGGTCGGTACCCTTTCCCGCTCTCACGCCACCTGGAGGACTGAGCTGTGGGGCGGTGGCCTCAGGTGAGCCCCGTGGTTCTGAAGTCTCTTCTTCTCCAGGGACAGAAGGAGGACGGGGAGGAGAGAGACAGCAAGGAGAGCGGCCAACACAGGAAGCAGAAGAAGCTCCCCCGGCCCAAGGCACTGCCCGTCCCTCCTCCGCCCCCCGTGTCTGGGGAGCTGGGCCCGGGAGGGTGCCGCCGGAGCTGCCTGCGCTCGCCCGTGTTCCTGCTGGACCCCCTCCTGAAGGGGCTGTCCCGGTGCCCTCCCTACACGCCGCCCCCGATGCTCAGCCCCATCCGGGAGGGCTCCGGGCTGTGTTTCAACACGCTCTGTTCCACGTCCGCTCACGCCCGTCCCGACAGGCTCATCAGTGCCATGCTTGGTGAGTGAGGCTGATCGCCCCGCGACGGGCCTGCGGGGGGCCAGGCCCCGCCCCCTGTAGCCTTTGGCCCAGCCACTCTCGCTGGCCTACGCCTGGGTCTGGTCTGGGGCTCCCGTTGCTGTTCAGAACGATCCCAGGACCATCTGGGACCAGCAGCCTTCTAGGTGCTTATAATTTTGTAGCCAGAAAGGGAACAGACGCCATTTAGCCTAACCACCCTTCTGCCTGCCCTTTCGAGTAATTTTTTAAACAGCTTTATTGAGATATAATTCACATGCCATATGAATCACCCATTTAAAGTGTACAGTGGTTTTTTTAGTGTATTCTTAGGATTGTACACCCATCCCACAATCTCATTCTAGAGCATTTTCATCACCCCAGAAGGTTATATCCACGGGCAGTTACACACAGGCACTGTAGCCCCCAAGCCCTCAGCCCTGGGCAACCACCAGTCTACCAACCTACTTTTTCTACGAGTCTCCCTATTCTGGATACCCATGTAGTTGGAATCATACAGTCTGTGTGTGACACTCTGTGCCTGGTCGGCTCACTTAGAACAGTGTGTTCAGGGTTCACCCGTGTTGCAGTCTGTGCGTCAGTGCTTCGTTTCTTGTCATGGACGCGTGACATTCTGCATTCTCTGGACAGACGGTATTTCTTTCATCAGTTGACGCGCATTTGGGTTGTTTTCCCTTGGCTATTTCAAACAGTGCTGTTAAGAACGTTTATGTGTAAGTTTTTGTTGGACATAAGTCCTCATTTTTCCTGGGTATATACCTCAGAGTGGAATTGCTGGGTCAAAGGGTAACTATGTTTAATCGTTTAAGGAACTGCCAGACTGTTTACCACAATGGCCAAGTCATTTTAAATTCCCACCAGCATTGTATGAAAGTTCCAGTTTCTCCGCATCCTTGCTAACACTTCTTATCTGTCTTTTTTATTATAACCATCCTAGTGGGTGTAAAGTGGCAGCTCATTGTGGTTTCGGCTTACCGCTCCCTGATGGCTAATGTTCCATGTGCTTATTATCCATTTGTATGTCTCCTCGGGAGAAATGTCTATTCAGATCCTTTGCCCATTTTTTAAATTGAATTCTTATCTTTCTATTATTGAGTTGTCTCTGTTCCTTATATATTTTGGACGCAAGCCCCTTATCAGATATATGATTTGCAAATTCTCTCCCATTCTGTGGGTTGTCTTTTCGTGTTACTTATGATATGGTTTGCAGTACACAAGTTTTTAATTTTGATGAAGTCCAACTTACTTTTAGGTCTGCGATCAATCTTTAGTTAACTTTCATATATTGTATCAGGTAGGAGTCCAAATTCATTCTTTTGCATGTATGTATCAGTTCTAACAGCACTTGAAAATTCTGTTCTTTTCTCATTGAATTGTCTTTGGTACTTTTGTGGAAAATCAGTTGACCATAAATGATTTGAGATTTTTCTCCTTTTTAAATACAGACATTCTACAGCTATAGATTTCCTTCTGAGCATTGCTTTAGCTACATTTTGTAAGTTTTAGTATGTTTTGCTTTTACATTCATTCAGCTAAAGTATTTTCTAATTTATCATTCCACTTCTGTTTAATACACTGATTATTAAGGAGTGTGTCGGTTAATTTTCACATATTTGTGAATTTTCCAAATTGCTGCCTTTCATTGATTTGTAATCTAATTCTCTTGTGGTCAGAGAACATACTTTGTTTCTTTTCTAATTTAATTAATTTAATTTACTTTTATTTTTTTGGCCGTGCTGTGCTGTTTGCAGGATCTTAGTTCCCCGACCAGGGATCAAACTCATGCCCCCTGCAGTGGAAGCGTGGAGTCCTAACGACTGGACTGCCAGGGAATTCCCTTAAATTTATTTTAAAATTAAAATTTATTGAGGCATGTTATATGGGCTAGAATACGGTCTGTCTTGAAGAATGTTCCATGTGAATTTGAGAAGAATGTATTCTACTGATGTTTGGTGGAATGCTGTATTTTGTCTGTTTTGTCTAGTTAGTTTCAATTTCCTTGTTGATCTGCTGCCTAGTTGCCCTATCCACTGTTCAAAGTATTGAAATCTCCAACTATTATTTTTTAATGGTTTATTTCATTCTTCAATTCTGTCGTTTGTTGCTTCGTGTATTTTGGGGCTCTGTTTTTAGGTGTGTATATGTTTGTAATTGTCGTATCTTCCTCGTGGCTTGACCTTTTATCATTATGATGTGATTGTGATATCATTTGTCATGATTACAATAATTTTATCATTATCTCTAGTAATATTTTTTGTTTTAAAGTCTAATGTGCCTGACATTAGTATAGCCATTCCATTCTCTTTTATGGTTGTTGTTTGCTTGGTATATATTTTTCTCTTTTACTTTCAGCCTATTTGTGTCTTTGAAAATAAAGCATGTTACCTATGGACACCATTAGTTGGATCATGTGGTTTTTTTATCCAGTCTTAAAAACTCTGCCTTTTGATTGGTTTGTTTAATCCATTCTTGTTTAATGTTATATTGACATGGTTGGATTTACATCTGCCATTTTGCTTTTCATTTTCTATATGTTACATGTCTTTTTCTCCCTCTGTTCCTCCTTTCCTGCTTTCTTTTGTATTAAGTGAGTATTTTCTAGTGTAACATTTTCATTCCTTTAATTTTTCACTTTTTCTTAGTCATTTCTTAGTGGTTGTTCTAGGACTTAAAATATATGTCTTATCAGAATCTGTTAGGATGTGTAATAACTCATTAAAAATGAAATATAGAAACACTGCTCCTATCTAGCTCTATTCCTTCTAACTCTTTTGCTATTATGTGTGAGAGACCCAGTAATACCTTACTGGTCATGTTTATTGCTTTATATAATTTTATTTCGTGTAAAAAAAACTGAGAGAATAAAGGAAAGCAAGCATGATTTATAGAGGTTGTTATATTAACCTTCTTATTTACCATTTCTGATCTCTTCATTTATTCTTGTGGAATTGAGTTACTGTCTGAGGTGATATTCCTTTACTCCAATGCAGCTGTGCTCCTTGTGCAGTTACTGTCACATATATTTCTATATGTTACAGGCCCACAATACCTATTGTTTTATGCAGTTGTCTTTTAAGGTACTTAAGAAAAGAAATATGTAATCATACTGATTTTTATGGTTACCCATATTTACTAGCGCTTTGCTTTTTTTTTTTTTTGGTTTGGATTCAAGTTACCATCTGATATTGTTTGCTTTCAATCTGAAGAACTTTCTTTAGTATTTATTTTTATTAGGGATATATAATTCACATACCATGCAGTTCATTCCTTTAAAATATATAATTCAGTGGTTTTTAGTATATTCACAGAGCTGTGCAACCATCACTACCATCAGTTTTCAGAAATTTTCATCATCCCCCAAAGAAGCCCTGTACTTATTAGCAGTCCCTCCTTTCCATCCTCCCCACCCCCAGCCGTGGGTAATGACTAATCTACTTTGTCTCTATTGATCTGGCTATTCTGCATATTTCATATGAGTGGAATCATACAGTATGTGGT
This sequence comes from Kogia breviceps, assembly GCF_026419965.1. Lineage (NCBI taxonomy): Eukaryota > Metazoa > Chordata > Mammalia > Artiodactyla > Physeteridae > Kogia > Kogia breviceps. The sequence goes on from NC_081327.1 coordinate 7,464,929, forward strand.
CCTTCACGAGTGCCTTCTTTTAGTTAGCATGATGTTTTTAGGTTTCATCCATGTTGCAGTACATATCAGTACTTTGTTCCTTTTTGCAGCTGAGTAATATTTCACCTTTAATATTTCTTGTAAGACAGGTCTGCCAGCAACAGATATTCTCAGTTTTTATTTATCTGGGAGTGTCTTTATTTTACTTTCATTTTTGAAAGATAACTTGCTGAATATAAGATACTTGGTTGACACTTTTTTACTTTCAGTAATTTGAATATATTATCCCATTGCCTTGTGACCTACATCATTTCTGTTAAGAAGTTAGCTGTTAATCTTACTGTAGTGCCCTTGTATGTAACAAATTGTTTCTCCCTTTTTGCTTCCAAGATCTTATCTTTATTTTTGCTTTCAACATTTTGCCTATGTTATGTCTGGATGTAGAGCTCTTTGGGTTTAATCTTTCTTGGGAGTTTATAGAGTTTGTTGGATATACATATTGTTTTTCATCAGATTTAGGAAATTTTCAGCCATTAATACTTTAAATATTCTGTCCCTTTCTCCCCTCTTTCTGGTACTCCCACTACATGTATATTGTTGCATTTAATGACCTCGCACATTTCTCTGAGGCTCTGTTCACTTTCCTACATTTTTTTCTCTCTGTTCCTCAGATTTCATAGACTCCATTGTTCTATCTTCAGGTTTGCTGATCGTTTCTTCTGCCAGCTCAGATCTACTGTTGAGCCCTATTTTGGTTATTGTACTTTTTTAACCCCAGAATTATTTCCATTTGGTTCTTCTTCTTTTGTTTTTTTTTTTTTGGCTGCATCGCACAGCATGCAGGATCTTAGTTCCTCGACTAGGGATCGAACCCATGCCCCCTGTGGTGGAAGCGCAGATTCTTAACCACTGGACCGCCAGGGAAGTCCACATTTGTTTCTTTTTAAAAAATAATTTCCATCTCTTAATGGCATTTTCTTTTTGATGAGAAATTTTTATTTTATCTTACTTAATTCTTTAAGCATGGGAGCCGGGGGAAGAAGAAGCCCCCATCTCCTTGGCTGCACCTACCTGGGTAGAGCTTCTGTTACAAAGGGCTAGGGGCTAGGTGGGTAAGGGAGTGGGCCATGGCTCCAATGCCACAGACTCTCACTGTTCTTACCAAGATTTAGTAGATTTTCTTGAATGAGTATTTCTTAAAATGATGTATGCCTTTAGGACAACTTGCGGAGACTTTAGCTTACTGTTCTTTTTTTTTTTTTTTTAATGATTTCTATCAGTAAATTTGTTGTTTTGCCGAGTTCCTTACTCGTTTTCAGAAGTCTTATCCCCCTTCCATGCAATCTTTTTATTTTATTGTGATGTGAACAGTTAATCTGTGATCTACCCTTTTAACAAATATTTAAGTGTGCAATACAGTATTTTTGACTATAGGTACAATGTTATACAGTGGATTTCTAGAGCTTGCTTAATTGAAACTTGATGCCCATTGATTAGTAACCTCCCATTTCCCACTCCTCCAACCCCTGGTAACACCTATTCCACTCTTTGATTATATCAATATGAATTCAACTGCTTTAGATACATTGTATAAGTGGAGTCATGCAGTATTTCTCTTTATGTGACTAGCTTATTTCACTTAGTATAATGTCCTCAGTGGTCATCCACGTTGTTGCATATTGCAGAATTTCCTTTTTTAAGGCTAAATGGTATTCCATTGTATGTTTACGTCACATTTCCTTTATGTGCTCATCTGTCAGTGGACATTTAGGTTGTTTCCACATCTTGGTTATTGTGAATAGTGCTGGAGTGAACACGGGAGTTCAGATATCTCTTTGAGGTCTTGACCGCAGTTCTTTTGGATGAATACCCAGAAGTGGGTTTGCTGCATGATATGGTAGTTCTACTTTTAATTTTTGAGGAAACTCCATACCATGCAATCTTTTTCTAATTTTTAATTTTATATTGGAGTAAAGTTGATTTACAATGTTGTGTTAGTTTCAGGTATACAGCAAGGTGATTTCGTTATACATATTCACATATCTATTCTTTTTTAGATTCTTTTCCCATATAGGTTATTACAGAGCATTGAGTATAGTTCCCTGTGCTATACGGCAGGTCCTTGTTGATTATCTATTTTATATACAGTGGTGTGTGTATACCATGCAATCTTAAAGAGCCTGCTTTCAGCTGCTCTGGAAAGGCAGGCAGAAGGGGCCTCATGGGTCAGTTCTAGCCAGTCTTCTTGAGGCTCTTCTTTGGGTATTTTCCAGATCACATGGACGGCTCTTTTGGCATCTATGTGGTGAAGGACAACACCAGGATCAGCACTGAACCGTGAGTTGGAACAGACTTAGAACCTGAGGGTCCTTCCAAAGTGGGGATGCTTTTACCCTCCTTGCATTCCAGTGTCGTTCTTTCCCAAGGGAGCCTTCATCATGGGAAAGTCGGGTCTAGATCCAGAGCCTCTCTAGGAGAGAAGTGGTGGATTTTTCCCAGGTGTTTCCCCAATATTCCTTCTGTCCAGATACACCACAGTTGGATCTCTGGGGACAGAATGCCCAGCACCCTAGGGTTCTAGGGAGAATTGGTGATGGTACAGTGAGATACTCTTTTGTAGCCATGGACTGTGGCTAGATGGATGTTACCTTGGATGTAGAAGCATGCCAGGTATCAGCACATACCTCCCCTGTCCTAGACCCCAAACGCCTGAGGCCAGAAACCTGGCGATAAAGCAAATCGGAGGAAGGAAGGGAGTATCGATACCCTTCGAGAGGTCTCTGGACTACCTGCACGTGTCTGTTGGGGTGATGAGCACTCCCTGTGTCTGAGAGATGGCCGAAGGGTCCCACAGAGCAGGGCTGTGGCCTGAGAGCAGGGCTCACCGCACATCTCTCTTTTATTTCCCATCTTGGTAACACACATATGTCTTGTATGTCCGTGTGTGTGGCCTCATTTCAGACACATCAACATAGGAAGCCGGTTTCAGGCTGAGATCCCAGAGCTCCAGGACAGATCACTGGCTGGAACTGACGAGCATGTAGCTTCTCTGGTCTGGAAGCCATGGGGAGATGTGATGAGCAACCCGGAAACGCAGGATAGAGGTGGCTGAGACTTTGGGGCCAGGTTCCCAAGGGCCCTCCTCCATCTCCAAGGAGTTTCTCCTCCCAGTTCTCACCTTGACCAAGAAGCAGTGATCCCCGGGCGGGGGCGGGGTGGGCAGAGCTGGCCTTCAGCGCAGTATTGCTGTGCTGTGCTGCAGTCCCTTGCCCCACCTCTGCTCTCACCCAGTCGCTGGCCAGGCCATCCAGAGCAGGTGCCAGGCGCGGGGTTTCTGCCCGTCCTCCTTGCCCCTCCCTTCCCTCAGCCTGCTTTTAACAGAGAGGTGAGGGAGATGGCGACAGGAGCCCCCCCGCCCCATCTGCGCTGTCGGGGAGGTTTCCTCGCTGGCACTTGCCGACCCTCTGTGTCTCCTCTCCTTCCCGCTGCCGGGCTGCCCGCTGGAAACAGTGACCGAGCTCTGCAACGTGGCCTGCTCCAGCGTGATGCCAGGAGGGGGCACCAACCTGGAGCTCGCTCTGCACTGCCTGCACGAAGCCCAGGGCAACATCCAGGTGAGGTGCAGGCGAGGGTGGGCTCAGAGGAGCTGTGGGAAGCTCCCTGCTCTCTTAGGGCCAGGGGCTCTGGGCGCAAGCCACGTGCCTTCTACTTGGGGCTTTGCAGCTCACGAGAACCAAAGGCTGGCCACCCACCCTTCTCCCTGGTCGCTTTGGGACTGGTGGTGTCCTTGTGAACGTAGGGGAAATGCACACATATGGGCTCAATCAGTTATTTATCTGGGGTGACGGCAGAGCACCAGGGTTCCTCCAGCATTACCTCATCTCAGCGGCACTGGGGAGGGGGTGCCTAGCAGAACCAACTCAGGGCCTGCATTAATCTGGTTTATTTACTGAACTTTAACTTTTTGATTAAAAATGGTGTATGAAAACCTCTGATGCAACAGAAATGCCTCTGCCTCCTCCAAGGACCCTCCTCACAATCCTGAAGTTTAGAAAATAAAGAAGTCCAACTCTGTGTAGTGGGAGAGGAAGTCACGTCACCCGAGTTGGAGACCCAAGAGGCAGGGCTACATGGTGCTTCTTCTCAAGCTGAGAGGCAGTGGCCGGCACGTGGTGGATGCTGGGCAGAGTAATCAGCACGTAGTTACCGGGTCCTCCTGATACCTGGTGACGTCGTGGTATCAGGCTGGGGCCAGCTCAGGGGCCCATTCTTGGTTTAATGCCCTGCTGCCACCATCTTGAAATTCTTAATAGTTTTTGAACACAGGGCCCCGTGTTTCCATTTTGCGCTGGGTCCTGCAAATTGCATAGCTAGTCCTGACCGGGGTTACGCTGTTAAGCGAGACAAATGCCCTCTCTTTGCAGGGCTTACATTTTAGGAGAGTGAACACATTAAATACATTTTTTTTTTTTTTGCGGTATGCGGGGCCTCCCACCGCTGTGGCCTCTCCCGTTGCGGAGCACAGGCTCCAGACGCGCAGGCTCAGCGGCCATGGCTCACGGGCCCAGCCGCTCCGCGGCACGTGGGATCTTCCCGGACCGGGGCACGAACCCGTGTCCCCTGCATGGGCAGGCGGACTCTCAACCACTGCGCCACCAGGGAAGCCCTGAAACACATTTTTTTTAAGTGATAATGATTAGTGCTATGAGGACCATAAAATGGGGTAGGGCAGGGGCAGTGCCACTCCAAATGCTGCTCCTTGAAGAAATAAGAAGGAGCTTGTGCCAGAGTAAGTCCACACACTGTTTCCTTCATCAAGTAAATCTTGCTATGAAAAAGGTAACGTCAGCTGCCCGCAACAGTACGCTTAGTGCTGTAGGCAGTGTGTCCCAAGCGGTTCACAGCTGGTGGCCAGTCCACAGACCGAGCACACTTTGAGTCGCCCTGGGGTAGGAGTGGCTTTAGGGAGGGCTGCACTATTTTCTGAATGAATGAGAGAAGGAAGGCGGGCCTCTACCTCACCTTCCCTCCCTCAGAGAGTTGCCAGCCACTCCTCTCGTTCCAGGTTGCCCTGGAGACCCTCTTACTGAGAGGACCCCAGAAGCCACGGACTCACCCTCTCGCCAACTATCGCTACACAGGTAACTGGAGCGTGGCTGCCCGTGTGGTTTTGGCCTGGCCGAGGCCCCTGCGATCCAGTCAGTTTCCGTGGCAAGCTCTGCATGTGCCTCCCAGAGTTCTCTTGGGGCCCGCACCTGCCCTCCCAGAAGGGCCCGTCCTCTCTGGGGGACTCAGTGGGTGCTGTTCTCTAGTCGGATCCAACCTTCCCCTTTCCACTGGTTCCCTCATGGGCTCTGCCTGGCCAGAAAGGGGGGGCCAGGTTGGGGCGGGCTCAGGTTCCGCAGCTGAGCACCCCAGCCCTGGAGTCAGGCAACCTGGGGCCCCCGCCTGCCCTTGGCAAGTCTCTTAACCAGCGGAAGCCTCAAGTTGCTGCATCTGTCAAGTGGGGATGGTAATTTCAGCCCCTACCTGCTAAGGTTTTTGTGAGGATTGTGTGAGATAAAGCAAGTAAGGGGCTTAGCAGAAATCTTGGCATATAATTGGCGCTCGGTGGCCTGAAAAAGGAGGGGAGTCTGCACTTCAGCTGTGGCTGTGGTCCCAGAAGGAGAAACATCCTTCCTCCTCTTGGCTGTTTCTCTAATAGGTTCGGACATCTGGACCTCCATGGAGAAGAGGCTCTTTAAGAAGGCGTTCTGTGCCCACAAGAAGGACTTCTACTTGGTACACAAGACGGTAAGGCGAACGTGGCAGGCTGGCGTAGACAAGGCTCCCTCACACGGCCTAGGCTCTAGAACTGCAGGGCCTGTCAGGGGCGATACTCTGCTCATGCTGTGAACGGATGACAACCAAAAAGCCATTGCTTTGAACAACCCCAAAGAGTACAGAAATGAATCCCATGTTCAAAATAAAGCCCTCCAGGCCCCTCCCCACAATCCTACTTCTGATTGATAACCTGACAGGCATTTACTGCCCATACGGATTTTACACACCTATATGCACTTTCTCAAAAAAGGATGAGATCATATATTTAATATCCTGCTGATGATTTTGTTTTTTAACTTGATGTACACAAAATTTCACATAATCCAAGTGTGAGATTTAATGTTTTTGACATATTTATACACTTATAAGACCATCACCATGATCAAGATAATGAGAATATTTGTCACCCCCAGAAGTTCCCTCCTGCCCCTTTGCAACCCTTCCTTCCTGCCACCCGGGTCCCTAGTCAACTCTTGCCTACTTTCTGTCCCTATAAATTAGTTTGCATTTTCTAGCGGTTTATATAAATGGAATAATCATACAGCATGTGATCTGCTTTGTCAACATAATGCTCTTGAGGTTTGTCCATGCTGTCGTGTGTACCAGTAGCTCATCCCTTTATTGCGGAGGAGTGTACCATCGTGTGGGTGGACCACCGTTCATTTAATAATCCACCTGCTGGCAGTTTCCAGTTACTGATGACTACAGATAAAGCTGCTCGGAACATTCATGTACGAGTCTTTGTACGGACGTGTACTGGGTTCTTTTATTGTTTTGCGGGGATGGGGGTGGGATTATAAATACCTAGGAGGGGAATGAGGGTAACTTATAGTAGATGTATGTTTAACTTTTTAAGCAACTGCCAAACTGTTTTCCAAAGTGGCTATACCATTTCCCATTCCCACCAGCAGGTTATGAAAGGTCCAGTTGCTCCACACCCTCGTCAACACTTGGTATGCTCAGTCTCTTTAATTTTAGCCATTCTAATGAGTGTACAGTAGCGTCTGACTCCATCTTCCTAATGACTAATGATGCCGAGCATCTTTGTGTTTTTTTTTTGCTATATGTGCACCTTCTCTGGTGAGCTGTCTGTTCATATCTTTTGTCTATGTTTTTTATTGGAGTGTCTGTGTTTTTATTGAGTTGTAGGAGTTCTTATTTTGTTCTGAACACCAGTCCTTTATCCAGATATATGCTTTGGAAATATTTTCTCCCAATACGCAATTTGTCAGTCTCCTAACAGTGTCTTTTGAAGAAAAGGTTTTCATTTTGATTAAGCATAACTTATTAGTTTCTCTTTTATAGACTGTGCTTTTCGTGTTGTATCTAAGAAATCTTTGCCTAACCCAAAGTCACAAAGATTTTTCCCCTATGTTTTCTTCTGGAGGTTTTATAGTTTTAGGTTTTATTTCTAGATTTATGATCCATTTTAAGTTTACTTTTGTATGGGGTGCGAGTTGAGTTCATTTTTTGCATATGGATATTGTTCCAATACCTTTTGTTGGAAAAACCATACTTTCTCCACTCAGTTGCTTTTGTACCTTTGTTAAATATCAGTTGGCCATATATATATGCATCTACTTCTGGACTCTGTATTCTGTTCCATTGATCTGTTTGTCTTTTATTAAGCTATTCCTATACTGTCTTTATTACTGTAGCTTTATTCTAAGTCTTGAAGTCAGAAGATGTTAGTCCTTCAACTTTGTTATTCTTTCTCAAAGTTATTTTTTCTATTCTAGATCCTTTTTATTTTCCTATGCATTTTAGAAATAACTTGTCAATTTCAAAATGAAAATTCCTGCTAGGAACTTGATTGGTACTGTTTTTGACTCTATAGGTCAACTGGGAAGAGTTGGTATCTTAACAATATTGAGTCTTCTGACTCGTGAACAGGGTATATCTATTTAAATCTTTAATTTTTCAGCAATGTTTGGAAGTTTTAGTGTATAGTTGTTGCATACTTTTTGTCAGATTTATTCCTAAGTACTTCTGTTCTTTATAATGTTATAAAGAGTTCTTTTTTATTTCAGTTTCCAATGGTTTGTTGCTAGTATGTATAGAAATAAAATAGATTTTTATATTGATCTTGCGTTCTGAAATGTTGCCAAACTAACTTACTACTTATGGTAACTTTTTTGTGGATTCCACTGGATTTTCTACATAGACAGTCATATCATCTGCAAATAAAGACAGTTGTATTTCTTTCTTTCCAACCTGGATGTCTTTACTTTTTTTCTTGCCTTGTTGCACTCTAGAACCACCAGTACAGTATTGAGTAGAAGTGGTGAGAGTGGAAATCCTTGTCTTGTTCATGATGTTTAAGGGGAAACTACTCCACCGTTAGCTGTAGGGATTTTGTAGGTATTTACCAGGTTGAAGAGAAGTTCCTTCTACTCCTATTTTGCTGAGAGTTTACATCAGCAATGGACATTGGATTGTATCAAATGCTTTTTCTGCACCTATCAAGGTGCTCATATGATTTCTCTTTTTAAAGTTTAATATGATGAATTACATTGATTTTAGATTGTTAAACCAATCTCACGTTTCTGGGATGAGCCCCACTTAGTCATGGTATATTGTCCTTTATATATATACATATATATACATATATATGTATATATGTATATATATATGTATATATATATGTATATATATATGTATATATATATGTATATATATATATATGTAGTTGGAGTCTATTCGTTAAACTTTTGTTTAAAATTTTTCATCTATGTTCATGAGGGACATTGGTCTGTAGCATTCTTTCCTTGTAATATCTTTGTCTGGCTTTGGTATCAGAGAAATGTTGAACTTACGGAATGAGTTGGGAAGTGTTCCTTCCTCTGCGGTTTTTTGGAGGGCCCTGCCTAGCTGTCGCATAAGGCTATGAGGTATCCACCACGTGAGGACACTCTGCTTTAATTAGAAGTCCCAGTCGGCAGACCTGTGGCTCCGCATGCTGTCACAGTGAGCGTCCTCGTGTGCACCTTTGAGCGCGTTTTCCTGGAGAGGAGCGTTCCTGGGCCAGCCTTGTTGCCCAGAGCGTGCAGAGCTTAGATGGTGTTGACTCTGGTGGCTTCTCTCTGAACCCCTTCATCCCCGGGAGGACTTTGTGACTCTCTGTCCCCTGTAGCAGAGGAGCGTACCAAGCGGTAGGGGAGAGACGTTTCAGGAGGGCTTTCAAAAAGTGGTGGCTGGCCCCGTGGGGAGGGGATTTAGGGCGTCAAGGCCATACTCACTGCTGCTCCTGAGGCACTGTCCTTAGCTGGCTTCTCTCTTCCTCCACTAGATCCAGACAAAAACTGTAGCCCAGTGTGTTGAGTATTACTACATCTGGAAAAAAATGATCAAGTTTGACTGCGGCCGAGCCCCAGTGCTGGAAAAGAGGGTCAAGAGAGAGCCAGATGAAGCAGACAGGACAGGAGCGAAGGTAGAGGGTCTCGGGGTCGGGCTTCTGGAGTTCAGCGCGGATGTGGATGCCCGGTGCCCATCCAAGCTGGGCGGGGGTGGGGGGGGTGTGCACCCCACAACGTTTGTGCTCTGGACCCCTGCTTCTCCCTTAGAAGGGCTGCAGGGCGGTCGGCACCCTTTCATCATCTCTGCCCCCTCTGCAGGTCACTTGTAGCCCTCGGGAGAGATCCAGCCACTGTCCAAGCCCCGAATTAAAGATAAAGACTAAGAGTTACAGGAGGGAGTCCATCCTCAACTCCAGCCCAAACGCCAGCTCGAAGCGGACCCCTGAGCTGCCGGGGAGCAGGGAGGGCCACGGCTTCTTCCCCTGCAGGGAGTGTGAGAGGTACCGCCCTTTCCCTGGATGCTCCCACACCGCCTGCCCTCAGCCCCCTGGGGCCCCCCCCTCGGGGCTACCCGCCTCCCCCTGCTCTGACCCCTGTGTCCTCTGGCGCCTCCTCAGGGTGTTTGACAAGATCAAGAGTCGAAATGCCCACATGAAGCGGCACCGGCTTCAGGACCACGCGGAGCCCATTGTCAGGGCCAGGTGGCCCGTGAAGCCCTTCCAGCTGAAGGAGGAGGAGGAGGAGCAGCTAGGGGCTGACATCGGCCCTCTGCAGTGGTGATTCTGGGCGGGCAGCAAGTTGGGACGGGCACCTCCAGCCCTGTCACGTCTCCTTTAGCCACTCCAAGGTACCCCTCTGCCTCCCTGGCCCCGTCACTGTCCCCACCCGGCAGCCCAGCTTGCAGACATGAAAGGCATTAGGCCACGAGCAGGCAGGGGACGCAGTCATCTGACCACTGTGAAGGCCCTGCCCGCTGCGCCAGAGGCTCTGTTCTCTTTAGGTTAATAGTCTCTCGCCGCCTTTCAGGTCCACTCCTTCCAGAGCAGAGCGGCTTGGGGAGGGAAAGGTTAGCTCTGGGTAGCTCTTCAATGTTAGCCTCAGTTTGGGGCTTTGGTTACATTTGTTAGATGAGGCCAAGATGTAGAGAATCAGTGGGAAGTACCTTCAGATCTCCACCGTGTTGGGGCCCCTCACCGGGGGTTTCTCTGCCTTCGAATTCTGTCCCTAGTCTTGCCATGACTTGTACATTGTTAGGGTTTTTTTGTACGTGTTGACTTGTAAATCTTATTAAATTGGGTTCTTAAGCAGCTGTCTTCTGGCTTCCCTGCCTGTTGATCCAGCAAAGGCTTTTGAGCCCCTGCCCCTCCCAGAAGCCACAGTGACGAGTAAACTGAGTCCCTGCCCTGGAGGAGCCTCATACATTAATGCAGCCAGCATTTATCAAGCACCTACTGTAGCTGTGCCAGACCGTGCCCAGTCCACGTGATGGGGACACAGTGATGTGGAGGGACAAGGCCCCTCCCCTCACAGAGCTTACATTGTAGGAGCGGGAAGGTAGCAGTGATAAATCAGCAAAAAGCGAGTGTAGATAACTATAGTGCGGGCCTTCCCTGGTGGCGCGGTGGTTGAGAGTCTGCCTGCCGATGCGGGGGACGCGGGTTCGGGCCCCGCTCCGGGAAGATCCCACGTGCCGCGGAGCGGCTGGGCCCGTGAGCCATGGCCGCCGAGCCTGCGCGTCCGGAGCCTGCGCTCCGCAGCAGTGAGAGGCCCACAAACCGCAAAAAACAAAAACAAAAACAAACAAAAAACTATAGTGCGTATGCTTTTGGCCGTAATAACAGAGGAGTCAGCGTAGGTTTCAGCTCTCAGGACACGTGGTGGTGCCGGTGGCTCCCCGGTGAAGTCAAGGCCTGCCAGCGGTGGCCAGCGTCAGCAAGTCGGCTGCAGCAGCAGCAAGAATCCCCTCTTCTACTCGAGCACCCAAACCTTCGGAGGGTGCGGGGCAGACGGCAGCTCCCTCCCTTCCTTGCTCCCCTTTGTAAGAGTGGGGAAAGCTTGTAGCAGCGCCCAACAGAACGCCCCTCACGTCTCCTCGGCCAGAACTGTAGCCCGTGCTCTTTCTAAACGGATCCCTGGCAGTGGAAAGGGACGTGGCCGCCGCTGTCCTGGACCCTCAAGATTTGTCTCCAGGACCAAAGCATAAGTTGTGTTTCCCCAGTTCCAGGACTGGGGAGAACCAGTGTGTTCCCTCAAATTTGTTGTCACCCGATCACAACTGGAATCCCATTTGCCAGGAAAAGAAGAGGAAGCAGAGGTGGCCCCTGGGGAATCAGACCTTGTGTCCAGCACAAAGCGACAGGAGGCAAGTAGAGCAGGGGGCCAAGTCCGAGGGAGGGACGGAGTGGCAGACGCTGGGCGGTGGGTGGTGCGGGGCTGGGAGGCCACACTGAGGAGGCGGCGGAGGCTGCGACCCGCTTCCAGGCCACGGTGCGGCAAAGCACAGACTCTGCCACGGGAGCCGGGGGGGCTGTTCGAAGCTCCAGCTGCTGTGTGGAGGCCGTGGGCGGCCAGACGGGAAGCCTGGGGAGTGGCTGGAAGGCTCTCGGGGAAGATGGTGGCCTGGGCTGCAGTAGCAGTGAAGAGGCCAGAACAGACTCAGACTTGCTGATGGGTGACACGTCCCAGAGGGAGCTGGTGAGGAAAAGGACGGATCGAGGTTGGCATGGCAGGTTGGGGTCTGAGCAACTGAGTAGATGCTGTTAACTGAGGTGAGGGAGAGGGACACGTCAGAGGATTGATGGCTTAAAGGCATGATGGTGTCTATAACTGTGTGCCGCCTTCGGAGGGACTGGCTAGGGGAGCAGGGTAAACGGTGGTGTCAGGAGGCTTCACAGAAGGGCCAGGTTTCAGCTCAGTACATCTGAAAAGATGGGGAGGGAGGACAGAGGAGGAAGTTGAGTTTGAAGCAGGCATTGTGGCTGGGGAAGGGCTCTGGCATCAGATAAGCCAGAATTTACAGCCTGGCCCTTCTTCCTTCTTTGCCACCTTGTGCAAGTCATTTTCCCTGTTTGAGCCTCGGTTTTCTCATTCTGTACCTGGGATGGAAAACGCCTACCCCCATATATCTGTTGATGAGAAAAATGTAAATCGGATATTGGCAGGTGCCCCGTGCGACCTGAGCACGCGTGCTGTTGCTGCCACCATGTGGGTCCCACCCTCCAGAACAAGTGAGGCCCGATGACACTGGAAATGAAAGTCTCTGGCTTCGTGGTCGGGTGGTATATTAGTTATCTGTTGCTGCGTCACAAATTAAACTGAAACTTAACAGCTTTAAACAAATGGAAACGTTTACGATTGAGCTACTTAGAGGGGCAGGGAACCCAAACTGTTTGTGGTTATCCAAACTCACCCCCATCTTATCTGCGGTCACAATACAGTGGCAACCACAAGTGGGTGGTCCAGAAGAATCTCTGAAAGCAAGAAGAGCCGGGCAAAGGTTTCCTGTGAATTACCTCCCCCCAGCCAAACTCCACCCCCAGAAAACAGTGTTTCCTCAACCCCAGATTATCTGCATTTGTAATCATCTAGGGGTCCTGTAAAAAATGCATATTCTTGTACCCCACCACAGACTTTCCTCATCTGAATCATTGGAGGTAGGGGCCTGGAACTTAAATTTTTTAAAGAAGCTTTCTTAGAAGAATAGTTTTTAGGGCTTCCCTGGTGGCGCAGTGGTTGAGACTCCGCCTGCCGATGCAGGGGAAGCGGGTTCGTGCCCCGGTCCGGGAAGATCCCACGTGCCGCAGAGCGTCTGGGGCCGTGAGCCGTGGCCGCTGGGCCTAAGCGTCCGGAGCCTGCACAACAGTGAGAGGCCCGCGTATCGCAAATAAAAAAAAAAGAAGAAGAAGAATAGTTTTTAGATATGCATAAAAATTGGGAAGATGGTATAGAGAATTTCCATATACCCCACACTCAGTTTCCCCTATTATTATCTTACATTAGTATGGTACATTTGTTACAATTAATGAGCCAATATTGCTATATTATTATTAACTCAAGTCCATCCTTCATTCAGATTTCATTCGTTTTTACCTCATGTCCCTCTTCTGTGCCAGGATCCTCCCAGGACACCACATTACATTTAGTTGTCACATCTCCTTAGGCTTCTCACGGCTGTGACAGTTTCTCAGACTTTCCTTGTTTTTGATGACAGTTATGAGAAGTCTTGGCAGGTATTTTGGAGAATGTGCCTCAACTGGGGTTTGTCTTATGTTTCTCATGATCAGAGGGGGAGGAAGACCACCGAAGTGAAGTGCCACTGTCATCACATGTTATTAAGGGTACACAGTATCAGTGTGACTTGTCACTGTTGATGTTAACCTCCACCACCTGGCTGACAATGTCTGTCATGTCTCTACACTGTAAACTTAGTCCCCGCCCCCAATACTGTCATCTGTGGAAGGAAGTCACTGTACACAGTTCATGCGTAAGGTGTGAAGAGTCAGGCTTCAACTTGTTGAGGGCAGAATAGCCACGTAAATTATTTGGAATTATGCACGGAATATTTGTCTATTCTCCACCATTTATTTATTTGTTCAGTCATTCATTTATATCAGCATGGGCTCATGGAGATTTTATACACTGGGTTATTATCCAGTGCTACTTTGTTGCTCAAATTGTTCCAGCTCTGACTATTGGCAGCTCTTTCAGTTGGCTCTTGTGTCTCTTTGACATGCCCCGTGTGTGTGTGTGAGAGAGAGAGAGAGAGAAAGAGAAAGAGAGAGAGAGACAACGAGGTGGAGGCTGAGAGACTTCTGTTCTGGAACTACAAGATGCTCTAAGCGAATCCTCTATAATTTCCTGCCCAGTCCTAGAACCAGCCATTTATCCAAGGAGCCCTGGTTCCTTTTATTGGAGAACAGTATTAAAAACTAAGATCTGGGCACTAGGTGTGTTTGAACCTGAATTTTTAACACAGTCTCACCAGCTATTTCTTAATGAAACCAGAGTTAGAGAACCTCTGCTCTCAGTTTTGACTCCCGTCGCTCAAGTATCAGCATACCTCAGAGGTACTGCAGGTCCGGTTCCAGACCACAACAATAAGGCCAGTCATAGGTGTTTTGTTTGTTTCTTTCCCAGTGCACATAAGTTATGTTTACACTATACTATAGTCTATTCAGTGTGGAGTAGCATTATGTGTAAAAAAAAAAAAAAAGTACATATCTTAATTTTAAAATACTTTATTGCGGACTTCCCTGGTGGTGCAGTGATTAAGAATCCGCCTGACAATGCAGGGGACACAGGTTCGAGCCCTGGTCCAAGAAGCTCCCACATGCCATGGAGCAACTAAGCTCATGCGCCCCAACTACTGAGCCTGCGCTCTACAGCCCGCAAGCCACAAGTACTGAGCCCACGTGCCACAGCTACTGAAGCCCGCGAGCCTAGAGCCCATGCTCCGCAATAAGAGAAGCCACTGCAATGAGAAGCCCACGCACCGCAACAAAGAGTAGCCCCTACTCGCCACAACTAGAGAAAGCCCGCGCAGCAATGAAGACCCAGTGCAGCCAAAAAGAAATAAATAAAAGAAATAAGGGGAAAAAGTCTCCAAGTATTTGGAAACTAAATAACACTCTTCTAAATAACTCATGGGTCAAAGAAAAAAAATCAAAAATGAAATTATAAAAAAAAACTGCTAAAAAATGCTAACCATCATCTGAGCCTTTAGCCAGTCGTAACAGTAACATCAAAGATCACCGATCACAGGTCACCCTAACAAATACAGTAATAAAAAACTTTAAAGTATTGCAAGAATTACCAAAACGTGACAGTGAGACATTAAGTGAGCCGACGCTGTTTGGGAAATGGCGCAGCTTGGACAGACTTGCTCAACACAAGGTTACCACAAACCTTCAATTTGTAAAAACCGTAATTTCTGCGAAAGGCAAGAAAGCAAAGCACGATAAAATGATGTTCGCCTACTTCACTGGCCTTCCCAAACCAATTTCAGCACAGGTCGACAGAGGGCGCAGGAAAAGGGATACAATTTTCCGTCTTACCACTTGAGCCTTTCCAAGTGAAGGAGAACGTCAGGCGGTAAAGAGCGAAGGCGGGGACTAAACTCTGCGCAAGGGAACTGTCAAACCCAGGTGTGGATTGCCGTGTCTTCCGGCATGGAGCTGTCACGTGACGATCGATGGTCAGCTGACTACGGTCCAAATTCCGCCGGGAAGTGCAGACGGAGCCAAGGGCTGATGTTGATTGGTGGAGGAGGATCCAGACAGGTAGCACCTCAAGGCGGGTCCTTGGCGGTGAGGACTACGATTGGCTTGCGCGGAGTCACGTGGTCTGTCCCAGTAGCACCGGGAAGAGAGTAGGGTGCCGTACGCGGATGCATACGCATGCGTTAAAGCATCGGGTCGCCAATTGGAGGCCTTGAGTCACGGGGCGGCGTGCGGCGGCTGGCGAGGGCGAGGCCGACGGGGCGCGCGCCGCGCTACGACGCCGCTGGTTGGCCAGTGCGAATCACGTGGTTTGGGGCCGCAGGAGGCGCGCGCCGGTGCGACGTCAACGCAGACCACTAAGCTCTCCTGACCTGTGTACCGCGGCCCGGCCTCAGCTGAGTCGTCCGAGGGCGCGGGTCGGGCCGTTTGATGAGTACCTTTGCGGCCGCCATGGACAACTCCGGGAAGGAAGCGGAGGCGATGGCGCTTCTGGCCGAGGCAGAGCGCAAAGTGAAGAACTCACAGTCCTTCTTCTCGGGCCTCTTTGGGTAAGAACCGCGCCGAGGGGTCCGCCCGGGACCTAGACTGAGAGGACAGAGGAGTCATAGACTGGGGCGGCGATAGAGGTGAAGGGCTCGAGCCTAGAGGACGGGGCGGAGGGGTGTTGCGGCACTACGTGACATGGTCTAAGGCAGCAGAGGTGACACCGGCCGAGGGCCAGGGTGCCCGGGTTGTGGCGTTGGCAGAATAGCTTGAGGAGAGTCTGTCCGAGATGGTAGAAGGGCCCTGGGCTGAGGACACGCAGGCCGAGGCGACACCATCTGGAGGCAGGAAGGGGACCCAGGCTGAAGATGGGCCAAGGGTCTGGAGGAGAACGTGGGCCGAGGGAGTAAGGTCTCAGGCCTTGAAGGGGACCTGGCCTGCGGGGACTCAGGGAGCCTGGGAGGGCAACCAGGTCAAGAAGCCTTTTGGAGCTCTAGGAGAACCTATATGAAGGACCTCAGACGGGCATCTTGGGTCCCTGGGACTGAGGACCCCTGCCCAAGGGCTTCAACTTTCCAAGGCCTGGGGCGGTGGATTTGTGTGAACGTAGGCTCAGGGCTCAGGCGAGCCTGGGAGTGATGAGGCCAAGTCTGAGATGTGTGAGGTGTGGGGGATGAGTGTGGCCTTGGTCACGGGTGAGGGGTGTAAGGGGGACTGACACCGGAGTGAGAGCTGAGCAGACGAATCCCTGGGGTGATGGAGTTACGGCTTCTGAAGAAGCCTGGACTGGGAGGCCGGAGACTAAGGTGGGGTGAGGCTTGATTTAGGAACTGGAGGGATAAAAGGGAGAGATGAGGGAGATGAGAAAACCAAAAGGGGCCGAAGGCCTGCTGTGTGATCCTTGAGTAAGGATTGGGTGGCCATTGGGAGTAGGATGAGAGTGGCGTGCCCAGGATACCGCTGAAGGGCTCTGGGAGACAGAACCAACACCTGCAGTGTGGCAGACATTTCACATAAAGTTCATGTTGGCTCGTAAAAGTTGTTTGGATGGCCATCCTTCGAGGAATTTTAGTGGCTTGGGAGTGTCAAAAGCCCAGGTTCGAAGTGGTCTCTGCCATTTCATGACCTTGGGTAAGCTGTTTAATTGCCCTGTTACAGGGGGGCTAAGAGAAATCTGTCTCAGGTGTTTGTTACTAGTGTTGAATAAGAATGCAAGTACAGTGTTTAGAATTGAGCCCGGGATGTGGTTATCACTCTGGGAGTGCTAGCTACCATCAGGGTTACTTCCAGGAAGGAAACAGGTGTGGAGCCTGTACAGGGCTGGTGGGGATCAAGGTGGGGGTCTGATGGGAGAAGTGGGGATCGGGGGGTCAGAGCAGGGAGAGAAACAGTGTGATGAGAGAGGAGCTGAAAGAGGTCGGGAACGGAGCTCCGGGCCATGGGGACTTAATAGGGTGAGGGGAGGGGCTTGAGGCCCCGGTGGAGGGAGAAGAAGGCCGCGGAGGACTTCGGAGGTTGTGTTGCTCGTCGGCCTGGGGGCAGAGCTGCAGTGGGCCGGGTGAGTTTGTAGTGAGGTAGGAGGAACCGTGAGGAGGGGGCCGCATGGAGCCTGGCAGCACAGACAGGCAGAGGTTGGGGAGGGCTGGGAGGCTGGGAGGGCCGTCCAGAAGGCTGGGGAAGGGGCTTGGGGGGAGGACCAGGGATCGGGAGAGATGGTGTTAGGAGGTTGGTAAAGAAATGAAGTGGGGGAGGGTTCTTCCCAGGAAAGGAGATGGGAGCGTCTCGTTGTTATTTGAGGGTGGATTATGTTTAGTGAAAGAACTTGAGTAACCTGGCTGTGAATTGCCTGGTGTGGAGAAACATCCGGGGCTGATGGCCTGTATTGATTAGGTGAGAAATGTTTTATTTTGGAGGCTAAGAGTGGGGAGAGGGTATGTGTGTTTCTGCTTCCTTCACAAGGGGAGAAATTCAAGTGCAGTGTTCTGGGGTAGGGCTAAGTTATCGGTAATGGTTTTCCTGGGTGACTTTTGGTGTCTGGTCCCTTTGGACTGGGGGTTAGTGTACTGTTGGGCCGTGCTTGGAGGGAGCAGCTGAGTGAGACCCTGACACACCTGCCACCTGGTTGGGAAGTCAAGATGAACGCTTGCTAAAACACTAGTAAAGCAAAATTGTCAAATGTGACTAAGGGCTAGATCCTGTCGTTCGTGGGAGGTTCCTGACCTGAGAGGAAGCTGCATGAGCTGAAGGAAGGTTCTGGTGACGTGTGAGCTGGGCCCCAAGGAACACTAGGTCATGCTGAGGGAGTGGGGGGCTGGGGAAGGTGTTCTAGGCAGAGGGAATTGTGTGAGCAGAGGTCTAGTGT
Source organism: Kogia breviceps (assembly GCF_026419965.1). Lineage (NCBI taxonomy): Eukaryota > Metazoa > Chordata > Mammalia > Artiodactyla > Physeteridae > Kogia > Kogia breviceps. The sequence goes on from NC_081327.1 coordinate 7,483,090, forward strand.
GAGGGGAGGTTCTGCCCGAAATGATGGGGAACCAAGATCTAAAGAGAAGAGGGATGGCTCCCCAGAGGAGAGACCTCCATCTGGGAGGATGAACAGGAGTTCCAGGGGTACCCTCTGGTGGGGGAGCACTGCTTCGGGCAGAGGAGGCAGTTTGGGCAAGGCCCAGATGCAGGTGTAATGCGGGGGGTTGTGTGTTAGCCCCTAAAGGCGGAATGGGCAGAAGGGAGTGAGACTGAACAAGAACCACGCCCAGTCCTGGAGGGTCTCCTGACACAGGGCTGGGATTTGAGGAGGTGTTGGAGAGTGTTGAGGATTTTAACGGGGGCCTGTCTTAGCCTGTTCGGGGTGCTCTAACAAAATACCATAGGCTCGGTGGCTGATAACCAACAGAAGTTTATTTCTCACGGTTCTGGAGGCTGAGAAGTTCAAGATACGGTGCTGACAGATTGGGTGTCTGATGAGGACCTGCTTCCTCGTAGACAGCTGTTGTCTCACTGTGTTCTCACATCGCGGAAGGGGCGGTGGAAGGGGTGAACTAGCTCTCTGGGGTCTGTTTTATAGGGGCACTAATCCCAATCACGAGGGCTCCACTCTCATGACCTGACCGCCTCACAAAGGCCCCATCTCCTCATACCGTCACCTTGGAGGTTAAGGTTTCCACACATGAATTTTGGTGGGGGACCCAAGCATTCCATCCATAGTAGGGCCAGTGCCGGAGGGTTCCCATTTGCCTGGTGGAAGGGACTGCGGCACTGGGTGTTGGGGAGAGTGCAGACAGTGACGGTAGTAATAGCTGATAGCATTAAGTGCCCACTCTGAGTCTGAGTCCCGCCTGGGCCGGGCGCTTCACCCGCGTCCTCACGTGCAGTCCTCACGGCATCCCTGTGGAGGTGGACAGGTGGGGACTTAGAGATGTTGATATATTTGCCCAGTCCTCTGGTGAGTGGGAGGTCGCGTTCACGCACAGGCCTGCCTGATCCCAAAGCCCTCTTGCTGCCACACGGAATTTCTCCTTAATGCTCGGGCCCGTTTCTGGGCACTCCGTTTAGGGAGGATGTTGGCAAACTAAGTAGGCGTCTTAGGGAGCTTCCTTTCTCTGATCCCCCCATCTTCCCCTCCCGCGTGGCGGTTTTCTCCAAACATCTGAAAGAAAGAGCAGGTGTATTCATCCCAGACCCTTCAGCTCCAAGAGCGGTTGCCATGGTGCAAGGCTAGTGCACAGGACAGGGATGCGGACAGAGACCGAGACACGCCTGACCAGAGCCGGTCTGCCGGAGGGGCCAGCCCGAGAGGACTTGCCTCGTGGGCGGGAACCACTCCTGACACCTTTCCTCTGGAGCCGGGGTTGCCGGGGTTCAGCGTTTCACAACCCCCTGTGGCTTCCGAGGACTGGAGGAGGGAGTGTCTGGCCTCAGCTTGTCCCTCTTGCTCCTCCTTCCCCTCTTAGGAACCTCAGCGATGACAGCAGCCCAAATTGAGAGGCCTCCGCTCATGTCAAAAGGACCAAGTAGGGTTGCTCCTGCCTGGGATCGGGGGCAGCCCCGTCACCTTGGATGTTAAGGCCTTCTGTGCTCTTCGTTGTTTCTGGGCTGCCAGACACTAGGGGGCTTTGGTGCACCAGCAGCCTGGGAGGGAGGCTGTACCAGGCGGCTCGCAGATCCGAGCTGCTTCTGTACCTTCCCTCCCCTCCTCAGCTCCCCAGCCAGGGCTCAGGAGATGGGAGAGCAGCCCAGACTTCTGCTCTGGAAGCAGAAAGGTGGCGATTTCCCAACGACGATGCAGTTGTGGAAAAGGAGAGGGGAGATGCAAGATGAGCTTTTTCTTCCTTGCTGCTCCGTCTCCCGATGGGTCCACATTTCTTGCTGTGCCCCTTCGGGATTGCGCAGGTTCCAAACAGTGGTTCTGTTCCCGGTGCCTTTCCTCGTCCCTAATATCTCCCCGTGACCCCTTCCCCCAAATCCAAAATAAACACTTCTTTCCACTCAGATACCAGTGTGTTTAGCAAGTTTATTCTTCTGTGAACTGAAGATCATGGTAATACCTACTTCGTAGGATTGTCCTAAGGAGAGAATGAGGTTATGCATGTGCGGCGCTGCGAGCTCGGTGCCTGACCCTGGTCAGTGCTTATTAAGTGCCTACTGTTATCAACAGTATTAGTATTAGGTATTGTGATTGGAAGTTGAGCCCGAGGCGCTGGAGAACTAGAGATAATGGGGTGCTTTCTGTGCACAAACAGCAGCCTGCGGATCAAATGTTGACATAGTTCCTGCTTGAGCTGCTCTTGGGCACCAGCAACCCCTGGGAGCCCTGGAGGCTGTCTTTCCCGAGGCAGAGATTGCGGCCAAGGTCCTCCGGGTAGGTGTCCCCCATCCAGGAACCCCCGGGCCCTTGGCTGAGGAGTGCCAGCTTCCAGACCACCCTCCACCTGCAGAGCACGCAGGACCCCGGGGTGCCGGTGAGCTGGGCACCGAGGTGACTCACTGTCCCCTGCCAGCTGCCAAGATCCACAACTTAAAACTCAGCCTCTCTTGCCCGGGCTCAGAGTGGAGGCTGTCCTGAGGGGACACAAGGCTTCCAAGGAAGCCGGCCGTCATTTCGCCGCAGTCTGAGGGTTCTGCCCCTTGATGGCTGGGACCCTGCTGTCTGCTCACACAGAGGTTTCGACACTCCTGTTTAGAGTGGGGCTACTGAGAGGCAAGGGTCTTTCCGAAACATCTTTTAAGAATAGGAACCATTGGGCGCTCTGGCTGGGATAAAGGAATCCTGTTGGGTTGCAGAGGGCATCCATATAAGAACCATGGGAAGGCCTGCTGGGTGGTGTGGCAGGTGTGGCCGCTGCCTTTGAGCTCACGGGCAGGAGGGCGATGGCCCGGGAACCGGCCCCATCAGCGTGGTATGCAGGGGGTGGGGTAGGTGGGAGGCCCCCGGCTCTGTGGAAGCCAGGGGACGGGTGCCACTTAGCTAATCTGGAGGTAAGGCAATGAAGCCCACACTGAGATGCGAAAGGAGAACATTTCCAGAACCTGCTCTCTCCGCCAGCCTGAAGCGAGGGATGCTCTCGTTGGCTGAGCACCTGCTGTGTGGCAGGCGCTCTCCTGGCCGCTGCCTGGTGGTGGTGGGGGGGCAGGGGGTGTTCCTCGTGCCTCCGGCAGGCCTGCCAGCTGTGGCGTCTTGTCCCCACTTACAGCTAAGGAAGCAGAGGCTGGGGCGCCACGAGCCAGCACTGGAATCCAGGCCTGCCTGACTGTGGTCCTCGATTTTTCCACCCACCCCGAGCGACTAGAATTCCCATTGCCGGGTGGCCGGCAGCCCTTGGGGTGTATTTCTCCTCCTTCATATAATAGCAGCTGTTGGAGCGCCTGCTCCGGGCCTCGCTCTGTGCTGTGTGCCAGGTACTGCGCCTTGAGACCCTCACCAGCCGCCTCCCAGGTCAGGCTCATCGTCTCTGTTACAGATAAAGAAACCAAGGCTCAGGGATCACTAGCCCGAGGCCACGCAGCTAGCAAAGTGCCCGAGGCTGACTCCAGCCCAGGTCTCTCGGCCCCCAAGTGCATTCTCTCTCCCCATCACCCGTCCAGGCATTTCAGAGCTGGGCAGTCAGTGTGTAACACTGGATTCTTCCGTTGTTCCTGGGGCCTTATGGGAGCTCGAGGCACCGCAGAGCCAGAAGGGCAGCGAGGGGCTTAGCGCTCATGGGCGATGCAGGAGGAGAGGCCGAGAGATGCCCGGAGACCGCGCGGCTCTGGCTCTGCCAGCCCCGGTGCAGTCAGGAGAGGGGCGAGGCTGGGGGGCTGCTGCTCCCGGTGCCGGGGGCCTCTCCTCTCTGTGTTCTGATGTACCTTCAGCCTGCCACTCCGTGAGGTGGGCTAGGGCTCAGCGGGGGCCTGGGCCTCGAGGCGGCCAGGGCTGGCTCCAGCCGAGAGCAGCATTTACTCCTCAGACGAGGGAAACCTGAGCAGTGCTGGCTGTTTAATCGACAGGAGCAGGCAGGGACCTTGTGCGCCCCCTCCTTTTCCAGAAGACCCTCGGACACAGGGAAGGAAGCTTCCTGGATCACAGGGTGAGCAAGAGGCAGGGCAGGTTTCCCGGCCCCGCCACTTCCTGGCAGCATCGGCTTGGGCCAGCCCCTTCACCACTGTGAGGCCCAGCTTCCTCCTCTGTAAGGCAGGGTCATACCTCGAGGGCGACTGAGGGTCTCCGTGCTGCTTCAGGTGTCACCTGGCAGGCCGCTGTAATGAGTCGTGAGGAAGCACAGCAAAGGAGAGGAGGTCGGGGCCCCGCACCGGCCCTTGGGTCCGTTCTTCCCCACCCAGGGTGCGGACGGAGAATCAGGGCGGGGACCTTCAGGCCCAGGAGGGGGCTGAGGGTGGGTGTCTATGGCACCGCAGAAGGACAGGGGTTTAGGGAGTGTCGGGGACCTAACGTGGGAGTTACTCCACCTGCCTTGCCTTCTGAGGTCCTCAGGAGACTGCAGGTTGGGTGGGTAGCTTGTTTCTGGGAGCTGGGAAGTGCCCAGGGGATGGAGAAAGGAAGGAGGGAGGCTGAGACTCTGCCTGAGGACCCCCTGGCCCGGGTCCCACCGGGCTATCTGTGCATGCCTGGCACCGCACCCATCCCTCCATATGGCAGCCGCTGGAGGATGGTGGCTGTGCCTGGGAGACCTGAGACTGCTTCCTCCGCCTTGCGGGGGGCGGGGGGGGTGGGGAGCAAAGCTGAGTCGGGTAATTATAGACAGCCCTGCACCAGCCCGGCCCAAACCAGTTCCCTCTATTCCCGGTGGGAAGGGCGGAGCAGAGGCAGCTTGGTGGGATCAGTGGGGGGAGGGACCGTCAGCTGTCACAGGCACCGCCACCTGGGCTCTTCAGAAGATGCAGGGCCAGCTAGCCCCTCTGGCCCTTGTGCAGGGGTCCGAGGGGGGCCTGGTTTCTTTCCCTCAGCGAGTTTGTGGATTTTGTCGGGGAGGCCACTCTTAGATAAGTGACGTGAAGTGACCTGACCAAGGAGAGAAGTCCTGTAGTAAACCATGCAGATTTATCACTTGGGGAGACAGCTTGGAAAAGCAGAGGAGCCGGGCTCTTCTTCCTTCTAACCATTCTTTCCTTGCCAGAACGCTCCTTATTACAAGGCCTAAACCCTTCTCCTGGCTCCCAGTATGCGGTCCCCCGTTCCCCTCACCAGCCTCAGTGCTGGCCACTCCCTGGACCATAGCCATCCCGGTCCCCTTCTCTTCCTTGAACTGGCCAAGTTTGTTTCTGTCTCAGGGCCTTTGCACGTGCTGTGACTGCTGCCTGAAATGTGCTTCCCACTTCACATGGATGGCTCCTTAGTCATCTTTGGGGACTAAGCGTAAATCTCACATAGTCACAGCAGCTTCCCCTGACCTGCCCATTCAAAGAAGCCCCTCGTCCCCCAGTCCCTCTGCAGTTGTCTTGCTGATGTCCTGTTTACCGAGGGTCAGGTCCTTCTCCTTTGTTTGCTGCTGTTATCTGCAGTGCCTGGCGCGTAATAAATGCTCAGATATTTGCTCCCCAGTTGAATAAATGGCTTCTCCTTCAGGATTTGCCAGGGACCCGAGCCATATTATTTTCCCCTTTGATGACTCCAGTTCCATCTCTAAAGCAAGAGGCTGAAGCTCCAGAGATCTCCTGTCATCGCCTGGTCATGGGAGTGGCCAGGACCCAAGCTTTGAGGGGAAGGAGAAGGCAGGCCTGGAGGCCTGAGCAGATGTTAATCCCTCTGGCTTTTCCACCGCAGTTAGAATCAGTGAGCCAGCACGGGGTTGGCCCAGCTTAGTCTGGGATCATAGAATTTCAGCTCAGCAGCTGACAGGCCTTGTGTTCTGAGTCCACCCCGTCCCACTGAGCTGCGACAAGCCAGCTGAGGCTGACTCTGCTCATTGTTGCCACCTGGCTTTGGGCCTCTCCGTGGTGGGATGGGCCATTTCTGCTCCTCTGGGAACCTGAGCTTTTTTCAGAGAATGTCAGGGTCTGGAGAGGATTTAATTGCACCCACAAGGAAGGGAAGGATGCGCTAGCGGACCCCTGGGGTGGGCAGATCTGTGGTTCGACCTGTGAATGCACCTGGCTCCTTTCAGAGAACCTTCCAGAGAAGATCCCCCAGGGACCCTTCTGAAATCTCTTCTGCCCAAAGCTTGTGAAAGTTCCTCACCTCTCCAGGGCCAGGAGTGGGTTCTGAGGAAGTCACTCCAAACAGGGGCCCCAGGCCCAAGGCGTCTTGTGCAGCTGTGGTGGGAAGATGGGGGACCCAGCAGGGTGAGTGCGGGAAGTGTGCGTCCCCACGTCCCTCAGGGCTGCTTCCTGGGGACAGCAGAGGGTGGGTGCAGAGTGTCAGCACAGCCCCAGAAGGCAGAGGGGAGACTTTTCATCTAAAGAAGAAGCTTACCTGGTACGATTTGGATTCCGGAAGCCAGGATTCCAGCCCCAGCCACCCTGCCGGCCTGCCCTGGGGGTATTGCCTTCCGATGTTACCTGACAAGGGACAAGTCACTGGTGGCTGCTTCCCAAGAGGTCAGTCTAGGTCAGCTTTATCCCTCCCAGACTCGCCTGATCATCTGAATCATCTGAGGCCATTGTTACAAATTTGATTGCAGGCCCCACCCAGACCTGCTGAGTGAGATCTCCAGGGAGGGTGGCTCCGGGACTCTGGCTGATGATTATAATAAACATCTGATGTGCATCCAAAGCATGGGCAAGATGGCCCTACCGCAACAGCAGTGCAGAGGGCAGGGGTGCTCCCCGTACTGTGTCCAGAATTACGTCGGAGGCCCTCACCCTCTGTGGCTGGTGTCAGCGAGGTTCCAGGGCCGGTTGACACAGGGCTGAGGGGTGGGACAGTGAAGATGATTTATTTGTGTGGCTTTATTTTTTGGGGGGGGGGGGGCGGCGGTGGGCAGCCTCACAGCTTGTGGGATTTTAGTTCCCCAACCTGGGTTGAACCTGGGCCCCGGCAGTGAAAGCGCCAGGTCCTAACCACTGGACCACCAGGGAATTCCCATTATTTTGCCATTTTAAATAATTTTGTGCTGAACATCCTTGTAGCTTCTCTGCTTAGTTTCTTTCTTTCTTTCTTTCTTTCTTTTTTTTTTTTTTTTTTTTAGTTTATATATTTTTATTTTTGGCTGTGTTGGGTCTTCGTTGCTGCGCACGGGCTTCTCATTGCAGTGCCTTCTCTTTGTTGCGCGGCACAGGCTCTAAGTGTGCGGGCTCAGTAGTTGTGGCGCACGGGCTTAGTTGCTCCGCGGCATGTGGGATCTTCCCGGACCAGGGCTCAAACCTGTGTCCCCTGCCTTGGCAGGCAGATTCTTAACCTCTGCGCCACCAGGGAAGTCCCTCTGCTTAGTTTCTTAGGGTAAATTACTAGGAATGTAATTCATTGCTGGATCACAGAACCCAATGTAAATGATAATATTTAAAATATATATATATATTTTTTCTCGAATAGGTAAAATATGCAGACGATTTTAAAATCCAGACAGTACTAATGAGGGATATGAGTCTGTCTCCCACACCTGGCACCCAGTTCTACAGACCCCACCTTAGAGAAAAATACTGTAACTATTTTTTTTTTTTTGTAACTATTTTTTGTGTGTGTATTTTTCCAGAAATCTTCTATGTTTACATATATGTTTCTGTTCTCACCCTCTATTTCTGTTTTGTTTTAACACAAATGGGAACTTTCGGTGTACATATTTAAAAACAGTATTTCTTCATATGTCTGTATTATTGTATATCTGCCTAGTCGTGAATTGGCAGCAACACACTTTTAGGGTTGAGACGTCTTCATTGGACAGCTGCAGTGTGCAAGGGACGGGGTTAGGGCATTGAGGAAAGGACAAGGTGTCCAAGGATGGACTCTTCCCCCAGAATGCTTTGCAGTCTCATGCGGAAAAGGGATTTGCAGAGAGCCTGGGATCCAGTGGTCAGCACTGAGCATCTGAGCAGGAAGTGGAGGAGACTGTCAGAGGCAGGGCTCCTGGGGGTGGTCGGGAAGGGCCACCCCCCACAATGAGGGTCCAGCCCAGACCTGCCCAGCAAGGGCCTAGCCAGCCTTTGCGTAGGGGCTGGGGGCCACCGACTCCATCTCCCTTGAGCCCGAGCAGAGGCCTGAACTGTAGCTGGACTTGGGAAGCTGGCTTCACGGGGACATGCAGGGGCTGGGGCTGGGGCCACCATCCAGTGGCGATGTAAGGGCACATCTCCACTGTCGATGGGGCAGAAGCCTTGCTTTTCCCTTTTTTTGGGGGAGGCCTCACTGTGCAGCATGTGGGATCTTAGTTCCCTGACCAGGGATCGAACCAGTGCCCCCTGTATTGGAAGCTCAGTCTTAATTAACCGCCAGACCCCCAGGGAAGTCCTGGCTTGCTTTCTCTCTGATAGAAGATTACATCTTTTTCTTACCTGTTTTTCCTTTCCTTTTTCCCAGAGGCTCATCCAAAATAGAAGAAGCATGTGAAATCTACGCCAGAGCAGCAAACATGTTCAAGATGGCCAAAAACTGGAGTGGTATGTGATCCCTGCTAGAGCGCCTCCATGGCTCTTTCTCCTCTTTCACCTCAGCTTCCGGTCCCAGAGGCCTGGCTGAGGCCTCAGCCCTGCAGCTCCCCCACCAATGCCGTCTCCAGCTTTACAAACCCACTGGCCTGCCATCTGGTCATTCCGAGCCCACTGGGTTATTTTACAACTTGGGTCACAGGCCCTTGGAATGAGAACTTAAAGGATAAGGATAAATAGATTATTGAATTCAGATAGACCCATGTATATTGATGAGCTCTTTGAGGGGTTTCTCCTTAAATTCAGAATTTCAGGTTTCCAACAAGGACCTACTTACTATCTAGCACAGGGAACTATATTTAATATCTTGTAATAACCTATAATGGAAAAGAATTGGAAAAAAGAGTATATATATGTAAAATTGAATCACTGTGCTGTACACCTGAAACTAACACAATATTGTGAATCACCTATACTTCTACTAAAAAAAGAGAATGAAAGAATCTCAGGTTTCCCTGGAAGCAGTTCCCTAATACTTCCATCAGAGTCTGAATTCTGGGCTGGGGATCATTCAAGTGGTTCCAATAATAACATTAATCACGGCTCCATTTATTGAGCCCTCTCCTAAGCACCAAGCTTGCGTTATTTAACTGAATCATCACAGCAACACCACGAGGGTCAGTACCATTAACATCCCCATTTCACAGATTTGGAAACCGAGGCTTGGTCCAGCCCTTTGCCCAACACGCCACGACTAGTGAGTGACTGAAGCAGAATTCAGAAACCAGAACTCTGACTCTGGAGCTGGGGGGCTTAACCTGCCCCATGTGGCTTCCTGACCTTGGGAGCCAGAGTGACTTGGATCTGTGTCACAGCTCAGGCTGGCCACGTGACCCCAGGGAGGTTACCTGGCCTCTCCAAAACTGTTTCCTCCTCAGCACGGCAATGGGGAAAGGAACGGTCCTGACCCTGCGGGGCTGTCATGTGGGTTCATGGCGATCAGCCGTCGCCATGCAGGGCAGTCAGCACAGCACAGTGGCAGCTGCGAGCTCCATTTCCCACTCCTATTAGCAGCACCCCTCCCCCTAGAGTGGGAGGGGAAGCCCTTAGAGGACTCCAGTCAACAGACTGGCAGACTGCAGGAGCGCTTACAAGGTCCCCAGCCATCTGTGTGCTCTCACTCCAGTTGGGGCAAGACACACGCACACAGGCAGTATCATAGTGTACTGGAAGGGCCTCTTCCCGGAAGAGGGCATCCCAGGTCACGTCCCTCCTGAGACTCTCACAAGCTGCGTTGGTGGGCGGAGCGGCCCTTCTGACTTGGCCAGGAGGGGTATATGGTCAGACCCTGGCAAGGCTGGAGCTTGGGCGGCGTCCGCCAAGGAGAGGTGCGTGGGCAGGAAGGGGCTCTTTATTTTAATCTTTTGGCTGCACCGTGCGGTATGCGGGATCTCAGTTCCCAGATCAGAGATTGAACCTGTGCCCCCTGCAGTGGAAGTGCAGAGTCTTAACCACTGGACAGCCAGGAAAGTCCAGGGAGGAGCTCCTGGAGGTCCAAGGGGCCGAAGATCTGTTTGGGAGCTACCTGCAGGCCTGGAAGAGAGGTTCAAAAAGCCAGTGCTCGAGCCCTTTGGGGGCTGACTTCATAACATGACTTCAAACATCAGCAAGATTGGATCAAGAATATCAAGCAGGGCTTCCCTGGTGGCGCAGTGGTTGAGAGTCCGCCTGCCGATGCAGGGGACGCGGGTTCGTGCCCTGGTCCGGGAGGATCTCACATCCCGCGGAGCGGCTGGGCCCGTGAGCCATGGCCGCCGAGCCTGCGCGTCCGGAGCCTGTGCTCCGCAACCGGAGAGGCCACAACAGTGAGAGGCCCGCGTACCGCAAAAAAAAAAAAAAAAATATCAAGCAAAGACAGTGTTGAAACCCAGGGAGGAACTTTCTGACTACAAAGGAAATGAAACCTGGGATAGGGCTGTGAAGGCAGGATGTGGAGGCACAGAGCAAAATGGACTGTCGTTTTCTGAGAATATTTTTGGTGTCCTGAAAATTAGAAGAGCTTTTACCTAAGCTTTCACAGCATGTGTGGTGCCTAGAGCCAGATCCTGTGTGTATTTTTATATGCTCCTAAGGTAACAATACCATTAGAGAAAGAATATTTCTTTTTCAATCACGTAGATGGTGCTTCTCTTCTAAAACTTGTCACCTCCCTCCTTCCCCCAAATAGTCAAACAAAAATCTTAGGCCTTTTTTTTTTCTTTTTTAACTTTTCCCCCAATGATACTACTTTTCTGGAAATTCTGCACTCAAGTTTGGAGCCCTTGAAAACAAGAAAGAAATCATACATAGTGAGAACTTGGATGGCTTTGTCTAGGCTCCTGCTCTAAAGGTACAGGATGGGGGCCAGGCCCTCTTGTCCTCCCCCAGCTCAGGGATGCTGTGATTGGGGCTCAGCTGGAGCAGGATGAAGGGCGGGGGCCTCAGGGCGGCTGAGCTGGCGCGGCCAGTGGGGCTCCCAGTTAGCACAGCCCCTACCCCTTGAGGAGGAGGGGTCCCGCTGTCTCCCACAAGTCAGATGGATTAGGAGCCGGAGATGTGGGAACAGGATGGCTTGGGGTGCCTGGAAGGTGGCGGTTCGCAGCTGAGTACAGGACAGCCTGGGCTTCAGGTGTGGTCTCCGCCTCCCTCCACCCATGGGCGTTGGTCCCCATGCTCTCAAGTTCGTGGCGTCTCCGTCCTGTTTCCCTTTCTGGACGTGAAGCCCCTGGGGGAGTGGACTTTGTGAGGCCTCCTTGCCACTCAACCTGCCGTGACTCCAGACGAGGGGCCGGCATGTGGACAGAGGCAGGGGAGCCGGGGAGTTGGATTGGAAGGGCCGGGGGCCGTGCGGGGAGAAGTCAGGCTTGGAAGGGGAGAGGCAGTGGGGGGGGGTGGTCTGGGGTAGCTGCATCCTGATCGCCACTCTCTTCCCCAGCACCCCCGGGCAGCCCCATCCCGCGGTTCAGCCGGCACTGTGCCGGGGATGCTGCTTCCAGGCTCCCCGGGGCCGGGGGTGCGGGCAGCAACTTCGGGGTCAGGGGGCCCGAGGTCTAGGCCTGCACCTCGGCTCACTCCGGCCACGCTCTTTCTCTCTTGGGGACTCTGCACCTGGAGAGCTCGACCACCTCTCGGGGCCCTGTCTGAGCGACCTAAAGCGTGGAGGCCCCCCCCTAAGACGGGGATCCCCGTTTTCTGTTCCAGCTGCCGGAAACGCCTTCTGCCAGGCAGCCCAGCTGCACCTGCAGCTCCAGAGCAAGCACGATGCGGCCACCTGCTTCGTGGACGCCGGCAACGCGTTCAAGAAAGCCGACCCCCAAGGTGAGGGCCTCTGTGGGCCGCTGGAGCTGGCAGCCCAGAGCTCCAGCTGAGCCCCAACCCAGAGAAGGCCTCAGGTTTCCCACCCAAGATCGTAGGCAATAGGCTGGCCTGGAGGCGCTGGCGCTCTAGCTTCAGAATTGGCTCCCTTCTGGCTGGCGTTGGCATCGCGCTCCAAGCCTCCGCCTCCCCTTCTGCTCTGTGCCTGCAGCTGATCGCTCCCGCCCCTCCTGGAGCCTGGGAGCATTTGGGAGTGGGAGTTACATTTCAGACCCACCGCATGCCAAGGAGAGAGGAAAATCTGTTCTGTTGTCAGAATTAACATGCGAGAGGGGGTGGGAGGGGGTTCAGAGACCAGCCAGGTAGGAGTTGCTGCCGAAAAAGGAGCGGAAATTATCCTAACCTGGCTTCCCTACCCCCTGGTCCGGGGGATGGGGTCAGAGAGAACAGATACCAGAGATGTAGCTGCAGAGAACAAGTTCCTTAAAATGAGAGCGTGCTGGGGACAGAAGCCCAGTTTGGGACTGACTCACCGTGAGGAAACCATCGTTGTCCTCCTGGGCTCATCCTGAGCTAGAAGCGCAACCCAGTGGGTACCAGCCTTTTGGATTTCGTGGAGCTGGAATTTTATTTTTTAATCACGGTGCCAGACATCGGTTGCCAACTTTTAATTTTAACAAGCTCATTTTTTAAAATGACCATCTACTGTCACTATTCACTCATAAGAGAATGGGAAATATATGAATATTAATTTTTTTAAAAAAAGGAGATGCATCACCTTGTAATAAAGGCTTATCCTTCCCAAGAGAGGGCAGTTGGCACTAGTGTCCGGGGGTCTCTCCAAGGATCTGTGAGCACTGGTTCACACACCAGCGCTGGGGAATTGGTGGCAGATTCGTTATCGCCATCGGGACATCTAGTTCCCAGTGGAGGATTTGATGTCTGTGTAGACCAAGTAGCTGTCCTCTGTTCCCAGACTTGACGGGTGGTTCCTGTGCATCCGGGTGTCTCACATGTGAGCTCAGGTTCAGCAAGAACCGAGGGGAGGCCTTGTGACTGGGTGGGCCGTCGTCCCTCTGCACAAAGCTAAGTGCACCTGGCTGGCAGCGCTGGGCCACAGCAGTCCCCGTGGTGATGTGATGATGACCCAGGGTGACCTCGGGTTTGTTTTCAGCTCAAATCACCCAGGGAAGTCTGTGCGTCCCCCGCAGAGGGCCCCCACCCCCAGCCTGCCTTCTCTCTGGGGAACTGGTCGACCTGCAGATGCTGCCCTAGCATCTGTGATGTTCAGCTGCTGCTCCAGAGTGACTGGAAGGACTGATGTCTGGGGCGGGAGCTGAGGCCAGGCTTCACGGCATGTGCACAGCGCCCCTTGTTCTTCAAACAAGCCCCCGCGCTTCTGGGAGACGGGCCCCGCCTGGCGCCATCATGCCGCGTCCTTCCCCAGCTTTCGACCTGAGCCTTTTCAGCTAGCAGCGGCGCTCTGCAGAGTGTGTCGGGTGCTGGGGCCCGGGTCGGGGCTGTGGCCCGGTGACTGGCCTCCAGACGCGTGGAGGGTGCCTGAGGCGTCGGTGGGAAGGCAGCAGTGGTTAGGTGTGGTGACGTGCCCATCTTGGGGCTCAGAGGCCGACTTGGTTTCTTTGGGGATCAGATCAGCGAGCCTGGTTCTCTGCCCTGGATGCTGAGGGTGGGAAGGGGTGGATTTGGTACTGGCGGTGGCTCTCAGGGAACAGGAGGCGCTGTGGCGCAGGGGAGAGCCTAGCGTGGGCTGAGCCGGGAGCGGTGCCTTGGCTGGAGCTCCAGGGTCTTGGTGCTGAGCCGGGAGCGGTGTTGGAGCAGCGGCACCCCGGCACCACCGCGTCTCGACTGCCCATCCCAGTCAAGGAGGGTGGGGCTCGCTGTGGTCTCTGAGGCCGGGGGAGCCTGCTCCCCTCTGACCTCGGGGAGACACCTAATCTTTCGGGTCTCCATTTCCTGGTCTGGTAAAGCAGAGAGCACACGTGAGATAAAGCACAGACGTGCCCAGCACGGCCCTTGGCGTGTGATAAACGTCCTGATAAACGTCCAGTAAGGGGCAGCCCTCGGCTCCCATCAGATGGGAGCCTGGCCTGGGCACCCCCTGCCTCCACCCCTGGCCGCTTGCCTTGTGAAACAGAGCCGGAGGGCCCACGTGGATCACTGCCCAGTTTCCCCAGGCGGGTGGCCGGCTCCCTGGGCCCTCGCTGCTTGCCCCGCCTGCCTCAGAGGCCTGCCCTGTGTCAGCGCTTGGTACGGGAGTCCTGGAAATGCCCCTCTCCCCACCACCGACAGGCGGCTGAGCCTGCGCCTGGGACCGCCAGGGCAGAGGGAAGCGATTGGGCGCCTGAGTGTGGCCGAGGGTGGCCTGCTGCCCCCTTGGTGGCTGAGGGCAGAGGCAGGAGGTGATGACCGCAGCTGTCGTTGGTTGCCAGCCGCTATGGGTAGACTCAGGCCAGGGAAGCCTCTCACCCTGCCCGCCTGATAGCTGGGCCCAGGGGTGCGTGTGTGTGCACACGGGCACCCAGGGCAGGGCAGTGGCCAGACCCCCACTTGCCCTCCCCCGTGTGCTCCCCCAACCTCACTGCCAGCCTCACTGGGTACCTGCGGTGTGCCAGACACGTGGCGTCTTCCTTCTACCCGTTGCACTCCTGCGATTTGCCCCCTTGTACTGAGGAGGCCTGTCTCCCCAAGCCAGCGCCTTCCCCTCTCTGGGCCTCAGCCCTCCCCGCCCACCTTCTGGGGCTGGACCATTCCCAGAAGCTCTCTCTGGCTCCCGGTTTTCGGGGGCAGGTGTGCCGGGGTGCGCGGGCTGTTCGCCCCAGGGGTCCTGGTGACCGGAGATAAGCTGGTTGTAGCCAGTATGTCAGCAGCTAATCCGCTAGTGCTCTGGCTGGGGTGGCAGCTGGCAGCCTGCCGCTTTCAGGGACAGCCGTCCTGGAGCGAGGGGGCTCAACCTTGTGAATCCATGCTGCTGCCCGCGGGTAAGCCTTCTTCCCCTACCGCCACCGCTTGCTGACGACACTGCAGGCCAGTGCCAGCAGGCCCGGGGCGGCCGCTGCAGGGGAGCCCGTCCTGCCAGGGGAGCTTCCCGCCTCTCCCCCTCCAGGGCTGCTAACCTCACCCGGGCAACCTTTGCCCCTCTGCCTGTAGGTGTCTGCTGTGCGCCCCATCGTTCCAGGAGAGGGAGCCTGTGAGTCGCTTGCGGGGGGGGGGGGGGGGGGCGGTCGCTTGCTGGCCGCGTCCACCCCCCAGGGGTGGAGAGTGGAGCAGGGTGGGGTGTGCACAGCGCACGCACTGCAGCCCTACCCCTGGTTCCTTAGCCTCCTACCACTGGGCTGCCAGCTCATCAGTTACTTCCGGAAATGCTCTGTCACAAAACCTTTGTGTCTGTGTTGAAGTAACACTGCTTCAGGCTGTATTTGTTTGTGGTGTTCTCTCCCTTTTCTCCTTCTCTGACCCTTGTTGCTTTCTTTCCCTCTTCCCTACTGCCTCAGGCTTCCCCTGTCAGCCTCAGAGCCTTGACCCAGTGGTGTATGCTCTGAATATTTTAGGGGTCCCCAGGGGCCTTGCAGAATTGGACCTGGCCCAGCAGTCCTCCCTCCCCCAGAGTAGTGCTCACAGACACCCCCTTTTGGCCTGTAAATTGGGGGAGGGGCTTGTGGACTCCCTGAAGGGCCAGCCCCAGGTCTGGGCCGGAGAGCCTCTGTTCACATGTCTCCCTGCGCGATGAGACCATCAGCCCCTTGAGAGCAGACACCGCGCCTGCGGCTTCCTTGCAGCCTCTCGGCCCAGTGGGCCCTGCTGACTTTGGAGACCCCGACGGCCAGCAGGGGGCTTACAAATGCTGGACTGCGGGGTGAATTTTCAACCTTGCCCCAGCTCAGAGCCCACCTGCTGTGGTCTGTCCAGGCTCTCTGTCCGTCTCCCTCCATCTCCCCCAACACCCTTTCCTCCTGAGATGCATTAAAATGGTGTTAAAAAAAAATCCACCCAAGAGCTCATCTCTGTCTGCTAGAAAATGCCACCCACTCATGCTTCTCTCTCTCCTCCAAATAACTTGTCAAAAAAAAAAAAAAATGCCTTTCCCAAATTTCCAAATTTAAAAACTTGCAAGAGGTAGTACAACAAAGGTACCCCAATTCTTCCTCCCAGGTGCCGTCCCAGTGTGTGTGTTTTGTCGGTGAAACCTGTGGCTTGAGGAGCCAGCAGGCGGCAGCGCCAGGCGGAGGAGGCTACAGAGGGCTCTGCTGCAGGCTGGGATGTGGGCAGAATAGTGGAGACCCCAGCCACAGGGGCCTCAGCGTCACAGCACCCAGCCACCTCCTGCCGCACACGGAGGCCGGGGGATGCAGCTGGTTCAGGGTCCCACCGTGAAAGGGTGGCAGAGCCCAGGTGGGAGCTGGCCGTTCCTCCGATGTCAGCCTTTGCCGCCTCTGCCGGCAGCTCATCCTCAAGGGCAGGGCCTTGGCAGGTCTGGCCCAAAACACCCATGGGAGTCTGGCCACCAGCTGGCTATGCCCTGTCCCAGGGGTTGCTGGGAAGGTGGTGGCATTGTGGTGGCCCGAGGGAAAGGGCAGCTGTATCAGCAGGGCTCCCCCGAGAGCATGTGCCCGGCAAGTCACAGTCGGCAGAATAAATTAGCCTGACCAGGTTTCCTGCGGCTCGGGGATCCCCTCACCTTCCCTCCCTGCTCAGGAGCGTAGCCCTGGCCACTCCCAGTGCAGCCCTGCACCTTCCTTCTCTCCTCGGCCTCTGCTGAAATGACTCCACCTTCTCATTTCTCCTCCCTGCCTTTTTCTCTCCCCAGAGGCCATTAACTGCTTGATGAGAGCAATTGAGATATACACAGACATGGTAAGGGTCACTGCGTGTCCTGTCCACCCCGTTCCAAGTCCTACCTGATTGCCCCAGCCTCCCCTCTCCTCCTCCAGCCCTGAGAGCAGGCGGGAGACTGGCAGGGTGAGGGGTGTCACCGGAGCCGGGCTGGGCTTGGGCTGGCTGTGTCCTCACGCAGCTCCTCACCAGCCTGGCTCCTGGTGGCAGCTCCCAGCACATCACGGGCTGACGGCCCCTCCCCAGGTCCTGCCTCTGGCCCCCCACAGGCCGTCACTGTCCTCACTCGTAGACGTCACTGCTGTTGGGGTCCTCGCGTATCCGGTGCGTTTCCCCTTACCCAGACGCCCCCCGCCAGCGTCCCATTTGATTTGGGGTGGGTAGGCATGGCCCAGAGTCAGCCCAGCCCCTGCCCTGCCCCAGGGAGCTGCCCCATCGACAGATGAGGTCCAGAGAGGCGGCTGCTGGTCTGAGGCCAGGGAGCCAGGACGGTGGACCAAAGCCAGGCCCTGGCTCCCGTCGACTCCACTTTTTGCCCCTTCGCACTCTACCTGTGTGAGACCCCTCCCTCGGGCAGGAGCGTGGGCCCTGCCTCCTGCCGGCTCCAGGGCCGGGCCGTAGTAGTGTGTTACAGCAGTGGGAGCCGCTGCCGTGTATTGGAGCAGATGCTCCGAGCTGGGTGGTCTGGTCTCCCCTACAGCAGCCCCGTGAGGCGGGCACTGTTGTCATCCCGTTTGACAGTCAGGAAAGAGGGTCCCAGACAAGAGACGTGACTCGCTCAGGGCCCCACGCCTACCAGCAGGAGCCGCTGAGACCCAACTAGTCCTGGCTGAGCCCAGGGCCTTGCCCCTTCTGCCGCCCTCAGCAAGGAGGTGGCCGTGGGCCAGGCTCGTGTGTGAGTGGAGGGCCAGGCATCTGGACCCCCACTGGGTGGAGGCAGGTAGGAGGTGCTCGGCCCCTCTGGGAGCTGGAAGGCATCCTAGGGGAAAGCCCTGGGCGCCTGCAGGGGAAGCTGGAGGGCAGAGGTTGACCTGCGAGAAGGGCTGTGTGGCCACACGGGACAGGGAGGCCAGGAGGGAGGCTGTCTCTTAGGCAGCGGGGAGCCTGTACCAGGTGACTCTGGGCTGCTCCTTCCGCCCCTCTGGACCATCTGTCACATGCCTCCTTGGGCCAGAGCTTCTGGCAAGTCCCTGTGCAAACGTTAACCTCGGTGTGTTCCATCTGTCCCCCATGGAGACTGGATGGGGAGGGACGTGCCCGCCGTCACCACGTCAGGGCAGCACTCGGACCCGGGCCGCTCATGCTAGAGCCTCCCTTTTAAGCCCTGTGCCCCTCTGTCTCTTGGGGCCTTCTTCTGCTCACCTTCCCTCCCAGGGGTGGCTGAGGGCTGAGGATCCAGCTTCGGGGACCCGGAGGGGTGTGGTTGAGCTGGGGCGGGGCCCTCAGGACGCCCCTCGTCACGGAGGGCTCCTTCCCACGTCTCACCCAGGGCCGGTTCACCATCGCGGCCAAGCACCACATCTCCATCGCCGAGATCTACGAGACGGAGCTGGTGGACATCGAGAAGGTCAGTGGCAGGTGGGGCCCGGCCAGTGGCCAGGGAGGGCTGCCTTGGCCGGTCCTCTGAGACTAGGACAGGAGCCCGGGGCACCGGCAGAGCCTGGGAAAAGGGCTCCGGTGAGTCCCGGGCCATGTGGCGCCCGAAGGTGATGAAGGCTGCGTTGGCCCCTCGCCCTCCCCCCACCGCCCGTGTCTCCCCAGGCCATCGCCCACTACGAGCAGTCTGCAGACTACTACAAAGGCGAGGAGTCCAACAGGTACCCCTCCTGCCCGCCCCAGCCCCTCGGTGAGGGCCCGGACCCGGCTACCACTGACCTCCCTCCCCTCTCTGTGCCCCACTCAGCTCTGCCAACAAGTGTCTGCTGAAGGTGGCTGGTTACGCGGCGCAGCTGGAGCAGTATCAGAAGGCCATTGACATCTACGAACAGGTGGGGGCAGGCGGGGCCCCGTCCTGCCCGCCAGTGCGCCTCGTGCCGCCTCTCACCCTCCCCGGTGCCCCGCGTGCTCTGCACGCCCTCGCTCTTCCCCGCGCCCTCACCCCGCGCTCAGGCCGGCTCCGCACTCGCTCCACCCACGACCCCACGCGGCGCCACCGCCCTCTTCCTGCACAGGCCCTTCCCACACTCTCACAGGGCACTTCCCAGGCGGCCCCAGAGTGAGGCCAGCTCCGAAGAGCCAGAGTCCGGGAGAGAGTGGAAAGAATTGCGAGGCCCGGGGTAGCCGGAGGCAGCTGCGGAGCCTGCTAGAAGGGACCCGGGAGGGGGTGTCCCCTGGGTATGCAGGCTCCCCTCTGCTGTGTGGGGAGGGCTGGCGGGGAGCCTGGCCACCCTGGTGGGCTCAGCCTGGCCAGGAGAAAGGCAGGCAGCTGGCCTCGGAGGAGCGCGGGGCGGGCGCCGCCTCTCATGTTCCCGCAGCCTGCCACCCCTCTGCGCACCGATGTGCCAGCCTCCTGTCGGGCCTGACAGCAGGGCCGCCTCTCCCTCCGCCATCGCAGGCGCCTCGGGAAGCCCACGGACACCTGGCCTCAGCCCTGTGGCCACGCCCCCACTCCCCATCATGCCCTGGTCCTTGGCCACTCACAGAGCGGTTGCTGACTTCCCCAGGGCTGGTCTCTCTTCTCCCTGCGCTCGGGGTCCTGGGTTAACAGGGCCCCACTGGGGAACAAACCCAGTTCCCAGCTGGCCCCCAAGTGCCTGGCAGTGACCCTGGCCCTCTGGCTGCCCGCCTCCTCGTGCCTGCAGGTGGGGACCAACGCCATGGACAGCCCGCTGCTCAAGTACAGCGCCAAGGACTACTTCTTCAAGGCGGCTCTCTGCCACTTCTGCATCGACATGCTCAACGCCAAGGTGAGCCCCGGCCCAGGGGCCCACCCGGAGCTTACCCCACGCCCCCACAGGGTGACTGCCCTTGGAGCACAGTGTCTGTCACTAGGCCGAGTCGCCTCTTAACCCCTTCGGAGGGTAAGCCCCTCACTCACATCTGGCCCCTGGCGTTCGGCCTTTGGGCAGGAAGTGCTTGTTTCTATCCGTGATTTCACTCACACAGTCCCTGTAGCCTTTGAGTTTCCAACTCCCGACTTGCTCAGTGCCAGGCTTTTTCTTCTGTGGGAGCACTTTTTGAGTCCTTACTGCACCCCATGAGGTTGACACCATGGTCGCCCCATTTTACAGATGAAGACACTGAGGCTGAAACCAGAGTCTCTTGTTCAAAGCACGTGGCTAGTAAACCGCAGCCCCAAGATTCCACATCTTTCCAACTCCCAGTGTTCTCATGATTTGAACCAGAGCCTAAACGCCAGCCCCATTTGTGCTCAGGGCTTCTTAGCAAGAGAGGGGTCAGGGCTGGGTGAGGGGTTGGGGAATGGCCAGGGAGAGGAGCTGGGTTCTGCTGGCGTCTGGGATTTCTTGGGGTCTCCAGCTGCCCCATCCTCAGCCACATGATGTGTGAACCCCAACCCTTGCTCCTTTTGCCGGCATCCGGCAGGGCAGGTGAGAGCTTGGGCTTTGGGGTCAGGCCAGTTCAGATCCCCAACACGTACCCTGTGCCCTGAGCGGGTCACTACCACCTCTGGATCTGTTTCCTACTTTGAAAATAGGGTCACCATCGTTTGACCCTCCCTGGGTCCTCGTGAGGGTTAAACGTGAGAAGTGCCTGGCGTCAGGCCTGACACGTAGGATGTGCTGTTATGAGGCAGTACAGGCAATTGTTGCCATCGCCCCTACCCTGGGTGGACCGGGTGCAGGAGAGGCACTGAGCACCGGCCTGGGGAACCCTCCTCCCTCCCCCAGGCCCCTGCCGCCCCCCCCTCCCCTGCAGCTGTCTCTGCAGCCAGGCTTGCACTGAGCTCAGCTCCGTGAAGCTGCCACCAGGCACAGAGCCCGGCGTCACTGGAGGCCGGGGGGTGGCGCAGACAGCTGACTCGGGGCCAGAGCGGCCCCCGATCCCCTCGGCTGCCGGCCCAGCTGCTCCGAGGGCCCTTTTTTGTTAACTTGTCCCCTTCGTCCTCCCCTCCACCCTCGCCGGCACTCAGCTCGCCGTCCAGAAGTATGAGGAGCTGTTCCCTGCATTCTCCGACTCCCGGGAGTGCAAGCTGATGAAAGTGAGTGCCGGGGGCTCGGGCCACCCCTTTCCTGCACCTGCGCTCTGAGCAGGGCGCGTGGATGGGAACCTGGAGGCTTGGCTCTGGCGAGCACGAGCGCCGCGATTCGCACCGTGCTTTTCAAGGGGCTTCTGCTCCCCCTCGCCTGCCATTTGGGTCTCCAGTTTCTGGATGAGACGAGTGAGGTTCGGTCAGCGAGGGAGCTGGGGGGCTGCGGGATCTCACACTCACACAGGCGCGCGTGCACACGCGATGTTCTGCGTTGGCGACTTTCTGATGCGGGGGGCAGGGTTGGAACACAGCCCCTTCCTTCCTGTCAGCATGGGAGTCCCCCCGACTTTCACTCACCCAGATACTGTGTGTGTGTGTGAATCTCATCCAGGTCAGGCCTCAGGCCAGCCTGGGCCCCTGAGCCCCGCCTGCCATTTTCTTGCAGAAATTGTTAGAAGCCCACGAGGAACAGAATGTGGACAGCTACACCGAGGCGGTGAGTGGCCGGCAGGGGTGGGTGTCCTTGTCACATGTGGTCCCGTGAATTTCACCCTTTCTTATCTCCAGCCCCGGTCCCTGGCCGTGAATTCCTTTCTCCAGTCGCTCCAGACTCCTCACAAGTAGCCCCAAGAGGTGCGGGGAGTGTTCTCCCCGTTTTAGAGATGATGGCACTGAGGCCTCTCGGGGCCCGAGCTGGGGTTGGAGCCCATATCTGTCTGCTCCTGAAGGCCAAGGTCTTTGCGCCACTCAGAGTCCCCCTGGGTGAGCAGTTAAGGATGTCTCACACCGGGCACTTTGGGTGATCCTGGATGTGCAGGGAGGGAGGGAGGGAGTCGCATCATTCCCCCTCCCCTCCCCGAAAGCAGGAGGGAGGAGGAGCAAAGGGTGCCCGGAGAGGCAGCATTGGGAGGGTCCCCCTTTCCAGCAGCTTCTCTGATAGAACCGCCCCACGGAGATGTTTCTCCCTTTCCTTACCCTGTTCTGAGCTTTCTGGAACTCAGTTACATCCAGCTCAGGTCCACATTAGGTCCTGCAGACTGTATCTGTCAAGCATGTCTCTCCCTGGGTACCCATCACCAATCGTAGGCCTCTGAATGATGACAGAGGCCAAACTCGTCAGGTCCATCCCGCCCCAGACCGTCCATCCCGCCGCTTCTTCGTGTCTCCGGGCCTCAATTTCCCATCCGTAAAACAAGAAAACTGGACTTTTTTTTTTTTTCAGCTATAAAATCTTTCTTGCCCCCAAGGGAAGCCTCACGCCCAGGCCAGTAAGGACACAGAAGGGAGCCGCTCCGGCTTGGGTCGGGGCCCACGCCTCCCCTTGCTCCTCCTCGGGGACCGAGGCTGACAGGGACAGGCCGGGAGGATCTTGGGAACAGAGACCGTGGGCGAGGATCGGTGACAGGGCGGGAGCCGAGGCGAGGCGCGGGGCGGGCCGCCCCTCCTGACCCCGGCCCCGCGCACGCAGGTGAAGGAGTACGACGCCATCTCCCGGCTGGACCAGTGGCTCACCACGATGCTGCTGCGCATCAAGAAGACGATCCAGGGCGACGAGGAGGACCTGCGCTAGGCCGCCTGGCCCCCGGGTGCCCGTCTCCCTGCCCCGTCCGCCCGCTCTCCCCCGGCCTGGCCCTCCAGTGAGGATCGAGAGGATCGCAAAGAGCCCAGAGAGGTGGGGCCCGAGACGTTGGCTGCGAGACCTTCCCTCCTCCCCACCAAGGAGTCTCGCACGCCACAGCGCAGGCTCAGCGCTGCTTCGGGGGCCCCTGAGGCCAGGCCCGCTGGCCAGACGGTCACCCTCTGTTCCCGCCGCATCCCTTGCCCCCTGCCCCTTTATTTAAGCCCCCGGAGGTACCCTTCTCCCCCGCGACACACGGGATCTTTGACGCAGACCTATTTGCTGTGGGTGCCGCCGGGGGTCGGGGTCAGCATCTGGCCCCCCCGTCTCCCAACCAGCTGAGTCGTGAGGTGGGTGTCTGTCTCTCCACCTTTGTCCCCCAGCCGAGCTCTGAGCCCCCGTAGCCACCGTGATTGGCTGTCACCGCTGGGGGTGGGCTCCTCCCCCACCCAGCACGGGAGCCCCCAGCCTCCTGCAGCCCTCACCTCTCCGGGGAGCCCCAGGCCCTGGAGCCCCGAGGGCCGCCCCCACGCCCGCCCCTCCGTCTCCACCCTGCGCTTCCAGGTGGCGGTGGGGAGCCGCAGCCGCCTGAGGAAGGAAATAAAAGACAACACTTGCGCATGAGTCTCTTCCTCCTCACCTCTGCTCCCTCCTCCCCCTTCAGGGCCTGTGGCCCGGCTCCCTGGCCCTCCCGCCTTGGGCTCTGGGCACGCTTTGTGCCAAAGAAGAGGGCAGCCTTAACCAGGAGGCTGGGCTGGGTCAGAGCCTAGAGAAGGGGAGGCCCAGGGCTGGTGGGTTTGGGAGCCATGGGCTTTTGGGATCTTTGAGCTCTGGGCTTTCTGGTCCTTGGTGTTCTCAGCTGGGATGATGGGCGCCGGTGCCCCTCCCCCAGAGCTGGCGGGAGGATGGATGCATCACCGGTGATGAGAAGGGGTGGAGGAGGCCCACCAAGTCTTCCAGCCTCACACCCCACGTCCGTATTTCCCTGCAGGGAGGGCTGAAAGCCCCAGTGGCACTGTTCCATCTGTCGAAGGGTGGGGGAGGGAGCGGCTCTGGCGGGCGGAGTACAAGGAGGACCGAGTGGGTACGGTGAGTGGGAGAGGAAACAGCAGGAGCCCTTTGCCCAGGAAAGGAGGGCAAGGATCGGCCACCTCCTCCACACTCCAGCACGTGGGCCTGCCTGTCAGGTGGACAGTCTGATGTGCCCGTGCTTCCACCTGGCACTGGGCTGGGCCGGGCGCTCCCCACTTTGTGGAGGAGGGGAACAGCTGGAGGAGGGTCAGTGCCCAGTTGCAGACTTAGTGTCACGGTATGTGGCATGACGTCAGGAAGTGAACAGGGGCTGCAGAGGAGGTGCTGCCTGGGAAACCAGGGCAGGCTCCTCGGAGAGCTGCTCCAGCCTAGAGCCTGGAGGGAGTTCAGGAAAGGTTCAGGCTCAGTGTGTGTCAAGAGAGTGGCCTCTATGACACCCTGTGACACCCTGTCCTGCCCCTCTGTCCCCTTCAGCTTTTCCCACAGCTCTAATCGATTGATAATGGCTGCCTAGAGCTCAGTTAAGACTCCTGAGATCTCAGATGGATTACCAGTGTCTGCCGTGGCACAGGCTGGAGAGTAAGTAGTGTGAGAATCTGTTTGTGCCACCCATGACCTAAATAGTGATTCTCAACCCTGGCTGTGCTTTAAAATGTGAAAAGTGCTCAAGCTGGGGTTGCACTCTGATAAATTGTGATTTGATTGAGGTTCCCCACCCTTTTGGTTTTGGAGGGTTTTTTTTCCATAGGTGATCCAAATGTGTAGTTAGGGTTGGAGACCACTGAACACAGGACAGTTCTTTCCTTTCCAACCCAGTTGTTTATTCATTCACTCAAACACGAAGGGAATATGGTTTCGCGGTTACCAAGGGAGGTAGAAGAAGCCTGAAGAAAACATTGTTTTTCAGAAGCAGCAGAACCAGACCGCGCCCCCATTTACTCAGCAAGTATCTACTCAGCACCTACTGTGTGCCACGCCCTGGTTCAAACCCTGGGATTACAGCACTAAATAGCATAACCAGATCTGGATTGGACAGAACTCCTTTCTTTTCACCACCCTCCAGATCCAGCCTGCCTTTGAGAACTCTCAGGTCTCTTATGCAACAGTGTCCCAGGTGCTTGGCAAAGGGCCTGGTACATAGTTTGGGGTTCTTAACATATATACTGAATGCTCGTTCCATGTCAGGCCTTCTGGGCCAGGCGTCTGGGATTTGACTGTGACCAAGGGAGATCCAGTCACTGCCTTCACAGATTTTGCAGTGTGTGTGTGTGTGTGTGTGTGTGTGTGTTTTCTTTCTGCATGGAAGGGGGTGACAGAAGATTACTCAAGGTGGCCAGGACAGCTGGCCAACTCATGTCTTCTGGAAATAACATACAGGTATACATAGAGTCCCCAGACCCTTGATGCCCTTCTGGAGACAAAAAAGTATATACAGGAATCCCAGAAGACCTCATCCTGTCTCCACCACTTACTATCATATCAGTCAAGGGACTTATTCTCCCCGAGCCTCAATTTCATTCTCCAGAAACTGGGATAATAAACCTCTTTCCAGAGTTGTTGCAACAGTTTATGGAGATAAATTCATACAGTGGTCAATAAATGCTGAATAAATGAACGCGGGGTAACAAGAGCTGGGTAGTTGTGAAGATTCAATGAGATAATCAGCCAACATGACTGATAAAGTAGGCTTTCAGTAAAGAAGCTGGTGGTAATTGGCCAGGACAGATAGCTAGAATTTTTTCCTTGGGGTAAGAAGAATGCATTTCACCATTTTAAAGGTGATGTGATTAAAACAAACTATGGAGCTATTGTGTTTGGGTTCCAATACTGACTGCTGCTTCTAGCTGTGTGATCTTAGACAAATTACTTTACTTTACCTGTCTGTGCCTCAGTTTCTTCACTGGTAAAACATATCGTAGTACCTACCTCAAGCCTGCCTGTGAGTTTTAACTAAAAATTGCTAGATGTAAAGCGCTTAGAACAGTTCCTGGCGTGTAAGGGCTATATTGAGCATTAAGGTTCTCTTCTTCCGCCTTCCGCACCGCCCACAGCAGGGGCCACCACCTCCCATCTTCAGGCCTTAATCAGCTGGCGGCAGTCACCTCGGCCCTGAAAAGGACCAGGCAGGAGCGCGCAGGCGCATTGAGGCAAAGTCTGGTGGGAAGCCCAAGCGGCCCGGCTGGCAGCCATCTTGGTAAAGGGCAGCGTCGGCAGCTTCTCTACGTAATCAGGCTGCGCGACCGGCCGGCGCCCGGCGGTCCATGGCGTAGAGCGGGCAGCCGCGGCGGCTACGGGGACCAGCGTTTGAGGGGCGTGATGGGGGAGGCGGCCGTGGCCGCGGGGCCTTGCCCGCTGCGCGAGGACAGCTTCACACGCTTCTCGTCTCAGAGCAATGTGTATGGGTTGGCGGGCGGCGCGGGCGGGCGCGGGGAGCTGCTGGCCGCCACCCTTAAAGGCAAGGTGCTAGGCTTCCGCTACCAAGACCTCCGACAGAAAATCCGGCCCGTGGCCAAGGAGCTGCAGTTCAATTACATTCCCGGTGCGTGGCGCCATGGGGCTGGGGGCTTGGAACGTAGCGCTGAGAAGGCTTCTGAGGCTCTGTCTGAGCCAGGTCACCAGGGTGGGAGGATGGGAGAGTGGGGTCAGGGTGATGGTGATGGAAGGGGGTCAAGGCTGGTAATCTGGAGGCATTGGAGTCTGATGACAGGGCTAATAGGGCCCTGAAGTAGTTAGGGTTCAGAATTCCTCAGACTCAGAAACCAGGATCCCTCCTACCACGGTGATCAGGACTCACACCGTCCCAGAGGTCATGATAATTTCTGGTGGTCAGAGGTGACTGAATCCTAGAGGTCAGGGCTCACTGGTGATTGGGGTCACGCGTCTGCCTGAAACGTGAACTTTGACCTGTTCTCTCCCAGTGGACGCAGAGATTGTCTCCATCGACACCTTCAACAAGTCACCCCCAAAGCAGGGCCTGGTGGTGGGGATCACATTCATCAAGGTACCCGGAGCCCTCCACCTACCCATTTTCTCCTCCTTACTGAGTCTGACCCATATCCCTCTTGCTGACCCTACTCTCCCCTGAGGCCAGTTTCCTCCCCCAGGATTCAGGGGACAAGGGCAGCCCCTTCCTTAACATCTACTGTGACTACGAGCCTGGTTCTGAGTACAACCTGGACTCCATTGCCCGTAAGTGTGGCCTGGAGGGAAGGAGGGATGGGGAAGGGGGTGGGGTGGGGCTGTCAGGTCCCCTGTGCCCAACTGCCTGTGCTCCCCCTGCAGAGAGCTGCCTGAACCTGGAGCTCCAGTTCACTCCTTTCCAACTGTGCCATGCAGAGTAAGTAAGCCACAGGTGTGATACAATAGGGAGTGTGTGTGTGTGTGTGTGTGTGTGTGTGTGTGTATGTGTGTGTGTTGGGAGGGCGGAGGCTGTAGCAAAGTGGAGACCACAAACCTGTCTATAGACAATCAGACTAGTTTGTTTTTTAGAGCATCATGCATTTAAGGTAGCCATGGACCAGACTTGGCTGATAGGCTACCATTTTGTTATCCTTGAACTAGATAATTTGAGAGTGAATTGAGCACCTGTGCTCCAGACGTGTAGAATTCTCAAATTCTAACGATCTAGATTTGGGCATCCCAAGACCCAGAAATGCCAATTTTTCTAGAGTTATAAGCTCTGGGATTCCAAGATTTGAAAGTTCTACAGTTTGATGATTCTGAGATTCTGTAATATTAAAGCCCTAACATTGTCATATTCCAAGGAGATAGAACACAGACGTCTAGAATACTGATGTTCTAGAATCCCAAAGTATAAGAATTCCATTCTAGAGCTCTGAACTCCAGAACACCAGTGTTCTAGCCGAGGGGTTGGCAAACTTTTTCTTTTAAGGCGCAGCTTCGGGGTCAAATAATCTCTATCACAACTTCTCAAATTGGCCACTGTAGCAAGAAGGCAGCCATTGACACTGTGTAAATGAATGGGTGTGTCTGTGTTCCAATAAAACTTTATTCACAAAAACAGACTGTGGGTTTTGGATTTGCCCTGCAGGTCGTAATTTGCCAACCTCTGGTCTAGCAGACGAGTGTTCTAGAAACTGAAGGTTCTAAAGCACTCGTGTTCTGGGTTCTACGATCTGGGTATTCTACCAATTCTGTAAGTCTGAATATCCATGATGGCAATTTCCAGAAGTTCAGGCATTTCAAAGGAGGCAGAAAAGAGAACTTCTAGAACACTGGGGTTCTAGGGTAAAGAGGTGCTAGTGTTCTGAGGTTCTGCAGCCCATTCTAGAGCTCCATGTTCATTCCTGCATCCACATCCAGAATGAAAATTCTAGCAAGTGAGGGCTCTAGAAACAGAAGGTTCAAACACGCTGAGTTTCTGTGATCCTGAGACTGGAAAGTTCTAAACTCTGAGATTCTGTGAGGGCTAGTTTCTAGAATCCTACATCCTGAGACCCTAGCTCTGGATCCAGTGTCTAGAACCCAGAATGTTAGGGATCTCACAGGCAGGAGTTTCTGCAAGAGGAGGATTTTAAAACGCATGGACTCTATCACACTGGCATTCCAGATTTTTCTGCTTTCAGGGTCCAGGTCGGGGATCAACTGGAGACCGTGTTTCTCCTGAGTGGGAACGACCCGGCCATTCATCTCTACAAGGAGGTGAGGCAGGGGGAGGCTTGGCGGTCAGAGCCCTGCTGGGGCCACCCCGGGCTGGCACGGGGCGCAGTGTGCGAGGCTGGCCACTGACTCCAAGCGGGTGGCGGGTCTTGGTTCCCCCAGAACGAGGGGCTGCATCAGTTTGAAGAACAGCCCGTGGAAAACCTCTTCCCAGAGCTCACGAACCTGACCAGTAGGTAGGAGAGGCCCTGACAGAGGCCAGCGGGGAGCAGGGCAGGCAGCCTCAGAGAAATCAGGCGGTGGGAACGGACCCCTAGAGAAATCAGGCCCAGCGGAGGCCCAGGGCTCTACCGGAGGTGGGGCGGGCTGGATGCTTCTAGGGAGGTGGAGGTGGGGGCTGGGGCCTGGTGACGGCCCCCAGGCCCCTCTGCCCACCCGTCCACCCCCAGTGTCCTCTGGCTTGACGTGCACAACCTACCCGGCACGTCCCGGCGGCTATCGGCTCTCGGCTGTCAGAGCGGTTATGTCCGTGTCGCCCACGTGGACCAGCAGAGTCGAGGTGATGGCTGGGGCGGGGGCCCGGGCGCGGGGGGTGGGGCGGGGCCGGACCGGGGCAGGGGTGCTCGGGGCTGGGCCCTGAGTGCTCGCCTTCCACGCAGAGGTTCTGCAGACTTGGACGGTCCTGCAGGACGGCCCCATCTCCCGAGTGATCGTGTTCAGCCTCTCGGCCCCCGAGGGTGAGCTCCGGGCAGGGGGAGGCCAGGCTGCGGGCTCGGCTCCCCCACCAGCATTTGTAGCCCTCTCCCCGCCATCCCTCCCTCGCCCATGTGTGCCCCACGCCAGCCCTGGGGCTACGGTGCGCCCGTTCCCTCCCCCCGACGCTCCTGAACCTCAGCTCCAGCTACTTGCCCCCGTGGTGGTCTGACTTGAGCTTTTACCCCGGACTTGAACTTCTGCCTTTCCCTTGGTGGTCTGACCTTCACCTCTCACACCGTGACTTCCTCTGACCCCCCGTCCGTGGCCTCTTCCCTCTGTCTCTTGCTGCCATCCAAGTCCAGGCTTTTCTCACAGACTCGGCGCTGTCCCCCCACCCCGGGGTCTCTGCTTTCGCCTCACATGTTGATCTGTTCCTCTTACCGCGGTCTGTCCTTCTCTGGCCTTTCTCTCGGCCTGACCTCTGTGGTCTGTCTTCCGCCCCTTCCGCCGTGGCTTATCCCCTGATGCTTTCCCTGTGGTCTAACCGGGGACGTTTGTGCTGTCACCTGACCTTTGTCCCTTCCACCCCGGTGGTCTAACCTTGGACTTTTTTAAACTGTCATCCATCACCTCTCCCTCCTCCTGGCATCTGACCTCCATCGTTCGCCCGTGGTCTAACCTCTAAGCCTCCCCCTGTAGCCCAATCTCAGGGGTCTAACGAGCGTTCCTCTCAGGAATGGATGGATGGGGAGGAGGGAGGAGGGGCCTGGAAGCTGTCCCCTCACGCTTCGCCCGCCGTTCTCGTTCCTTCTCCAGAGACCGAGGAGAGGCCGCAGCGGGAGGAGTACAGCGTGCTTGTGGCCAGCATGTTGGAACCGGCGGTGGTGTGTCGGTGAGGCCCGCGGGGCACGTGGGTGTGGGCTGGCCTCGTGCTTTGCACGGTGATCTAACCTTGTCATCCTCGGCAGAGAGTAAGGCCTTGGGTGTGGTGGTTCAGGGCTGGGCAGGGAGAGGAGCATGAGTGGTTAAGTGTAGAACTCATAGGGCATGTGCTGAGGCCTCGGGTGGGAACCGAGATGTCCAGTCCCCCTGGGGTGGGTGCACAGAGCACGTTGGCGCGTGTTTAACCACAGCCTCCATGTGGGAGAAAGCCCTGGTTTATAGGACCTGCCCATTTCGGTGCTGCCAACACTCCCCCCTCAGTGGGTTTTGGGCCACCAACGTGATGCCAAGCCGCTCACAAAGTTTCTGAAAACTTCCCAGGCGGCTCCCGTGAGCCAGTGCGAGCCAGCTGTGCACAGCTGGTGGGCGGTGAAGGTGTCCTGGCTGGGGCTGAGCTCTCAGGCTTCAGGGGGCCTTGTGGGTGTCCACACTGGAGACAGGGGGGTCACCAGAGGGAACGGTGTGGGTTTCCATTTGGGAGCGAGACAGTCCCACCTCCAGGGGACAGTGTGGGCGTCCAGATCAGAGACAGTGTGTGCTCCCCTTGGTGGATATGAGGATGTCTAACTTGGAGACGAGGGTGTCCAGGCTTCAGGAGGAACAGCACATCCAGACCTGACCCGTGAGGGTCCGGTGCAAAGGGTGGCGGGCAGCGCGGTCGACCTCAGTCTCCCCGCCGTGGTCGGACCCTCAGGGACCTGCTGAACCGGGGCCTCGAGGACCAGCTTCTCCTGCCTGGCAGCGACCAGTTTGACAGCGTCCTCTGTGGCCTGGTCACCGACATCGATTTGGATGGGCGGCCGGAGGTCCTGGTGGCCACCTACGGACAGGTGGGACCGGAGGGATGGGGTTGCCATGGCCTGCGTCCTCTGCCTCCTGCCTCTCCCCGTGTGACTCCAATCCCCTGCCCCTGCAGGAGCTGCTCTGTTACAAGTACTGCAGCCCAGAGCGCGGGCTCCCCGGGGCCCAGCGTGGCTTCCGCTTGCTATGGCAGCGGAGCTTCTCTAGCCCCCTGCTGGCCATGGCGCACGTGGACCTGACCGGTGACGGGCTGCGTGAGCTTGCTGTGGTCTCCCTGAAGGGCGTGCACATCCTGCAGGTAGCCAGGGGCCCCTGAGACGGGGCTTTGACACCCGCCTTATTGAGGGCACGTTCTCACGGGAGAGGGGCAGTCAGGCCTCGGCCCGATCCCTCTGGAAACTGGAGCCTGGGCCCCCCTTCGGGCAAGGGGGTCATTGGCTGCAGACGCCCTCTTGGAGGAGGCAGGCGGTTCCTGTTGGTCAAGGGGAAGGGAGGTGCTGGGGACACTCACAGCCAGGGGTGCAGGGGGCTCAGCCGCAGCATCCATCACCCCCGGCCCCCTGGCCTCCCTCAGCCGCCCGAACATCTCTACTTGGTTCCGCCTGCTTTGACCGTGTCCCTTCCCTGTGGCCCCAGCCCGGATCCGCCCCACCTCCACTGCGTCCTAACCTTGGCCCTCCTACTGCAGCCACCCTGTCTTCTACCGCTGTGACCGGCTTCATTCCGACTGTGGTCTGACCTTCAGCTGCCCTCTCCAGCCAGTCTCCAGCTTTCTCCCATAGTCTAACCTCAAACCCTTCCACTTTGATCTAACCACTGAACTTTCTACTGTGGTCTAATGTCCAGCCTTCTCCTGTACTTTGACCTCTCACCCTCCGACAGCAGCTTAACTGCCCTTACGGTTTAACATCCAACCATTACAATGGCCCGAGGTCCAGCCTGGAACCTTCCGTTTCTGTTTAACCTCCAACTGATATGTCTGACCTCTGACCTTTTCACTACGGCCCGGCCCCAGCCCTTCAGCTGTGATGTACCTCTGTTTCCTGATCTGGTGTTTGCCCACCCCTTCCCTCTGGTCTGACTCCAGGCTCCTTTCCCATGTGGTCTAACCTGGGTTCTCGCTACTGGAGTCTAACCTTACTGTCTCCGCTGCAGGCTTTGCTGGGGCCTTTTCCTTCAGTCTAGTCACCAGCGGGATGGTCCAGGTTAGACCTCATAGACATAGAGGTTGGACCCCAGTGGAAAAGTCTGAGGTCGAACCACAGTACATGGGACAGAGGTTAGACCCTCGAGTAAAACGGGATGAGGAGAGGTCTGAGGTTAGACCACGGTGGACAGGGCTGTGGTCCATCTGCGGGAGAAGGGGCTTCCCTTCTGCTGTGCTCTCAGCCTCCCAGCGTCGCCCTCTGTGATCTCTTTCAAGCCGTTCCACTGTGATCTCCCCTCTATCCCTTCTCTCAGGGGCTAACTTCAGACCCTCCAACCAGGGTCTGGCTCCGTCCCTCGTGTGGTGACATGGTCCTCTCTTTTCCACTTCCGTTTGCTCCTTCTCTGTCCTGTGGGCCTAACCATTTCTGCCAGGGTCTCACCTCTGTCCCTCCTGCTGGGAACTAACCTCAGCCTCTCCCGGGTGGTCAAGCCTCACCCCCGTGTAACGCGAGCTCTCCTTTATGTTTGTTTGTTTGTTCGTTGGGGTGTAGTTGTTTTACAATGTTGTGTTATCTCCGTTATGTTTTGATCCATCCCCGTCCCCGCCGCCGAGTTCTAACCCCAGACCCACACATCTAGGGCTGGGCTTTGTCCCTTGCACCGGAAATTCACTGGAGGCCGTCCCCCTGGGTCTCACCTTCACCCCATCACGGAGACCCATTCTAACCCCACACACGGACCTACCACCGCGGCTGCGCCCTCAGCCTCTGGGGGTCGGGGGGGCGTGTAACCTGCACCTTCCAGCTCTGTCTCAGGCCTGCCCTCCTCTCTCATTCCCCACAGCACAGCCTGATCCAGGCCTCGGAGCTGGTTCTGACCCGGCTTCGGCACCAAGTGGAGCAGAGGAGACGTCGGCCACAGAGGCTGGGGGACAGGGTGGATGCCGGGCCTGCCGAGACCCCGGCCTCCTGAGCACCGACCCGCTGCCCGTCCCAGGCCTGCCACAGTTCCTCGGGGTGCCCGCCTCCAGCTCGTCGTGGCGGGGGAAGCATCCTGAAGGAGGCACTGGTCTCGACCCCACACACCCCAGGGTGGTGGAGCGGTGGGTCCTGCTCTGGCTCCGCCCCAGCGTGCCCTGTGACCCCCGCTGCCCTCTCTGTGCCTCAGTGTCCCCATTTGAAAATGGGGTGACCCCACCCCACCCCGCCTCTATCCCCTTGAGACTCGGTCGGTGGTGATTATTTCTGTGTCCCGAGGAACCAAACTTGTCTCCATTCTTTTGTTCGGCACACGTTTGATGAGGACCAGCTGTTGCCAGGCTCTGTGTCGGGAGCCGGGCTCACCCGGTAGAACGGAGGGAGGGGACTTTGGGCATCGGGGGTCCAAGGTCAGACCCAGCAGCCGGACTGAAGTGGGATCGTAGTGTCGATTTCAGAGGAAAGAAGGGAAGTTAGGCCCTACAGGAAGTTAAACCTCCATAGGAAAGACTGTAGAATATAAGGGAAAGGTCTGTAGGGTTAGACCTCTGCAAGTGAACTGAGGTTAGACCCCAGTGGAAAGCTCTGGATCTGAGGTCAGGGCTCGGTGGGAAGCTAAGGAAATTGAGCCTCAGAGGAGAGGATGTGGGTGGAAAGGACTGTTGTCATGGGGAAGCCGTGGTCAAATTGTAGCAGTGGGTCTGAGGCCAGACCCCCCCATGCGTGATGCTGAAGTTGGACCCTAGCAAACATTACTATGGTGAGACCTTGCGCCAAGAGCCACGGTCAACACCCAGCAGAAGTGATTGATTTAGATCTCAACTGGGGAGTCCTGGGAGGAGCCCCAGGCTACACTGTCCCGGAAAGGGCTAAGGGTAGGCCTAGTTGAAAAGCCCAGGGGATTGGGGGACCAGGAAGTGGGAGACAAGGCTAGTTTCCCTGCCCCGTGGCTGTAGCGATCGCCCCTCCTGTGGCCACTTCCCTGGCACCAGGAGAAGGAACTGAGGCCTACATCACAGGGACCGGCGGAGGGCGGGGACAACAGAAGAAATCTTGCCAGGAATAGAATCGGGTCAGGAGAGTGGGGGAGCAGTTCCTGAACGGGGTCCAGGCTGGTTGTGGGTGAGAGTTCTTTCCTTGCTGCTGCAGGGTTTGGGTGGGACCCCTGCTTCCTGGGGTGGGGGCGGGGCAGGCACCATGGTCGTTGTAGCCATCTGTCTACTTCCTGCCGTGGAAGTCCGCCCGTCAGTCTGACCATCTGCACTGACAGTAAAGACTGAGCTCCCAGTGCCCCACAGCGGGTCTTCAGGAGGCTGGAGCCCACCGATTCCTGGCCACCCCTGTCTTCTCCTCACCTCCCAGAACCCAAGCGTGGGAAATCGCAGGGAGCCAGAGCTGGGTCGTCTCCCCCGTCTCCTGGCAGTGGGCCCGGGGGTGTCCAGCCAGCACCGGCGGTGGGCATGGGCCACCCTGGCCACGTCAGGGTCTCCCTCCTGCTGCCCGTCTGCAGAGGCTGAGTGCTCCATCGCTCCCTGTCCTGGGCGGGAGTGGGACCCTAGGGTGGGACTGGGGGCATTTAAGTGGTGATGTTCTGGGTCTGTGAAGTGTGTGCACGTGTGTGTGTGTGTGTGTGCACCATTTCAGGACTCGTGAGTTTGTGTCCCCAGCGCCTGCCTGGTCCTTTGCGGCCCGCTGCCTAACTTCTCGCCGGCCCCTCAGTCTGGGACAGTGTGTAGTGTGGCAGTTAAGGGAGAGCCTGGGGCCACACTTCACTCCGTGCCTCAGTTTCCCCATCTGTAAAACGGGGCTAGTGGCACTTCCCTCACAGGGCTTTTAGGAGGGTCAGTCGTGTCAACATGTGTCAAGCACTTCTTAAAAATGTTATAGCAATGCCTGGCACGTGGTAAGGGCTGGAAGCCCCTTGTGAACGGCAACTGTTGTTATTACTATTGATGGTGCCTCTGTGGTCGTTTCTGGCCGGCTTTGTCAGCAGGCGCAGCACGTGAATTTGGATCTGACTCTGGCTAAAAACATTTTTGCCCTCCCTCCAGTTCTGGGAGCCTGTGACTATTTGTAGCTGTTTTGCCTCGTTGGCCCTTGTATGGATCAGCGAGTGTGTGTGTCTGTGCGTGTGTCTGTGTGTGTGTCTGTGTGTGTGTCTGTGTCTGTGTGTGTGTCTGAGTGTGTCTGTGCGTGTGTCTGTGTGTGTGAGTGTCTGTGCGTGTGTCTGTGTGTGTCTGTGTGTGTCTGTGCGCGCGCGCGCCCCCTCCGCCGCTGTCCCTTGCCTGTGGTGCTGAACCCAGAGTGTGGGAGGGAGGCTTGGGCTGCTTCATCTCCCCCACCCCACCCCCCGCCCCTCCTCTCTCCAGGCCCCGCCCCGGTCCCCCGCGCCGGCCTCCCCTCCTCCCTCTCTAGCCGACTCCCCCTCCCCCGAATCCCTCCCCCCTCCTCCTCTCCTCTCCTCCCTCTATCCCCTCTCCCTCCCCTCCTCCCTAGCTCTCCCTCTCAGTCCCCAGCTTATCCCTCTCTCTCTCTCTCCCTCTGTCGGGAGGAGTCGCCCACCACTGCCAATACAGTGCTGAGGGAACCTGCTCTGGGCTGTAGCTGCAGGTAAGAGACCCCCAGTTAGGGGGGGCTTGGGGGAAGGATGGTGTTGCCCCAGGTGGGTGGAGGGGGGCATTTGAGGAGCCCGGAGCCACTTCTCCCTGAGCTCCGTTATAGGGGATGGGGGGGCTGCATATCCCGGGCGCGGGTACCAGGGCCCTAACGTGCGGGAGGGGCTCCACCAGCAGTCGACATCCTCAACCCCTCCTGCGCTTCAGGGAGCATGGCGGGCTGGGGGGGGGGTGCCTCCTGGGCGCCGAGGGGGTGAGAGCACCCCACCCTGTCTGGAGCAGCACCCGCACTCGCGTTCTCCGCCTCCACCTCCGCCCCCGCCTTCCCGTGTCTGGGTCTCGTCTTTCTGTGTCTCCACATCTCTCAGGGGTCTCTGTCCTGCGGAGTCTGGACGCCTCTCCGAGTCCCTTTCCCTGTCTCCCTCAGTCTCACTCTTGTCTCTGTCTCTCTCTGTGCCTGGGTCTGTTCCGGCTTTCTGTCTCCGAGTCCTTGGTTCCTCTCTGCTTTCCTCTTTCGCCATCTCTGTGTGTTTCCCCCTGTCTCTGTCTCTACTGTCTCAGCTTTCCCGTGTCTCTGTCTCTGTCCATCTCCGCGTGTATCTTCCTTGCTTCTCATCTCCATCTCCGTCTCTAGGACCCGGTCTCTTTCTCTCTCTCTCTTTCCTCTCCGCTTCCTCTCCCTGCTTAACTGCCTCCTACACACCTTTGTCTCCGCCCCTGGCAAGGGGAGACCTGGGGGAAGAAGACCCGCCCCGCCTCCTGCCGCCGCCGCAGAGTGGGGCCCCCCCCAGGAGGCCCGGGGTCCCCCAGACTCCTCTCCCTTCCTCAGCCGAGCTCCCCGCATCCTCCCGCTGGCGTCCGCCCGTCCCTCCCCTGAGGATAGAGCTCCTCTGCTCTCCCCTGCCTTATTTCTGGCATCCTGAGGCCAGTCCTTCTTGCAATCTAACCTGTAGCCTTTGCAGAGGAGACTGAACCAGTCCTGTCTGCAATCGAACCTCCCATCCCTCTTCATAGTGACTGGACCAGTCCCTGCTGCAGTCTAACTTCCATACCTCTTTTGCCATTTGTCCATTTCTGGACTCGTTCATTCTTCTGACAATTACTGGGCACCTTTCCTGCTCCAGGCTCAGCTCTAGGTACTGGGCCAGGCCAGTCCTTCCTGCAATCTCGCCTCCACCGTCTCACGGTGTGCCAGCCCCAGACCTGTCTCCCAGTGGGGCTGGAGCTCAAAAGCTTCTCCACCGCCCCTTGGGGGCTCTGAGAGGGACCTTCTGAGTCTAGAGTTCCCTGGCCAATACATCCTCTTCTTTTCTGTTGGGGAGGGGGCCCCAGAGAAGGCGGGAGAGATGAGAGGTGTGGGGTTGAGCCTGTAGCCCACGCTCGCTGGGCTGAGGTCCTCGAGTGCCCACGTGCGCTTCCAGGTGGGTTAAAACAAGCACCAGCTTAGGAGTCCCACACCTTCAGTTCCATCTCTTCTCTGCCCCTGACTTGAAGTTGCATGACTTGGCCAAGCTCTCTGCCCCTCCAGACCTCAGTTTACCAATCGGCGTACCATGGCCTGAATACTGAGACTGTGTGTGTCTCTGTGTGATCCCCAGGCTGGGACACTGTGTGCAGGCGGGAGAGCCTGGCTCACCCCGGAGCAGTAAGCGTGCATGTTTAGAAGGCCGTGCCCCCACCGAGAGCAGGCAGCGGGCACCCCCTGCGCCCAGCCTGAGCGCAGTCAGGAACCATCACCCCCCTTATCGATGTGAGGGACTTGAGGGAGGGGGTCCCACGTGGCCTGCCAGACTGACTGCCCCACCCCGCTCAGGCTTGCAGCCCCGCCCTGCAGATGAGGTCTCCGAGGCCCGAGAGGTGGGTGAGGCAGAACTGGGACACTCACCACTGACCCAGCTGGCCACCGGCCCACGAGGGAGGGGGGAGATGGCCCCAGGAGACGGTGCCTGCCATCTGCCCTCCGGAGTCCCACGCTGGCCTCCACGTGATGGTTTTGCCCCTGGATTCTAAACCCAGATCAGGTTTCAGGGCTGCTCATGGAGCGAGGGAGGCAGAGACAGGAGCCTCAGGAAGAGGGAACCCAGCTGTCCCCAGTGACAGGGCTCAGACCTCTTGGTGGTTCGTTTAACTAGATATTTATCTAGTGCTTTCTCTCCCTGACCCCTCCTTCCCTAAGGCCCCAGGGAGAGGAAACCAGGTTTTGCAGGAAAAGGCATTGAACCAGGCTTGAGGACTGAGGCGGGAGGGACAGGTGGTTGGACTTGAGGGAGGACTGCCCAGGCCATGGGCCTTTCCTGAGACAGGGAGTGAGATGCTATAGATGAATTCTTGACTCCCAGGTGGACCTGGTTTCCCCTGAAAGCTGGGGGGGGGGGGGCGGGGAGGGAGGGAGGGAGAAGAGAGCGTGAGTCTTTGCCTTGGATCCTGGTGGGTTTGTAATTATGCCCAAGTCGTTGCTAATTAGGGGGCTGCTAATTAGATGTATCATTAGGGGCCTTGCCGAGGGGGCTAATTGTGCGGTGGCCCTTTAAGAATCACCCCGCCCCCTGCCCCCCTACACACACACACACACACTCTTCAGGGAAGTCCTACCAACATTTTGCCTCCCGCCCCAAAAGGAGCCAGCTCCCAATCCGTGAGGACATGGGTGTATGTTGGGGGCAGGCTGTGGGTTAGACCGTGAGAAGAACTTTTCAGACAGAAATGGACGTTACCGGGAGAACTGAGGCTGGTGGCCAGCATCAGTTGGCCGGGGAGGGCGGAGGCCCTGAGGACCCCTGCCTTCCTCTCTCAGTCCCGTTTGATAGGCTGAGGGGTTACCATGACAACACAAGGGTGGGGCGGGGGAGCTGGGAGTCAGGACCACTCTTGGAGAGAGAAACTGGGAGCTGCAGAATGGGTGCTGGGGGCTGTTGGGCAAGTTATTTAGCCTCTCTGAGCCTTGGTCTTCTCGTCTGTGAAATGGCTGGGGGCTCCCCAAAGTGGGATGGTGTCATTTCAAACAGAGTGCCCACGGAAGGTGACATCTGAGTGGAGAGCTGAAGGAGACGAGGGAGTGGATAGGTGGGGAAGAGTGTCCCAGGAAGCGGGAACAGCAGGTGCAAAGGCCCTGACGCAAGAACATACCCGAGGAACAGCAAGGAGGTGGTGTAGCTGGGGCCAAGTGAGGGAGGGGGGGAGAGAGAGAGAGAGATGAGGCCAGGGAGGGAATGAGGGGGCCAGATTGCGCAAGACCTTACGAAGCGGGGAGGGGACTTTGGTGTTCTGAGTGAGACCAGAGCCATGGAGGGTTCTGATCAGAGGCGAGGGTGTGAACTGATTGGCATTTTTAAAGGAGACCTAGACACAGAACTAGCCACTCGAACCCAGGACCAGAGGCAGGAAGAGAAGTATTCACCCCACACCCACAGTGTGGGGTCCAAAAGCCCAACCTAGGACCTCGTGTCACAGCTTCTAAGGAATCCTGCACCTGCCATAGACCCGGGGGTGCTGGAGAGAGACACCTGCCAGCGTTGCAGGGAAGGATGTCTGTGAGAGACCCTCCAGCAGCCCCTCCCCAGCCCTACCTGAGACAGACAAACAAAGCACCTGCCACAGCCCAAATCCCAAGCAGGAGCCCTCCGAGCAACAAGTTGGAAACCATAGGAATCACAAAATGAGTTGAGGGCCCCCCCAGCCCCTTGCCTCTCCCACTAACTTATTCAGTCTGTGTTCTTTTGCGCCTGACTTCACTCTTCCATGGCATGTCTGTGAGATTCATCTGCATTGTTGGGTGTATCGGTTGCCCGCTCCCTTTTCGGTGCTGTATAATATTCCACTGCATGACTATTCTGCCATGTACTTCTCCATGTTCTTGCTGATAGGAATCTGGGTTGTTTCAAGAGGGGAGCCATTATAAATGAAGCTGCTGTGAACATTTGTGTATGTGTCTTTTGACAAACACTTGACTTATTTCTCTTGGGTACATACCTGGGAGTGGAATTGCTGAGTCCTAGGATGCTTGATGTTCAGCTACAGTTTCCTGCAGTGGTTTGACTCCCATCAGCAGTGCATGGTGTCTTTATCTTTCTGTGTCTCTCTCTCTTGGTCTCTGCCTGGCGCTCTCTGTGCCTCTCTGTGACCCTGTCTCTTTGAATCACTGTCTCTCTTTGGCTCCCCCAGTCTCTCTCCTCCCTCCGTTAGTCCTCAGCTTCTCCCCCATTCTCCGACCCCAGTGAACCTTGACTCCTGAGCAACAGGGCGGGGTTTGCTCCCCTCACCCAGACTTCCTCCTCCCCCACAGGACCCTGACCCCCTCCATGGCTCCCCTGGCCTTGGTGGGGTTCGCACTCCTCCTGGGGACTCCCCCATGCTCCGGGGCAGCCACCCCGACCCCCTCCCTGCCACCTCCCCCGGCCAACGACAGCGATGTCGGCAGCACGGGGGGCTGCCAGGGCTCCAACCGCTGCCAGCCAGGGGTCCTGCTGCCCGTCTGGGAGCCCGATGACCCGTCGCTGGGGGACAAAGCAGCGCGGGCCGTGGTCTACTTTGTGGCCATGGTCTACATGTTCCTGGGTGTATCCATCATTGCCGACCGCTTCATGGCATCCATCGAGGTCATCACGTCCAAGGAGAAGGAGATCACTATCACTAAGTCCAACGGCGAGACCAGCGTGGGCACCGTCCGCATCTGGAATGAGACTGTGTCCAACCTCACACTCATGGCCCTGGGCTCCTCGGCCCCTGAGATCCTGCTGTCTGTTATTGAGGTCTGCGGCCACAATTTCCAGGCGGGCGAGCTGGGCCCGGGCACCATCGTGGGCAGCGCTGCCTTCAATATGTTTGTGGTCATTGCTGTGTGTATCTACGTCATCCCAGCCGGTGAGAGCCGCAAGATCAAGCACCTGAGAGTCTTCTTTGTCACCGCTTCTTGGAGTATCTTCGCCTACGTCTGGCTTTATCTCATCCTTGCCGTCTTTTCCCCGGGCGTGGTCCAGGTGAGCAAGGACCCACAGACGTCTCCTCGGTGCATGTATGTCAGCAAAATCCCGAGGGGTGGCTCCCCGGGCTTAGGGAGTCAATGCCTGTATTTGCAGAAATGCATGCTCACATCTGAGAGGGCCGCCGGGTATGGTTGTGCAAGTCACGCACTGCACAAAGGCATAGCGCCGGAGAGGGCAAGTTGGGACGGGAGTCCAGTGGGTGCTCCCCAGCCAGGTCTGGATGGCACTGCAGGTCCTGGAAAGGGCTCATCTGCGCAGTACGGGGTGCCATTTTGCAATATGCCCATCCAGAACTCTCGCAAGGGGGCCATATGTGCTAACAGAGTCCTAGTGGTCTATGTAATGCATACGACAGTCTAGCCAGGTATTTGCCAGGTATGGTCACACATGTTTTCCTATACTCCCTGCCTTTTGCATAATTTATTTCCACTTTGGCAGTAAGACATCCCCCACTTGCATAATTCGCGTTACACTTGCATAATCCGGCCTTGTGTCTTCTGACAGCGCTAACTCAGGTAACTTGGTGTTACTTGGTGCAATTTGCATAGTTTACCCATGGACTTTGCATAGATCCATGCCCACATCTGCCTTATCTAGCCCTGTATTTTCCAGATATGCAGTCGTGGTTTGCATAATTCATTCATTATTAATAATTGATTTCTGATGTTAGGATAATTTATGCCACTTCGCTGTAATTCATACTCACATCCAATCCAACCTAGGTATAAACCCAGCCCACTGCAAAGACCACTTTGCATAATTTATTCCAACAGTGAGACAAAATTTAGACCCACCGCCGCATAACTTACACCTACGTTCACATAATCATTTGCCTCTCACTTATCCAGTGTCTTAACGGGCAAACTGCTTAGTCTTCCATTTAAAACATTTGTCCAATTTATGTCCCACAGCCCCCATGACCACCACCTACATTTGCATAATGTATTCATGGGCCTGGCTTAATTCGCTCACACACGTGCATAATTTATTTGAGCCTTCACACATGCGTATAATATACTCATGCATATCTGTCATGTTTTGCCAGTTATAGTTTCTTTCCAGGAAGGATCTAAAGTTAGAGCTATAAAGATTCTTTGCAGATGATATCACGGCAGATCTGAGGGATTAGAAACCACAGTGAGGAAAAGGGGAGATGGTAGCACCAGAAAACAGGGATGAGAAAGGGAGAGAGACAGCTACTGTGATTGACTCACTACTGTAATGCTGAGTTTCCTGGCTGCCATGGCAAAAAGTACAGAACGATACTTCACACGGTTCTCAGGCACTATTTGAAAAGGATGCTATTCTGACTTGGGTTTTCAAAGTGGTCCCTGACAAGGATTTACACCGAAACTGTGAAAGGAAGTTTAGACACCACGGGTGGGAGGTGGGTCAGGGGTGGGATAGGGGGAGGGAGAGATTTCCCCTGAGAAGGAGCTGGCTCAGACCTAGGGAAGACAGTGTAAAGTGCCACAGCTTTGGGTAGAGAAGTGGCTATGGAGGATCCCTTCAGGAGTAAGTGGAGACCAGACTTTTGGGACGTTTTCATGAAATGGCCAGACTTATGGGCTGTTTTCATGACATAATCGAAAGAATGGGCATGAGCTAAAGATGATGCCAATCCCTCCTAGAGGCGACGAACTGGAGTCGTGAGAGATGGGTCTGGCTCTGGGTTTTCTCCAGAAATGCTGTGTGACGTCAGGCAAAGCCTGTACCCTCTGGACCTCCGTTTACCCATCTGAACCATAGAAGGGGTTGAAGTAGACCATTGGTTCTTGACCCTTCATATCCAATCCTCCCTTTTTATAACAAATGTTTTTATATCCCCTTGCTTCTGCTGGTGTGAAATTCTTAGCTAATAGGAGAGGGGTTTTCTAGCCTCGGAGTTTGGTGCCTGGACTCTGGAACCTGAGGCCCGGGTTCAAATCCCATCTCTGTGGTTTCCTAGCTGTATGACCTCGGGCAGGTTCCTTACCTGCTCTGTGCCTCAGTTTCCCCACCTGTAATCAGGGGTCATCCTAGTACCAGCTTCAGAGGGCTGCATGAGGAGCTGTTGAATTGCTACATGTGGAAGGGCTTAGAACAGCGAGCCTGGGACAAGGTAAATGTGAGCTCCTCTTCCCGTTAACAAACTTCCTTACACTGGTTGGCTTCCCAGAAGTCAGTATGAGGCCCAGACCGTGATATAAAGGAAAGTACTATCTAATAGAACCATCTGTATTTCTACATGTAAACGCTTGTGCATGACTACCTCCAAAGGCATGACAAAAAGCCAGATGGTGGCATCTACTTACATGTAATGAACCAGTTGGGGCTTAAGAGGAAAAAAAAAAAAACCCAGAAACCATTCCCATGCACGGAGACCAGCAGAGGAGCGGGTAGCCATGAGATTGAAATCAGGCATATCCAGCATACGTTAAACCACACAGGAAAAATACTTCATACAGACATAAAACAAAATGGAGTGTAGACTCCAATGATCATAAGCAGGGTTTCTGCTGACGTGAACGTCCAGCGGGAGGTTCTGAAGTCAGGCAGGACATGGGACAGTTAT
Organism: Kogia breviceps; assembly: GCF_026419965.1. Classification (NCBI taxonomy): domain Eukaryota; kingdom Metazoa; phylum Chordata; class Mammalia; order Artiodactyla; family Physeteridae; genus Kogia; species Kogia breviceps. The sequence continues at coordinate 7,525,941 of NC_081327.1, forward strand.
GCATTGTGTGGGACTGTCCCATGAGTCGCTGGATGTCACCAGGCTGGGACCATATCCCCCTCCCCCATTATGGTGGCAACCCATAAATATCCCTAGATCTGTGACCACCCCTCTTGCGGGCGTTCTGTCCACTGAGACCCGAAGGTGTGTCTCGCTCCCCTCCCAGGGCGGGCAAGCCCGTGAGCCCATTTGCAGGGGACACCGTAGAAAGCAGATGTGAATCTCTCAGAACCACCTTTTGTTTACCTGCAGGGAAGAAAGGGATCTCAGGTGTTTGAGATCTCTCTCCTGATTAAGAGAGAATCGCCCACAGCATATACAGTGGCCAGTTCAATGAGCGCCCGGCAAGAGTTCATTTTACAGCTTGCGGAAAATTCAGTTTCTTTTCACACACCTGCTTGGTGGCTTTGTGTGGTGCTATTTCCAAGTCCTGCCTTTCCTCTGAACCATCAGTAAACACAGGGACAAGGGCCTGCGGCAGTCGGAGCTTAAAGATCGCTCCCCTACCAGGCTCATTTTAAATATACCTCTGGGGCCATCTGATTTGTAAATACTCTTTAATCTTTCCTTCCTTATCTTTAATGAGAAAGGTAACAGATGAGTCTTTACATGAATATTTCAAGGTGAACTGTCAGGTGTTGGTGGATGCTTCCTGTACGTGCCTGGCCCTGTGCCAGACCACAGGCAGACTCAGAGTCCCAGACCTCAATGAGCCCAAGATAATAGCGCTCGTAGTAATAATAATAATGGTAATGGTCATTTCATGTTTTGTGTATCTTCCATGTGTCAATAACCAACAAGGCTAAGTGCTAGGGGTACATAAGCTCATTCAATCTTGGGGATGTCCCCATTTTACAGACAACAGGCTGGGCCAGGCATTCCTCTTCTAGAACCAGGATCTAAATTCAGCATTGCCTTGTCTCTCTGGGGCGGTAGCATGTAAATATGGGAACTGGCTTTATGAGGCTGTCAGACAACGACCCAAACTTGGGCTTCTTTTAGAGTCAGAGTCCTGTCCCTAAGGGCCAAACAAATCCTAAGGAAGGAGAATCTGGTAAGGGCTGTACTCACTGGTGGTGGTGTGGTGGTGGGGGGGGATAAGACAGTTTGGGGAGGTGAGCACAGGACAGACCCTGGGTGATGGGTAGGCTTTGGAGAAGTGGAGGCATCCCGGGTGAGGAGGGGCAGAGGGGAAGTGGAGCAGGGAGAGAAAAGATAGAGGGAGAGAGAGGCAAGAAGACACACCAGCTCTGCACCTGGACAGGGGCTGGGAGCACACGGTGGGGACGTGTCTCTGGCTTGGTGGTGGTTTAGGATGTCTGGGGATAGGATGTCTGGGTTCCCGGCACTGGGGCAGCTAAGTGTGGTTCTCAGTGTGACAAAACGTGGATGGATGGATGGATGGATGGATGGATGAGACCAGGAGAAAGACAGGAAGGGCAGGGGAAGTGGGGGGGACATAAAGAGAGAAGAAGGGTGGGGTCGGAAACTGTGAAGAATTTCATGAGGGAGAGAGGTAGGCATCTACAAAAGATATGAAAGAGAGACAAGGAGACAGCGGCAACAAGAAAGGAAGACACAGAGGGAGAAAGATAAAAAACCAACTGACATAGAGGATGAGACAGAGGCAGAAAGAGAAAGAGACAACGACCTAGAGAAACAGAGAGAGCGAGACATGGGGAGAGGCAGGGAGGAGCAGAGACAAAGAGGCAGAGAGAGAGAGAGAGACAGAGATGGAGGGAGAAAAGGGAAAAGGGGAGAGACAGAGACACGAAGAGAAAGGGGGAGAGGCAGAGATGAAGAGAGACAGGAGAGAGGCAGAGACAGAAGGCCAGATGGGGACAGATGCAGGACAGGGCCGCGGGGAGCGCCGGGTGGTGGCCGGGACGGGGCTCTGGGAAGAGAGGCGGCGGGAGGCGGCGGGCCGGCTGCGAGCGCGCCCCCTCCCGGCGCGGCGGTCCTGACCCGCGGGGCCGCCCGCAGGTGTGGGAGGCGCTGCTGACCCTCGTCTTCTTCCCGGTGTGCGTGGTGTTCGCCTGGATGGCCGACAAGCGGCTGCTCTTCTACAAGTACGTGTACAAGCGCTACCGCACCGACCCGCGCAGCGGCATCATCATCGGCGCCGAGGGCGACCCCCCCAAGAGCATCGAGCTGGACGGCACGTTCTTGGGCGCCGAGGCGCCGGGCGAGGTGGGCGGCCTGGGCCCGGGGCCCGCCGAGGCCCGCGAGCTGGACGCCAGCCGCCGCGAGGTCATCCAGATCCTCAAGGACCTCAAGCAGAAGCACCCGGACAAGGACCTGGAGCAGCTGGTGGGCATCGCCAACTACTACGCGCTGCTGCACCAGCAGAAGAGCCGCGCCTTCTACCGCATCCAGGCCACGCGGCTAATGACGGGCGCGGGCAACGTGCTGCGGCGACACGCGGTGGACGCTTCGCGCAGGGCCACCCTGGCCGAGGGCGCTGGCGAGGACGAGGACGACGGCGCCAGCCGCATCTTCTTTGAGCCCAGCCTCTACCACTGCCTGGAGAACTGTGGCTCCGTGCTGCTGTCCGTCACCTGCCAGGGCGGCGAGGGCAACAGCACCTTCTACGTGGACTACCGCACGGAGGACGGCTCCGCCAAGGCCGGCTCCGACTATGAGTACAGGTGGGTCCCGGGCAGTGCTCCCCGGCCCGCCTGGGGTGGGTGGGCAGGGAGGGCTGGCCGTTCGAAGGTCATAGGTTCCGCCATCCAGCGGCCTCCAGTCTCCTCTGTCTCCTGGCTACCTCTGGCGCCCATCCTTACTTTGCTATGGGCAGACCTGCAGTATTCCTTCCTTCCTTCCTTCCTTCATTCATTCATTCACTCTTGAGAGTTTACTTTGTCCCAGGCACTGTTCTAGGCATTTGGCAAACGCTGCTGGACAAGGCAGACAGCGGTGGCTGTCCATCTACCACAGGCTGCTCCTCCCATGTCCACGCTCTACCTGTGCATTCCTGCGCTTGACACTCCACTGTGTTCATTATTATAGCTCCATGATGTGTATCATACCTGGTAGAACAAGTACCCTCCCACACACCATTATTAAAGTAAAAATGTTTATTGAGCACCTACTATATGCCAGGTGTATACCCCGGTGAACAAGACAGCTAAGGTCCCTACCCTCAAGTTGCAATCAGGTTATAAACTATGAAACATATAAAAACATCAGGTGATGGGGGAAAATGAAGTGGGATAAGAGGACAGACAGTGTCCAAATTGTCTTTGGGTCTTTGGTTCCACCATAAAGCTACCCACTCTTTGCACCCTCCAGTGTCTCACTGCCCCAGTCCCTCTCCTCACCCCTCTTTGAGCAGAGCTGTGATCTTGTTCAGCAACTCCTACTGCACGCCTACTAGGTGCCAGATGCTTTTTAAAAAATTTTTATTGAAGTATAGTTGATTTGCAGTGTTGTGTTAATTTCTGCTGTACAGCAAAGTGACTCAGTTATATATACATATATATTCTTGTTCATATTCTTTTCCATTATGGCTTATCACAGGGTATTGAATATAGTTCCCTGTGCTATACAGTAAGACCTTGTTGTTTATCCATCTGACAGATGCTTTTTTAAGGGGCTCGACAGAGAACAGTAAAGAAGATAGATAACTTCTGTGTTCTCATGGGACCACAAAATTCTTTGTGTATTTGTAGTTCTGTCCATACCACACTCTTTCAAGAATTATAGGTTTACAGTATGTTTTGTTATGTTAACTGATGTGCAAGTCTCCCATGGTTTCCTATAATAATAGCATTTATTGTGTGTCTTCTATGTGCCAGAAACAAATCTGGGCAATGGAGACCAGCAGTAAACGAAAGACGTAAAAATCCCTGCCCCAGTGCAGCTGACATTCTCATGGGAAAGACAGGCCATTAGAAAGTATACATTCAATACATTAAAATATCAGGGAGTGGTAAGAACAGTGAAGAAAAATAAAGCAGAATGCGGGAGGGAGTGTTGATGGCTGAGCTTTTCATGGTTTCCACCTGCTAAGTTGAAGCTGAACTGTTCACAGATCTTCGGTTCTGTCACCAGGCAGCTGCCAGCCCCTCGTCTGCGAACTCTTCTCTTTCTGGGATTGAGGTCCCTGTTTCACAGATCTTTAGTTCCACCACTGTGCCTCAGCAAAGACCTTTGGTAGCCCGGGCTCCCCTCTGCCCCGGCGTTATCTGCATATCTTTCCACTGCTTTGGACATTTGTAGGTCTTTCCCGCCACCTCAGTCAGTCCAGGATCGTTCAGTCTGCTCATCCTCACCCTCCTCTCCGACCCTGCCCCCCCCGCAGCCTTCCCTGAGTGGAGCACAGCTGTTCACGGATCTTTGTTCCATCGTCCTGTAGCCTGGGGTCCCTTTGGCCACCCATGACCTCCTTCCTTCATCCTCCCTGCCCATCCTACATCTCCAGCCTCCTTCGACGGAAGAAAAGGTATTCACTATTTGGGGGCTTGCTGTGACTCAGTCTATCCACCGTCCCCCTCCTACCCACACCTCTGGGTCTGCATTGCCCCCATCAACGCCCCAAGCCTTTGCAGAAGGAAGTGAGTACACGTGTCACCTGCTGGCATCAGAGGCTGCCTTCTCACCTGCCAATGACGTCATGAAGGAGATGCTTGAAGTGAAGGAGTAAATGCTGTTCAGTGGTGGAACCAAAGAGCCAGGAAGAGTTGACACCTTCCTACCCATCCCTGTTCTCCCAACGCAGTTGATATTCATAGGCCTGGCATCGCTCATCAAGGCAGCTTAGGTCCAGGACTGGGAGGGAGGACACCTGGGCTCCAGTCCAAGCTTAGCCCTACCCCCCTGTTCCTTGTGTAAGTTCCTGCCTCAGTCTGGGCGGACAGGGCTGTCACGTACAGTTGTTGAGGTTGTGCACTGAACAAGAGCAGCACATCTAAGAAAGCGCTGTTCATATAGTGGACATTGTAGATTTCTAGGTCTATTGTGACAATTTCCAGATTCGTGGAGATAGTGTCTTGAGGACGGGGAGCCGTTTTCTAATTTGCCCACAGGTATCACTAGGCTATGGTGGTCCTGTGGGGTCTTAGTTTCTCCAAATTAATAATGATCTCTGAGGCCCCCAAACTGCACAGCTCTTCCAAGACTCTTGAGATTTAAGCCCCTATAATGCTAACATGCTAAGGGTCTAAAATTCTAAGATTCCAGGTTTCCCACGTTTTGATATTCGAATCTGTACCCCAACCAGTCTCTGATCTGATGCTTCTAAGATTTTCATTTTCTCAGAGTTTGGGCACCCAGTATTGGAATATGAGTCCTGTGAACCTGGCCTTCTATGATTCTGGTTTCTAAAATCCCCATGTTCTTTTTCTCCCCAACTTTCTTTTTTCTTCATTTATTTATTTATTGGCTGCATTGGGTCTTCGTTGCCGTGCGCGGGCTTTCTCTAGTTGCGGCGAGCGGGGGCTACTCTTCATTGCGGTGTGCGGGCTTCTCGTTGCGGTGGCTTCTCTTGTTGTAGAGCACGGGCTTAGCTGCTCCGCGGTACGTGGGATCTTCCCGGACCAGGGCTCAAACCCGTGTCCCCTGCATTGGCAGGCGGATTCTCCCCAACTTTTTATTTTGAAAAATTTCACACCTACAGAAGGGCTGCAAATATAGTCTGGCGAGCCCTCATGTAACCTCCACCCAGGTTCACCAATTGTTCCTATTTTGTCCTGTGCGCATTCAATCTCTCTCTTTAATATATAATAATATGGTTTTTGAGATGCTACTCGATTTTGTAATTTTTATTTTATATTGGAGTATAGTTGATTTACAATGTTGTGTTAGTTTTGGGTGTACAGCAAAGTGATTCAGTTACACATATACATATATCCATTCTTTTTCAGATTCTTTTCCTATATAGGTGATGACAGAATATTGAGTTCCCTGTGCTATACAGTAGGTCCTTGTTGATTATCTATTTTATCTATAGTAGTGTATATTAATCCCAAGCTCCTAATTTATCCTCCCCCCCCACCTTTCCCCTTTGGTAACCATAAGTTTGTTTTCGAAAGATATATAATACTATTAATAACTGTGGCACTTTATTAGATTGAGTTGCAGGCAGCAGGGCCATGCACCCATAAACGTAAGTGTGCATCTGCTAAGAATAAAGATATTCTCCTCCATCATCACAATACGACGATCACACTTAGGACATTTGATACTGAATCAATACTATGATCCAATCTACAGTTTGCATTTCCCCGGTTGTCCCTATCTCACTCTTCCTGGCTGTGTCTTCACTCCCTCTCTTCCCATCCAATCTGGAACCACATGGTGCATTTGGTCGTCATGTCTCTTACACCTTCTTCAGTCTGGATCAATCCCTCAGCCTTTCCATGACTTTCATGACCCCGACACTTTTGAAGACGTTAGACCACTTACTAGAACAAGCCTCAATTCGGGTTCATCTACTATTTGCTCATGATTAGATTCAGGTGATGCACTTTGGCAGGACTCCATGGAGGTGATGCTGTGCCCTCCTCGGTGCATGGTGCTGGGAGGCACATGATGCCCACGGGTCCCATTACTGGTGACGTCCAGGTTAACCATTTCGTAAAGATGGCGCTGAAAGCCCAACATTCTACCATCCCTTAGGTTTCCACTTCTAACACGCCATTACTTTAGGATTCACTAGTTAGCTAGTGCAAATATCGCTAGCTAACTTTTGTTGAGTGTTTCCCCTGTATTAACTCAATCCTTATAACACTACCATGAGGTAGACAGGGTTATTACCTCCATTTTACAGATGAGGAAACCGAGGCTCAGAGGGCTGCAGAATCCTAACTGCCTGGAGATCACACAGCTGGCACAGGTGGGCCCCACCCAGCTGGGTGCCTTAGCCACCATGGATAGCGCCCCTAGGCTGACGGCTGCCCCAACAGGGAGGCCTGGTTCCCTCCATCCAGATCTTGTCATCCAGTTCTACTTCTGCCAGAATCCTGGGGTCCCTCTGCCCCTCCCACAGAGGGATAGGGGGGATAGTATAGATTTTTGACATCTGTTAACATCCCAGAGTCATTGTGATGTCTGCAGCCCTGCCAGGAGGAGCCCGCTCATTCTCTGTTCCCTCAAAGTTTCACCCTGACTCAGGCCCTGCCTCATTCCCTCCCCCACCCCATAATAGAACATCTTGCATGTGCTTTAGAGAGTTACACAACTGACACTCTTTTAAACCTAAGCCAGTTCACGTCCCTCCTCTGCTTGGAGGCCTCCCGTGGTTCCCATCTCACTTGGAGTAACGGCCAAAGTCCTCACCGTGGTCCACCAAGGCCCCATGACATCTGCCGCTGTTCCCCCTGCGCCCTCAGATGCAGCCACACTGGCCTCCCTGGTGTTCTTCAAACACTCCAGGCTCACTCCTGCCTCAGGACATTTGCACTGGCTGTTCCCTTTACAGGAATACTCTTCCCCACATATCCTCCACATGGCTCCCTCCCTCAGGCTCTGCTCAGATGTCACCTCCTCAGAAAAGCTTTCCCTGACCACTCTAACACAGCCCCTTCTCCTCACTCTCTACCCTCTTTCCTCCATTCTCTCCAGAGCATCATCACCACCTGACATTATATGTTTTATTACTCGTCTCCTGCACTGGAACGGAAGCTCCACCAGGGCAAGGATTTTTCTCTGATCTGGTTTGCTGCTGGTTCCCCAATACTAAGAACAGTGCCTCGCACACAGCAGATGCACAATACATGTTTGTTGGATGCATGAACTGTAATTAAATCCCTAGATGTGTAATTGTCACTGTGATATGGCTCTGCCCTGGGGCTGTTCCCGTGTTCCCAGCATTGCCCAGCAGTTACTCTGGGAGTGTATGTTGAATGACTGAGTGATGCCAAGTTAAAGAGTGTGGACTTTCTCTTGGGGATACCTGGGAGCACAGAATGGTTTTTATGAGAAGCATGGCAAGGTCAGTTCTGGGCCCTATGTCCCTGCTACTGAAAGTGTGGTCCATGTACCAGAACCATTCACATCCCTTGGGCGCTAGCTAAAACTGCAGAGTCTTGAAACCCAGGCGCTACTGAACCAGAATCTGCATTTTAACAAGATGCCCCAGGGAATTCGTGTGCACGTGGAGGTTGGAGAAGCATGGCTGTGGACCACTCCAGGCTCCCTCTCCACCCTGGGACTTTGCATGTGCTGTTCCCTCTGCCTGGAGCTCTCCTGCCCACTAAATCTTCTCCCATGAAGCCTGCCCTGATCTGACCTTCATCAGATGATGATAATGTTAGGAGGGGCCAACTCTGTCTTGTTCTCCCTCCGCATCTCCTGCCCCGGAGAAACCCACCCTCATTCACCCTCAGTATTACTTGTTTAATGCCCGTCCACCATTATATTTGTAAGTTCTTCCGTGGTGCGGCCCCCTCCTCTAGGAGGCTCACCCTGACTCCTCCCACCTCCCCCACAGCCTTTGAGCGACCGTCACCCCTTTCTTTCCCCTCTCCTCCACCGCAGCGAGGGCACGCTGGTGTTCAAGCCGGGCGAGACACAGAAGGAGCTGCGTATCGGCATCATCGACGACGACATCTTCGAGGAGGACGAGCACTTCTTCGTGCGGCTGCTGAACCTACGCGTGGGCGACGCGCAGGGCATGTTCGAGCCCGACGGCGGCGGGCGGCCCAAGGGGCGGCTGGTGGCGCCGCTGCTGGCCACCGTCACCATCCTGGACGACGACCACGCGGGCATCTTCTCCTTCCAGGACCGCCTGCTGCACGTGAGCGAGTGCATGGGCACCGTGGACGTGCGCGTCGTGCGCAGCTCGGGCGCGCGCGGCACCGTGCGCCTCCCCTACCGCACAGTGGACGGGACGGCGCGCGGCGGCGGCGTGCACTACGAGGACGCGTGCGGCGAGCTCGAGTTCGGCGACGACGAGACCATGTGAGCGCGCCTGTCGGGCAGTCCGCGGGCCGGGGCAGACCGAGCGCGGCCGGCGAGAGGGGCGGGACCAGGACGGGACTGTGCCCGGGAGGGGCGGGGCCTGGATGGGCGAGGTCGAGAAGTGGGTGGACCTCGGAGAGGCGTGGTCTTGGAAAGGGGTGGGGCACTGATGGAGCCTTGCTCTTGAAACGGAGAGGTCAGGGGAAGTGGGGCAAGGGTCCAGGGAAGAGGTGAGACTGGGGAGAGGAGGGAGGAGACTGGAGTGACGGGGCGTGGCCAAGATGTCGGGACGGGATGTGGGCGGGGCTTTGGAGAACTGGGCCGGTTTGGGGAGAGGAGAGTGGGACACCGGGAAGAAAGGCCAAGTGAGGAGAGAGGAGAGGAAATAGGATGGGGCCTGGGGAGAGGAATGGGGAAGGCGTAATTTGTAGAATGGAAGAGTGTGGCCTGAGGTTCCTTTCGAGGTGGGAAGGTGTCTGTGGAAATGGAGGGCGAGTGGGGTCTAGGTAGGGACTCAGGGAAGAGGACGAGGACAGCGGAAGAGGGCGGGGTCTAAGGTGATGGGGCGGAGACTGAGGAGGTGGATGGGGGAAGGGGTGAAGCTATTGGGTAGGCGGAAGAACCTGGGGCAATAGCAGGAGACCTAAGAGGAATGTGGGAGAGGCTGTGGGAAGAGGCCGAGTAGGAATATGGGGGCCTAGGAAGAGGCACGGGAAACTGGAGGGCTGGGATTTGGGAGGGTGGGGTGGAATCTCGGGAGGTGAGCTGGATACACAGGAATACGCCTGTAGACACACAGACACAACGAACACGCACACCGGCACATACGGACACACGAAGCCAAAGACACAGAGTCAGGGCTGTTCTCACGTCCAGACACCCGGCCACCCTTACACAGATGCCCGAGTCCCCCGCATGTGTGCCTGCAGCCTCACATCCCCCTCACCCTCACCACCCCCCCCCCCCCCCGCCTGGGATGCAGAAGGTGCCTCCCCTCCTTTGCCGGCTCCCTTCCGCCCCCGCCCCCTTCCGCCCCCGCACGCCAGTCTGTCTCTCTCCTCCTGCCGCCCACGCACCTCCCACCTGGCGGAGGCCCCACCGCGCTCCCCTTCCCTCCCGCCTCCCAGCTTCTGTGGCTGGGCCTCCCGCTCAGCTTCTCACTGCTCTATCTCTCCATCTCTCCGTTTGCGTCTCTGCGTCTCTTGCTCCTGCCACCCCCGCCCCTGGGTTTCTGTTCATCTCTAGATCTCTGTCCCCAGTATCTAGCTAGCTCTCTGACCCGGGTTGTATTTCAGTCACGAACTCTCCATACCTTTCCATCTCTCTCTCTCTGTCTGACTTGGGTTGAGAACTTAGGTTGGGGGCTGAGGGCACCCTTCCAGGCCCCACGTCTCACACCCAAGAGGCCGAGGGGATGGAGGACGTTATCTTTCGACTAGTTCCAGTCCTCCTCGTAGTCTATCGCTTCCAACCAACTTCTCGCCTGCCGCCACAAACCCACAGGCCCTCGCCTCCCCCGCATGGCTCCCCCAGGCTGGGACACCCTCTGTCCCCCACCCCCACCCAAGCGTCCAGCTGTGGCTTCAGGAGACGGAAAACAGGAGGCTGATTAGCGTTTAGGGAAACACATCCTTCCTCTGACGGGTAGGCGCTAATTAGAGATGCTTCCAAGAAGCTGGGCTGGAGGGTTGGCCCCAGGCAGGATCAACACAGAGATGGAAGAGAGACACCCAGAGATGGGGTGGTGGGGAGATATGCGAGAGAGAGAGAGAGAGAGAGAGAGAGAGAGAGAGAGAGAGAGAGAGAGAGAGAGAGAGAGAGGCACCCAGAGACAGAAGAGACCTAGCGAAAGAGAGACAGAGCCAGAGTAAGGGAGAGTCAGAGAGAGAAACAGGGAAAAGAGAGAGAGCACGAGGGAGACAGAAAGACACAAACTTAGAGATGGATACCAAGGAAGCCAGAAACTAAGTGACAGAGGCCCATCAAGAGAGGGAAAACGGGATTGGGAGACTGAGATGGAGGGAGACTAAGAAGGAAGAGAGATGCAGGGGAGATCAAGAGAGACATTCTTCTCACTGAGAGGAGCTCAGTGGGACTCAGGGAAGGAAAGGTCCTCCTGATGCCACAGAGAGAAAAGAGTTTGGGTCAGCAAGAGAAGATGGGAGACAGGATAAGAAAGAGACTGAGTCTGAAATCAGAGTGGAGTTCCCAGGAAACAAGGAGGGCAGGCGTGAGAATGACAAACTGTCAGGCTGGGGAGGAAGGCTGTCTCCTTTTTAAAAAATAATTAATTCGTTTTTATTTGAACTATAGTTGATTTATGATATTGTGTTAGTTTCAGGTGTACAGCTAAGTGATTCAGGTATATGTATATATATTCTTTCTCAGATTCTTTTCCATTATAGATTATTACAGGATACTGAATATAGCTCCTTGTGCTAGACAGTAAATCCTTGTTGTTTACCTATGTTATATATAATGGTGTGTATCCGTTAATCCCATACTCCTAAGGCTGCTTCCTTTGATCTCAGGAAGTCCTGCCCTTGTCTAGCTCGAGTCCCTCTTGCTGTCCCTTGCTAGTTGGGTTTCTCCTCCTTTTGGGTCCGGTGAGGCCACACTTGTCTGGGCGCCAGTTGGCGCATGCGTCACCGCGTGTCAGTCACTGCGTGTCAGTGGATCACGGCGTGTCTGCGAGAGAGTGAGCGTCGGAGGTGTGTGTGTGTGTATCACCCTGTCAGTGTGTCAACGTGTCAATAGCTGTCTGTGCGTGTCAGGAGACCCCCTCCTCGCTCTGGTGTTTCAGCACCGCGGACAGCTCCCAGCCCACTCCTGAGGTGGGGGGCACCCGTTTTTTCCACCCACAGAAAGTTTTAAATATCTTGAGACTGGGAGTGGGTGAAGGTGGAAGTAGGCGTATGTCTCCACGTGACCGTCTTTTGTGCGTCTGTCTTTGTATGCGTGTCGCTGTGTCCTGTGCGTTTGTGTGTTGAGATAGGTCTGTTGATTGAGACCCCTTTGCTTGGATTGTGTTGACTTTGGCTATTCCATTCTGTTCCATTCAGTCTCTCCGACACTGACAGACGGAGATGGGGAGAGGAGGACACAGAGAGAAAGGCAGAGAGCTGGGGAGAGACTGAGACAGAGAAGGTCAGAGAGATGGAGAGAGAGACACACAGAGAGGCTGATAGATGGGCAGCAGAGAGACCAAAGAAGGTTGAGAGACTGTGATGCAGAGAGAGACGCCGAAGGGAATAAACAGACACCAAGAGGCATAAAGCCTGAGGTGTAAGGAAGGAGAATCTACGCGGAGCCACAGAAGGGGTCTTACACGCTGGTGATGTCGCCCAGGCTGTGGAGGGGGTGTCGTGCTAGCCGGCATCTGGTCCGTGTGATTTTTGCCACTGCATAGGGAATGGCTGCGGGATATGACGGTGTGGGGGCGTGGGCGTGGGCGGTGTGATTGGCTATGCTTCCTCTGCTGGGTGACTGTGTGGGCTGGGTGTTTGTGTTTCTGGGTTCTGGGGCCAGGCCCTGTGGTTCCTACAGCCGAAAGAGCTGCTAGTGGCAGAGCTGTGGGCTTTGGGGGGTTGTGGGTCTTCGTAATAGAGCGGGGGGTCGGTTGTATGACTGCAGGGGATGGATAACTTTTGGCTGTTTCTCCCCGCCCACCGTCCTGGTTACCATGGCAGCGGGGATGCTGAGAAAATCAGTTAGCCCTCTGTTACACCTCCGAATGTGGTCAGGACAGGGAGCAGGAAGCCAAGGGTCTCCCGGACTGAAAATTTTGAGTGAACAGCTGTTTATGGAGGGCACACTCTATGCCAGGCACTGTTCTAGGCGTTGGGGATACAGCAAAGCACATAAATGAACAAAGATCACTGCCCTGGTGGAACTTACATTTTAATGTGAAGAGGCAAATGGCAAGCAATAAACAAAATAAACGCATTAGACGGTGTGTTAGAAGATGATCTGGAACAAGGAAGACATAGAGCAGGGGAAGGGGGCCAAGCGTGCTGGGGTAGGGGTAGGGATGGATTTCAATATTAAAGAAGGCGGTGGGAGTGGGTCTCATTGAGAAAGAAGGTAAAGTTTGAACAGAGAACTGGAGGAGCTGAGGGAGCGAGCATGGGGAAACCGTGTTCTAGGTGGAGTGAACAGCCGGTGCAAAGGCCCTGAGGCACAAGCAGCCCTGGTAGGTTCAAGGAACAGCGAGGAGGCCAGCGTTGCTGGAGGGAGTGAGCGAGGGCGAGAGGGCTGGGAGGCCAGAAAGGGAACAAGGGCCAGATGGCAGGGGTTCTTGTGGGCCATTTTTGGGTCTTTGGCTCTTATTCTGGGTGAGACGGGAGCCAGGTGAATGTTCTCAGCAGAGGAAGCACCGAATCTAACCTAGGTTTTATCGGGATCGCTCAGCTTGATACTTAATACAAACTCAGCTTCGTCAGATGCTTCTGAGCTTGTCTCTGTCAAATGGGGATAATAAGAGAGGCTTCCCCGCAGCGGTTGTTGCGAACATTGAATGAGATTCCAGAGCCTGAGATGGAGCGAGTGCTCAAGAAACTGGGTGGCTAATGGGCGAGTTATTGGCGAGTCAGGGGGAGGGAGTCTTATGCTGCGGGCTCTCCCTCTCTGCTCAGGAAAACTCTTCAGGTGAAGATAGTGGATGATGAGGAATATGAGAAAAAGGATAATTTCTTCATCGAGCTGGGCCAGCCACAGTGGCTTAAGCGAGGCATTTCAGGTGAGGGGTGATGAGTGGACTGTGGGAGAGGCAAGGGGTCCAGGGTGGGGGGACCCTTGGAGGCTCAGCTGTGGGCAATCCTTCAAGCTCGTGGATCTGAGCTTCCCAGGGAAGATCTCACCTTCTCCCTGTCTCTGTCTCTCCCCAGCTCTGCTACTCAATCAAGGTGAGTGGAGTTACTTCCAGACTTTGGTGGGGGGCACTGGAGGGAGGGTCTTGGGGGTGGGTCAGGGCCTCAAGCTCCCCTCGAGGTCAGGTTTGAGGCAGGTTGCAGGTGAGATAAATTTGGCGGAACCAGCGTGAATTGGGGGTGACAGCAGTTTACAGGCCATGATCATGGTTTGGTTGTAGTTAAGCTGGTGTGGCGGAGGGAGTAAGTCATAGGATCCAGTCTGGGTTTGTGGTGGGTCAGCGGGAATCAGGTTTGAGGTTGATTAGGACTGGGTTGAGGTGGGATTTGCGCTCAGTATTAGGAACTGGGTCAAAGCTAGAATTAAGATGGAGATTGGCTTCTGGGTTCGTGGTGGGATCTGATTAGAACTGGGGTCAGATTTAGGTCAAAGCTAAGGTTGGAATTTGAGGTGAGTTTGAGGAATTGGAGGGTAGAGTTGGGGCCAAGGTCAGAGATTGGGGTGAGGGTGGAACTAGGGTCGGGGGCTCGGAGATAGTGACAGAGTAGTTTTGGAGCTGAGATCAGAATTGGGGTTTGGGGTTAAGATTAAGGATAGACTGAAGATTATATCAGTCAAGGTAAGTAATACGAGCTACTATAACAAATAGGCCCCTAAATCCCAGTAGCTTAACACAACAAAAGTCGTTCCTCACTCAGGCATAGTTTTCTGAGACGGTTCCTGGTTGGCGGGTGGCTTTCTTCTGAGAGTTAGGATTGGGTTGGTGCTGGGCTTGGAGCAAAGGATCAGCATACTTTGGGGAGGTCAATGAGCCCAGAGCCAACTGTAGATGATTCTGGGTCCAAGATTTGTCCCAAAATCGGGACTCCCCCTCTCTCTCTCACCACCTCAGACACACTCTAGGATGTTTTCAGAGCTTGGATATAAAGACCAGGCCTCTTCCACAGGGTGGTGATAGTGGTGATAATAATAAAGTAACGTTTTTGGTTATTGTGTGCCAGGCACTCTTCTAAGCACTTCACATGAATTAACTCCCTTAACTAGGAGTTAATAGGAAACCACCCTATGAGGTAGGTACTGTAATTGTGCCCATTTTACAGATATGAACTCTGAGGTACAGAGAGACTAAGGTATTGTCCAAGGTCACACAGCCCCCACCACATGAACCTCAGAGCCCCCCAACTGAACTTCGTGGACCAGCCCATGGGAGCTGGCTCTCAGGCGGGGGAAGGTGGTGGTCAGATGGGAGGCGGGGGCAGGGTGGGGAAGCCTCACCAAGGAGGCGTCCCACAGAAGAGCAGACAGGGTTTTCTTTCTCAGTGGGAACAGGTAGTAAAGGCATCACAGGCCCAGGTAGGTAGGTCTCCTTGGAGTCTAACTCCCATCCCTCATGCTGCAGGGGACGGGGACAGGAAACTGACAGCCGAGGAGGAAGAGGCTCGGAGAATCGCAGAAATGGGCAAGCCGGTTCTTGGGGAAAACTGTCGACTGGAGGTCATCATTGAGGAGTCGTATGATTTTAAGGTGATTTTCTGGGACCTCACGTTCCTGGAGTCTTGCCTGGGTCATTTCCTTGGTGAGAGTCCAGGAGGGGATCAACCATGAGGGTCACAAGGGAAGGGCAGGCCACCGTTCTGTGTCCCTCCGTTAGCACCACGGACAGCACACGCTTCCCTTGTCCCTTCTTGCTAGAACTGGGATATGGAAGGCTGAGGACCCCTGAGCCTGGGGTGTGAGCCCGCATCCCCAGTATCCCTCACGGAGCTGCCCTGGGGTGATCATGGGCCATGGTCTCTCCCCACCCTCTCATCCCCAGAACACAGTGGATAAACTCATCAAGAAAACGAACTTGGCTTTGGTGATTGGAACCCATTCGTGGAGAGAGCAGTTTTTAGAGGCAATTACGGTGAGCGCAGGTAAGTGGGAAGGGAGGAGAGAGGAAGAGAGAAAGAAGAGAGGGATGGAGAGACAGAGACAGAGGAAGAGAAATGAAAGGGAGAGGGAAAGAGGGACATGGAGAGAAGGACAGAGAGCGATAGAGGAGAGAAAGAAGACAGGAAAGACACAGGGATACGCAAAGAAAAAGACTAAGAAACAGATACAGAAAGACAAAGGAAAAGATAGGGAAAGTCTACAAATAGGAGAGATAGATACACAGAGAGGCACACAGAATCCCAGAGGACAGATGCGGAGAAAGCATGAAAGGTGTAGAAAATGAAGACGCCGAGGGCCAGAGAGAGAGAGAGAGAGAGAGGCAGGTAGACACAGAGACACAGAAAGTTGGTGGAGACAGGGGCAGGGGTGGAGAGCTGTGAAGCGGTGGGATCCCAGCCCGGGCTTTCTCCTGGCGTCAGGTAATTGGAGGGTGGAAACAGGTTAAGTGGCGTGGCCTTTCCCCACAGCCCGGGTTCCTCTGTTGCCGTGGAGACAGTCTCCAGGGCGCCCAGCTCTCCCACCTGAGCGGGTTCTCACCCCCTTAGGCCTCGGACAGGCGCACACTGCCCCCCTGTGGCCAGATATATGATGGCATGAATTCACAGACAATCTTGGAGGTAACACTGGCCATCTGCGATAGGAATGGGGGAAACTGAGGCCAAGAGACATAAGAGGGGCCGGCCTGAAGTCCCTCGGGGAATCCAGAAAGGACCCGGGTGGAACTCAGGACTTCTGTCCCTTGAATAACATCAGGTTTCCTTCAGGGAGGCCAAGCTGGTGGGAACTGAAAACACATGAGGACTTGTGGGTGGAAAGAAACTGGTCGGTGGGATCAAAAGAAACGAGGCATCAGGGATGGAAAAGTACCCGGTAGCAGGCCTAGAGACACCAGATTGTAGGCCTCATAGAAACGGAGTGGCATCTCCCTCTGAAGCCACATTCTTTCAACATCTACTTCTGAAGGATCCTCTGGACCCGGTCCTATACAAGGCCATTGCTGGGGACAAAGAAATGATCATGACAGCTCGGGGGACCTGTCCTGACAGAGCCCAGTGTCCAGTGGGGGAACAGCCTGTCACGAGAGAGTGACAGCCCAGATTGGGCAGGCCTGGGACGGGGTCCCCAGGGAGCTATGGGAGACCACATCGGGTGTCTGACCCAACTTGAAGGTCAGGGAGGGCTTCCTGGAGGAGGAGCCTTCTGATCTGAGTCTTCAAATAGGAGTAAGAGTTAGCCAGGAGGAGGGAGCCAGGCAGAGGGAAAACCGGAGTCTGGAAATGTGCAAGATGATGGCACATTTAGGGAGTGTGATTGGTTTCAGGCATGAAGAAAAGGCATGGGATGAGACATGAGAAACGAGCAGGGTTCAGACCCCAAAGGCCTTAGAGGCCACAGCAGAGGGCTGGGGTATCATTTTAGGTGCGGTGGGGAGCCATGGAGCTTTTTTCTTTTCTTTTCTTTGTTTTCCCCATGGAGTGTGTTTTGAATGAGGGGAACTCCTGGAAGTGGAGAGAGCCTGTGGAAGGAAGAGGGAGAGGGTGGGATGGGGTGTGAGTTGAGGCTGTCAAAACTGGCAGGAGATGGTTCACGCAGGGTCTGAGAGGATGTGGTGAGGAAGTTGAGCTTCAAGAACAGTGGGGAGCCGGAGACGTCCCTCTATAGGCGCTTAGTGAAGGTTGCATGAAACTGAAACTGGGTGTGAGCTGGTGGTCTTGGAGGCCATGGGTCTATAGACAGCAAGTGATTAGATCAGAGGAAGTGGTAGAGGAAGAATAAAACCATTATGGTAATAATAACAGTAATAATAATCACGATGATTACGATGAAGACAAATTGAGTGTCAGGCAGCTTTGAAGTCCATTTCCTGTGCGAACTCATTTAATGAATGTATCCCGAGTATCTGGGTTGGGGCTTGATCATTTTGTGCTTTGTTCCTTCTGGTTCCTCGCGTGAGCCCGAAGCTTCTTGAGGTGCTCGTTCTCGCTCCCTTAGGGGATGAATCATGTCCCATCTTGCACTTAGAGGTGATTTTGTATTTCCTTTACCTCCCGGTGGAAGGTTCTTTGCAGGCTGGACTTGGTTTCAGGCATCTTTGAATCCCGCCCCCCCCCCCCCCCCCCAGGCACCGGAATGGACCTTCAACAATGGCTGCTACGATGACACTCACAGTGGAGATGTGCCAGGCCCCACAGAGAACACATTATATGGCCTGGCTCATGTAGTCATCACAGCCCTCTCTTGAGGCAGGTCTGATTATTATTCGCATTTCTCAGATAGACATTCAGAGGCTCAGACAGGTTAGGACACTGATTCAAGATCACACAGGGTTTGACACCAAAGAGTCGGCTCCAGAACCACAGGCATACCCGTGAGGCTCCCTCTCGATGGGAGAGGCTGGAGAAGTCAGCAGAGGCCAGAGCCTGTGGGTACTGGAATGCCAAGCTCAGGGGTGTGGGCCTGGATCTGAGAGCAAGGGGAGCCAAGGCAGGATTTGGAGCAGGGCAGGGAGAAGCCCCAAGAGACGGAGTGATAGCAGCCCCCTCCCTCCCAAGAGTGTGTCCTCTCTGCTCTGACCTTCGCCATGTCTCTGTGTGGTCAATTAGGGATGCATTCAGTGGCAAACAACGGAAAACTTGACCATAAGTGGTTTAAGCACACTAGACTTCATTTTTTCTCACAGAACAATAAAGATCTGTAGGAGGCAATCAAGAGTTAGCAGCAGCTCAGTAATGTCATTAAAGGCCCAGGCCCCTTCTTTATTTCTCTTTCCCATTCCCAGCTGTTGTCCTCATGGTTGCAGGACGGCTGCTGTACCTCCAGGTGTCAAGTCCATATTCCAGGCAGGAAGAAAGGAAGCACGGAAGCCGGAACGGGCAGAGTGCCCGTTCCAGTTCTAGTTTCCAATTGCATTTTACTTGGGGTCGCAGCAAAAACATTTTCTTTGTGATGCAACATGCAGAACCGAGAAGCCTCACAAACCACTTAGTTAAGCATTTACAAATTCAACCATTTATTTCTTTAACAAGCCAAGTGGCTAAGTGAGCTAGAAAAGTGGGAAAGGGATATATGACCTGAATCCCCAAATCCATCAGTCTCTCTCTGCCTCCACTGCCACCAGCTGTCCTGTGCTCCCTGACATTCCAAGGAACCATTGGGTGGGACCATGGAAAGTGGCTGCATGATTTGGTGCCTGGTCTGGCTTTTATTTCCTGACTGGCTGTGAGCAACTGATCAGGGGTTACAATGTTTCTTATCAGCATCCTTCCAGATGTAATTCGCAGCACACTCAAGTGTGTTCATTGCTTCTCATTCATTGCTTTCTGCTTATCAGTTTCAGGTGAGATAGGAAGACATTTCATTTGCATTTTCCCATTACACAAGGCACTGCAGGTCAAAAGTGGGTCAAACTGGGTCACAATAGGTGACACAAACAGCTCTAAGGATGATGCATCCTTTCCAAATCTCAGAAAACACATCTATAACAACAGCACCCCTATCAGGAAAGCTAGAGCTTTCCAGAAACCCTCTGTTTATGTCTCATGGCCAGACTGGATCACACGACCGCTGCTGCAAGGTGTTCTGGGAAACCAAATATTTAGCTGAGGACCTGACTGCTGTTGGCTGCATGGAATTCTGGGAAAGTGAATTTTTATCTGAGGACAGTGCTGCTGCTAGCCTCAAAGGATTCTGGGAAAGTGACTAATGTTAGATGGGCACATAGTTCTCTCTAGCCTCAGGGGATTCTGGGAAAGTGAGCACCTTTAGCTGAGCATGTGGCTACTGTCAGCTGCAATGAATCAGAGGAAGTGAATATTTCTAGCTGCAGACCTGGCTGTCAGTAGCTGTAAAGGCTTCTGGGAAAGGCATATCTTTAGCTAGGGACCTGGCCACCCCTAGCAGAAGGGATCCTGGGAAACTGCATATTTTTATCTGGGCACATGGCCTCCTCTAGCTTCAAATGATTCTGAGAAAATGAATATTTTTACCTGGCCCCATACATTCTCTTAGCTGCAGGGGATTCTGGGAAAGCTATTCGTTGGGGACTGGCTGCCTAGAAGTCGAACAAAAGGGGGGCTCTGTAGGCGAGGAAGAAGGCATGGGTGTGTGCCCCAGCTGGGTCGTGTGCCCACAGGGGACGAGGAGGAGGAGGAGGACGGGTCCCGGGAGGAGCGACTGCCGTCATGCTTTGACTACGTCATGCACTTCCTGACGGTGTTCTGGAAGGTTCTGTTCGCCTGCGTGCCCCCCACCGAGTACTGCCACGGCTGGGCCTGCTTCGGTGTCTGCATCCTGGTCATCGGGCTGCTCACCGCCCTCATTGGGGACCTCGCCTCCCACTTCGGCTGCACCGTTGGCCTCAAGGACTCTGTCAATGCTGTCGTCTTCGTGGCCCTGGGCACCTCCATCCCCGGTAACCCCTCAGGAGACCACTTGTTGGGGGAGTGTCTCAGAGAAGCCAGGCAGGTGGACCCTAAGAGAAAGGTCCTGCAGAAATAAGGTGGTGGAATCATACAGAACCCATATGGTGGGTCCCTTGGAAATAGGCAGGTGGGTATAATAGAAATTAGGCGGAGGGAACCCATGGATTCAATATGTGAATTGAATCCTCCCCAAAAGCAAGCAGGTAGAATGTCCCATAGAACTAAGATGGTGGGAAATGGTAGAAACCAGACGATGGATTCCAGGGAAAGAAAGTGGCAGGACATTGAAGAGACAGGTGTTGGAAGGAGGGTCCCACAGAAATAAGGTGGGAGCTTCAGAGAAACCATGCAGTGAGTTCCACAGAAACAAGATGTTCATATTCCCTTTCCTCCCCCTGCCAAGCAACCAGATGAAAGATCCCATAGACCTTTGTTGCTGGTCATGATAGGAACCAGGCCAGTGAATCTCAAAGCTTTAACTAAGATGAGAGTCAGAGTAGAAACCACATGTTGGAGGAGGTGCCATAGGAATAAGATAGTGAGGCCTCAGGGACTGCACTGTACGTGATCCCCTCTTCCCCCCCAAATCTGAGGGAGGGTCCCTTAGAAACCAGGTGGAGGAGACTGAAATTCCTGTAGGAGGGAGGAGGCCGGGCGGGGAGGCAGACACCTTTCTTTTCCACGTCCATGTGCTCGACAGCCAGGTGGTGGCGCTGTAGGCCCAGACAGCAGGTGATGGGCCCTGTAGAAAGCGACCATTGGTGAATGGGTCTGTGAAGCCTGCCCTCCACACCAGAGACTTTCAGTCTTGGGGAGATGTTCAGGAATGGGTGAAGGCCAGAGAAGCGAAGCCGTACGTTTGACGGAAGCCAAGTGGGGAATTGATGGACGAGGGGTGCATGTGGCGGGGGCCTAACATTTATTCTGTCCAGCCAGGTGGCAATGGGATAATTGGGCCTGTAGAAACACAGGCGGTGGGTTCATGGGAAACAGCTAGTGATTCCCAGCGAAAGCAGGCAGCAAGTCCCAGAGAATAGAGTTGATTCCACAAAAATCAGGTAGTGTGCGTGTCCCACAGAAAGCAGATTGAGTCGCACAGAGAGCGGGCAGCAAGTCTTGTAGAGGGCAAGCAGCAGACCCCATAGAACATAGGCAATGGCGGGGAATAATAGAAACTAGGCAGGGGGGCCCATAGATGCAATATGTCAACTGAATCCTCCCCCAAAGCAACAAATGGAATGTCCCATAGAACTCAGGCGGTGGGAAATGGTAGAAACCAGACGATGGGTTCCATAGAAAGAAGGTGGCAAGGCATTGAAGAGACAGGTGATGGGAGAGGGGTCTCATTAAGGTGAGGACTTGATAGGAACCATGTAGTGGGTCCCATAGAAAGCAGGCAGCGGGTCCCATTGAGAGAGGCGCTGAGTTCCAGAGGGTAGGTACTGGATCCCATTGGATGCAGACACGTTCCATAGAAAGCAGGCAGCGGGGCCTGTAGCGAGCAGGCACAGAGATGGCGATCGACTTTGGCCCTGGGTGGGGTCAAGGGCACAGAACTCCAGGAGTGGGAGGCGAGGCCCGCGCGACACTGGGGTGAGGAGTCTGGATCCTTGGGGCCAGCGGGGTGCTGGCGGGTGTCTGGGGGGCAAGTGACTGACGAAGCCAGGCGGAAGCTCGTGGGCGGGCCCGCGGAGCCCCCCTGACCCGCCCTGACCCGCGGTGTCTCTGACCCTGCAGACACGTTCGCCAGCAAGGTGGCGGCGCTGCAGGACCAGTGCGCCGACGCGTCCATCGGCAACGTGACGGGCTCCAACGCCGTGAACGTGTTCCTGGGCCTGGGCGTGGCCTGGTCGGTGGCCGCCGTGTACTGGGCGGTGCAGGGCCGCCCCTTCGAGGTGCGCACCGGCACGCTGGCTTTCTCCGTCACGCTCTTCACCGTCTTCGCCTTCGTGGGGATCGCCGTGCTGCTGTACCGGCGCCGGCCGCACATCGGCGGCGAGCTGGGCGGCCCGCGCGGCCCCAAGCTCGCCACCACCGCGCTCTTCCTGGGCCTCTGGTTCCTCTACATTCTCTTCGCCAGCCTGGAGGCTTACTGCCACATCCGGGGCTTCTAGGGTCCCCCCCCCCACGAGGGACTCGGCCTGCCCCTCGAGACCACCGCCTCCGTGCTCGACTGGCTCTCCTCTGTTCTCCAGGGATTCAGCCTCCTCTCCTGGGAAGCCATCTGCCCCTGTCCTCGGTCCCTACTCACAGCCTCCTCCCTTCCCCTCGGGAGCCTCCCCAGGTCCTCCTGCGAAGAACAGCCCCTCAGTTACCTGCAACTCCAGCCCCTCCGTCCCTGTTCGTTACTGGCTTTGTTTTGTTACTGGAGCAATTTCCACCTCGAGGCCCCTCCCCAGAGAACGCTCCCTCATCCGTAATCCTCTCCAGAGTCTCCCATGTGTCTCCCTAGACACCCAGCCTTGCTCCATGCCATAAGTCCCCCTTCCTCTAGAGTCTGGACCGCCTCACCACTTCCACGGACCTGTGCCCCAGGGCCTCAGAACTCAGCCCTGCCTGGGGGGCCCTTGAAGGATGCTGATCCATCCCAGGAGGTCACAGATCTCAGCGCTTTCCCCCAACCCTCAGGGAGCTCTGTGGGCCTCGGGGGATGGGGGAGGAACAGATGGGTATGTGCACAGGGGGGCACACCTTCCCTGATTTCTCCACTCAGGCCCTTGGGAGGACACTAATTCTCAAGGCTTGGAGAAGGGAGGGGAAAGTTTGGGTTTCCAGAGCTGGAGGAGGCACATCTTGGACCTGTAACTTCTCACTTTCCAGCGCCCTCACTTGCCTCCACTACCTCTGAGAGCCCAGCCACGCCTTGGAGGTGGGGGGAGGGGCTATGTGTGTACATAGTGTGTTTGGGGGAGGGGGGGACGCGGGAGGGTGCATGACTTGGGGAAAGGGTGACAGACTTTTCTACTGAGAGGGCAGCAGACTCCCCCAGCCGTGAGAACTGGCTTTGGGGAGGAGGCCAGGAATCCAAGGGAGTACAGCCAATCTCCCCTGACTATCTAGAAGGCTCATTTTGCCCTCAGTGCCAGCCAATCCGGGCAGGACCCTCGAAGAGGAGACCGAGGGTCCCAGAGGACCAATGCTACAAGCCAGCAAATGCTGCCACATCTCTCTGCCTGATGGGGAGCAGGGGTGGGTGGGAGGGTGGGACTGGGGCCAGGGGGTCTGGGTGGGCATTTTTAACTTTGGAGGCCACCCATCTGTTGGTAGGCCATGTGCATTTTCTTACTGTTGATGTTTCCTGCCCAAAGGACACACTTGGGGTGCGAGGAGTGCTGCCCACTTCTTGGGACCCTGAGGATGAGCCCGCAACCCCCGTAGCACTCTTCTTCCCACAGGTGTTTAGCGTCCTATCGTCCTGCTGTGCGTCAGCCCCAGCGTCCCAGACCTGTTGCCCCCTTGCCTTCTCTACTCCTAGCTCATCAGCACCAGTCGCTGTCTCTTTTCTTTGTGATTTCTGTAAAAGTTGCCATAAAACTTTGAAATTCTGCCTGGAAAAACAGCCTCCCCGTGGGAAGTTGGGATTCACGAGGGCAGGGCTAATGAAGTCTTTGATGGAGATTTGGGCAACTATGAAATACACCAAATAATCTGGGTTTTTCCATGCTCCCCTCATCCTCTGCCAGGACACACCGGCATGCACCAGACACTCTGAAGATCGGCCCTAAGCTCCCCCTAGCCACGCCCCCACTCATTACCCAGGAGCTGCACTAGCCACGCCCTCATCCATCACCCAGTAGCTAACCTAGCCACGCCCCCACGCCCTCAGCCACAAACTATTCCGCGTCATAGGGTATCCTGGGAACGCAGAAGAGAAGGACCCTGCGTCGCCTGAGCAGGAGAGCCGGGGTTGATGCGGGTTTCCTAAAGAAAGGTAACTGTTTCAGAGGAGGGGGGGTGGGGGTGGGGTGTCCGGATAAAGGGCACAGCCTATGGAAAGGTGTGCAGCCTCGCGAGTTAGTGACTTTTTCACAGTCTTGCAAGTGGTTGAATCCTGCAAGCAAGAATGGAGTGTGGACACGTGGGGAGCGCATCTGGGAGGGGCTGGGCAACGTGGACAGTTTCCAGACCAGAGAGTGAGGTCTCCCCTGGGCGCGGGGGGCCAAGTGGGGGGCAAGTAGCAAGAACAGGTTTGAAGGATATGCTGGATTCAGGTGAGTACATGCTGAACGTGAGATGCCAGTGGGACATCCAGAGGAGATGTCAGGGTGGGGAGACAGCCAGGGGACACCTGGAGTTCAGTAGAGGAGGCTGCACTTGAGAGAGATTTGGGATTTGTTGGCAATGAGGTATCACCGAGCCGCCGGAGGGGTTGGGCTGCCCGGGGCGTGGGTGGTGTGAGAAGAAAGCAGTGCCTTGAGGAGCCCCAATATCTAAGGGGCACGTGGAAGGTGGGAGGAGACCTGTCGATGGAGAAGCCAGAGAAGTAGGTGGGAAGCCAGGAGACTGGGGCACCTGAAGCCGAGAGAAGTTTCCAGAATGAAGGTGTGGTCAACAGGACCCAAGGCGGCCATGGAGAGGTGGAGGAAGATGAGAACTTAGAGGCTACCCTTGGGTTTAGGTTTTGATGGGAGCAGCTAGGGGGAGGGTGTGGGGGCAGAAGTCAGGCTGATATAGAGTGAGGAGGGGGTGGAAGTTGGGGAAACTGAGGCAGAGCATATAGACCACGCTTTGGAGAATCTCGAGAGAAAGGGAGGAAGCTACGGGACCTGAGAGGGCTTTTCCTGCAAGGTGGGGAGACGTGGAGCAGGAGGGCACCGAATGCAAGGGGGCTGAAGCTCTTGAGAACAGCGCCAACAGCAGCGGGCAGTTAGGGGGCAGCCACGATGCCGGCACGGTGCTGGGCTTCCCAGGGCACAGCCTCGTCCAGTCCTCTGCCAGTCCCCGGAGTACCCCCCCCTTCTACCAGTGAGGAAACTGAGGCTCAGAGAGGCGAAGCAACTTGCCCCAAGTCTCACAGCGAGGAAGGACAGAGATGGTAGAGGACGACAGCCAGGGTGCAGAACGGGATCAGGACACCTCTATTTTACCAGACGTGAACAGGAAAAGGTGTGAGTCTGGGGACAGGGAGAGGAGTGAGGTCTCAGCTTCAAAGAGGGGCGTCTCCAGAGCTTGGGATGTGCACGAGACAAGGAATATTACAAACGCCCCTTCATCCTACCCCAAACGCCATGCATCCTCACCGGGATGCGAGGCGATCCAAGGGGCAGCTTGGGAGTGATTTGAATTATTTGTCATGGGATGCAACATGACATAATGATTTACTTTCTGGGTGCTTCAGTTCCCTCATCTGGAAAATGGGGATAATAATAATAATAGGAACTAATAGTACCTGTTTCACAGGATTGTTGTATTAAATATATGCATATATATTTTTAGACTAACACCTGGCACAAAGTAAGAGCTTAACAGGTGGGAGTAGTTCTATTTTCCAAGTAAGTCCTCGTAAGGACTTACGATTTTTATTAATAGCAGTTAGATATGGGTTTAGATGTGAATAACAAGGATCCAAAATAATGGTGGTTTAAATAAGATAAGAGTTTCTTTCTTATGTAACAGTTCACGTCTGGTATGGCACCTCCATTTCAGGGGGGCAATACAGAACGTGCTTCTACCTTGTTGCTCTGACAAAGCTAGAATATGACCCTCATCTGTTTAGTCCAGGATGGTGTACCTCCATGTCATCATCCTCCAACCAGAAGGATGGAGAGGGAAGGAGAGGTCCCGGATCCACCGTCCTCTGTAAGGCTTTGACCCAGGAGTTCCACTTAAAGATTCCTGCTGCATCTGAGTGTCCAGACCTGAATCATCTGGCCACACTGAGCTGCAAGAGGAGCTGGGGGGAAAGTGGTTTTAATTCTGAGTCATTATGCTAAAAATCATAGAGAATTTTTAAGGAAAAGTGAGAAATTGGAGGTTGAGGGGCAATGAACAGTCTCTTCTGCAAAAAGGTTTGAGGGAACTCACAGAGCTGATGCTCCACAAACCAATCAGATTGTGGGTACTGGATGAAAGCACCACTGAAGTTAATGCCAAAGGGCCCTAGATCCTCTGCATCATCTGTTTTGAGATCCAGGTCCTCATCTGTATCCAGGTCCTGATCCTCTAACCTTCCCCAAATTCTGAAATGCACATTTCCTCTTTTTCATCTTTCTAACAGTTTCCCAAGTTCTTAATCTATTTCCTCCAACTAAATCTTCATCTTAAAACCTCCCCCTACTCCCCCAATCCCCTCACTTGCCTTTCTGTGACACTCCATGCATCCTGTTCTGGTTATCTGTTGCTACATAACAACCATCCAAAACTTAGTGGCTTAAAATGACAAGTTATTGTCTCTCATGGTTATGTGGTTGGCTCCAGTTGACTTAGGCTCTGCGGGTTGACTTGGGGTCTCCCATGATTGCAATCAGCTGTCAGATGAGCCTACAGTTATCTGAAGGCAACTCACTAACTCCTAAGATAACTCACTCACCTGGCTGACAGTTGATGCTGGCTGTCAGCTGAAAGCTTAACTGGGGCTGTTGACAGGAGCCCGTGTCTTTTTCTTTTTTCTTTTTTTTAGCCCCTATCTTTCTTGACAATTTCTGTTTCTCTCTTTTTTTGTATCTTGTCTGTGCACTGCTGTCTGCCCCCTGACTCATCTCTTTCCAGAGGTCTCTGTCTCTTTTTGACCCTTTCACCTCTCTGTTTCTCTGCTTTGCTTCCTCGATCTATATCTTCCGCCACCCCCACCACCTTATCTCTCTGTTTCCAAATGTCAGTGGCCCCCACCCACCGCCGCTGTGTCTGTGTCTCTGTGTGTGGTGTATCAGTTATCTATTTCTGAGTAACAAACCACCCTGAAACTTGGTGGCTTAAAACAATGATTTGAATGATTCTGTGTGTTGATGGTGGTGTTGGCTGACGTCATCGTGTGGCCGCCTATGTCTTGGAGCTTGGCTGGGGCTCGAATGTGCAAGGTGCCCTCGTTCATGGCTGGCAGTGGTCGCTGTCTGTGGGCTGGGCCACCTCACTTCCCTCTGGAGCCCCCCTTCCTCCCCTAGTTGTCGAGACCAACTTCTTTGCAGCATGGTGGCTGGGTTCCAAGAGAGCCAGCGTGGAAGCTGTAAGGCCACGTCTGCCATATTCTGTGGGTCAAAGCAAGTCACAAGATTCAAGGGGCAGGGTGATAGACACCACCTCTTGGTGGGTGGAGAAGGCACCCTAGAAGGAGGGGAGGAATTGTTGGTGGTCATTCATGGTGGGCTGAATAATAGCCCCCCAAAGATATCCACATCCTAATTCCCAGAAACTGTGAATGTGTTCCCTTATATGACAAAACAGGATTTTGCAGGTGTCATTACAGTAAGGATCTCGAGATGGGGAGATGATCCCAGGTCACCCTGGATCACATGTATCCTTAGAAGAGGGAGGCAAAGAGGAGATTATACTGCGCACAGAGGAGGAGGCCATGTGAAGACGGGGCAGAGCTTTGAGGTTGCTGGCCTTGAAGATTGAAGCAATGTGGCTACAAGCCGAGGAATGCCATAGCCCCCAGAAGCTAGAAGAGGCAAGGGAACTGATTCTCCCCTAGAGCCTCTGGAGGGATTGCAGCCCTGCTGACACCTTGATTTGGGCCAATTGGGACTGATTTTGGACTTTCAGCTTCCAGAACTGTGAGAGAATAAATTTGTGTTGTTTTAAGTCACTGAGACTGCACTAATTTGTTGCAACAGCAGCAGGAAATTAACACACCATCTCTAGAGCTCATTCACCAGCGCCTCTTATCTCTGAGTTTCTATGGATCTCTACATCTTGAACTCTTTTTTTAAATTGTGGTAAAATACAGATAACATAAAATGTATCATTTTAACCATTTTCAAGGGCACAATTCAGTGGCATTTAGTACCACCACAATGTGGTGCAACCATTATCACTATCTAGTTCCAGACCTTTTTCATCTCCCCCAAAGGAAACCCGGTACCCATTAGGAGTTAACGCCACGTTTGCCCCCCACCCCACCCCCAGGCAGCCACTAATCTACTTCCTGTCTCTATGGTTTTGCCTATTCTGGTCATTTCACATAAATAGCATCCTACAATGTGTGGGATTTTTTGACTGGCTTTTTTCACTCAGCATGAGTAATGTTTTCAAGGTCCATCCATGCGGTAGCGTGGAGCAGAACTTCATTCGTTTTTATGGAGGAATAATATTCTACTGGAGGAAAATACCACATTTTGCTTATCCATTCATCTGTTGAAGGATGCTACATCTTTTTTTTTTTTTTTTTTTTTTGGCTGTGTTGGGTCTTCATTGCTGCACGCGGGCTTTCTCTATTTGTGGTGAGTGGGGGCTACTCTTCGTTGCGGTGCGAGGGCTTCTCAGTGCGGTGGCTTCTCTTGTTGCGGAGCACGGGCTCTAGGCGCGAGGGCTTCAGTAGTTGTGGCACGTGGGCTCAGTAGTTGTGGCTCCCGGGCTCTAGAGCTCGGGCTCAGTGGTTGTGGCTCGCGGGCTCTAGAGCTCGGGCTCAGTAGTTGTGGCGCACGGGCTTAGTTGCTCCGCGGCATGTGGGATCTTCCCGGACCGGGACTCGAACCCATGTCCCCTGCATTGGCAGCAGGCGGATTCTCAACCACTGCACCACCAGGGAAGCCCCGAGGGATGCTGCATCTTGAACCCTTATGTTCGTTTTATTTCTTTGTCATGCCTCACATGCTCATAGCAATTTAGGTTTTGGAAGTATATTAGTAAGGGTTCCCCAGAGAAATGAAACCAATAGGATGTATAGATAGGTAGATAGGTAGATAGACAGATAGTAAAGGATTTATTTTAAAGAATTGGCTTATGTGATTGTGGAGTCTGGCAGGTCCAAAACTGGGAACCCAGGGAAGTACCGAGGTTGCAGCTCAAATCTGAAGGCAATCTGGTGCCGAATTCCCTCTTTCTCAAAGAACCTCAGTCTTTTCCTTTTAAGACCTTCAACTGATAGGGTGAGGCCCACCCACATTATGGAGGATACCTGCTTTACTCAAAGTCAACTGATTTCAGTGTGAATCTCACCTGCAAATTACCTTCACGGCAACATCTAGGCTGGTGTTTGACCAAACAACTGGGTACCATAGCCTAGCCAAGTGGACACATACAATTAACCATCACTGGGAGGGGGGCGTCTCTTCTCGCCTTGCCCCCCTTTTGCCCATCCACCATGTCCCTGGCTGGCCGCTGTCTCAGCCTGGGCTCCAGAGAAGTCAGCCCAAGGCAAGTGGCTTGTTTGGAAGGCGATTCCAGGAAACACTGGAGGGGAGACGGAAGGAAACCATTATGGGGTGAGTTGACAAACAGGTCACCCCCTGTGGACAATGAGGTCCGCTGGGGACTCTGTAGAACCCTCTCTGGGGGCCCAACCCGGGGTGAAGAAATTGGGGTGTTTATTCACTAACCCCCAGCTGCTGAGGGGGAAGGCCGCTTCATTCAGTGGGGGGCGTCCCAGGCAGCATGGGGACTGCTACCGGGTCAGAGGGGTGTGAATGGGGCATCTCTGTTCCCGTGGGAAAATCTGTGGGCACCAAGGAATGAGGGGAGGCACCACTGTGCCCAGGTCTCCCCCTCCCCTTGCCCCGCACCCCCCAGCCCCCTTCTCCGCGCCTGGCACCTGGGAGCACAGAGCTTCTGGTCCCTCCAGGGAACGGGGAGGGCTTGCTCCCGGCACCTCCTCTGCATCCTGCTGTCTCCCTGAGGACTGAGGTCAGACTCTAGGGGGGACTTCCAGGCACTCAGGGCTGCCGGGGGGGGGGGCTGGCGAGAAGGGATGGGCCTCCCAGGCCTCCAGGGACTCAGTCCTCAGGGCCTCCCAGGGCACTCGCCCTCCTTGCAATTTTCTCCCCCTGGGGTGGAGGGAAGGAAACGTCTAGGATGATGGATTGGAAAGGGGCAGCTGGGGTCAGGAGAGGAGGGTCCGCAGGACAGAGGGGAAGAGGAACAGACAAGAGGCAGGAGGGAGGGGGTCCAGAACGAAACATCGGGTGGGGGAGGGCAACAGAGACAGGAGAGAAAGAGGTCCCCAGAGATAGAGAGAGATGGGGAGGGGGAGGGGGGAAGAGACAGAGAAAGGAAAGGAGAGATTGAGAATGAGAGAGAGAGAGATGGAGACAGAGAGGAAAAGAGGGAGGGAGAGACACAGGAGACAGACGGATGGACGGACAGACACACACACACCCAAGACAGGGAGGGACAGAGTGAAAGAGCAGTGGGGGTGGGGGTGAGGGGATGAGCAGGAAGAGGAGTGAAGAGGGGAGACCCAGAAAGGAGACAGGGAGGCAGATGCGGAGCAAAAGGAGAGAGAGGCCGGAGAAACGGGAAGCGGGGGGGTGGGGGTGGGGGCGGCCCTGTGCCCCTCCCCCGCCCGCGTCGGGCCCGGCCCTCCCGGTGGCCTCTGGCCAGCCATGGCTAATGGTATGATTGCTTGGTGGGGCGGCAGGCAGCGGGTGACAGATGAGCCTCCGGAGTCACCAGCTCTGGTGATGGATGGGCCTGGGCGGCAGGAGGGGGGCCGGGCCCGGGCGCGGAGGCGGCGGGGGGGGGGGCACCAAGATAAATGTTTCCTTCTCGTGGAGCCGGGCCAGGCACAGGGGGAGGAACCGGGGATTCGGTGCGGTGCATCTATGAAGGGCCTGGGCAGCCGGCTGGAGGAAGGCAGAAACCCGGGGACAGGGATGGGGGTGCAGAGAGGTGGAGAGACAGAGGCCCAGAGACACAGGTCCCTAGAGACGGGCTGGGGGTGGGGGAGGGAGGGAGGCCTGAGAGAAAGAGAAGGGGAGAGACTGGGGGTGAGAGTGAGAGAGAGAGAGAGAGATGGAGACAGAGACACAGAGAGATCGCCCAGAGAAAGAGAGACACGGAGTTAGAGAGACAAAAAAATAGAGGGAGAGACACATGAGGCAAACAGCTGGACAGACAGACACCCAAGACCGAAACAGAGACACAGAGGCCCCCTCGTATAGGATCCCCTTTTCCCCACCCCCGAGATACAGAGCCTTGGAGAGAGATCAGGAGTAGGGGAGGAGGGCGAGGCGAACACAGCTGATGAGAAACTGAGGCGGGGGGCTCGCAGAGCCACGAGAGAAGATGGGGGGCCCTGAGCTGGTCCTCGCTCACTCCCTCGGCTCCCACAGCCTCCGAGCGCAGACCCTGGGGGCCCTGGGGGTCGCCGCTGCCTGGTGGGCACAGCCCCAGTAGCCTGTGCTCCGGTGGGGGCACCGAAGAGAGCAAGAGGGTCCCGCCCAGCCACTGAGGGGTTGGTGGCCACGCTGGGGGAAACTGGTGTTGGGGGGACCTGTGAGGCCCCCCAGATCTATTCACGCAGGTCTCAACGGGGTGGGCTAGGCTCGGGGCCTTCCCATCTATAAAATGGGGGCAGGGTGGGGCTAGGGGGTGAGACCCCATCCTGGGGCTGGTGTTCATGTGCGAGTCTGTGCCCCCGCTGAGATGCACACACACACAGACACACACGCACAGACGCACAGACACGCACACAGACAGACACACACACACACCAAGAGACACACCCAGATACACGCACCCAGACAGAAATGCACGCGGGCACTTGGGATGCTTCCAGATTCCTGCACATAGGGGCCCAAACATCACCTCACAGATGCGACCAAGGCGGACCAGCAAGTACAGGGTACCTGCCAGCCAAAGGGCTGGGCGTGGACCCATCTGCACCCTCCCCTGCCTGAGACGAAGGGTACAAATGTCTAACCAAGGACCAATGAAGGGAGACAGCTCTGCAGAGGAGGCCTGAGGTCTGAGAGAGGTGGGCCCGGGTGTGTCTGTGTGTGTGTCAGACAGAATGGGGGCAGCAAGAGTGAGAAAACCAGCCTCCCGCCTCCTCCCCCCTCCAGTCTCCTGCCTCCCCATCAGGTTCTCCCCCAGACACTCCTACTTTCCCCTCGCTCTTCTCTTTAATTCAAAAGATTCATGCCCAAGAGCCCAAGCCCCTCCTCCTTGTTTGGGGGCTGAGCGATGCAAGGGATAACATTGGTCTCTGTCTCTGTCTCTCCCTCCCTCTCCCTCCTCCCTCTCCCCCCAACCCCCTCCTCTGTCCGGCTCGCTCTGGGCCTCAGTCTGACCCCCTTTCCTTCTTTCCCTCTTTGCCAGACTCTGTTTCTGCCTTTCCCCAGCCACCCTGCCTCCATTGGCTTCACCAAGGCCGCCACCCACTTTAGGCACAGCTGGCTCCTCCCCTCCATCCACTTACCGCCCGCCCCCCCCATCAGATCAGGCCACGCTCCTTGTTTTCAGAATCAGCTTGGGCCAGGGGACCTCAACACCCCCCCCCCAAGACCCAAAGAGAGGCTGGGGGCCCAGACCCCTGGCTCCCACACCCTAAGCCTCGGCTGAGAGCAGTAGGGGGAGGGGAGGGGGTGCACCCAGAAAAGCTTGGCATCTTTAATTAAAAAGTGATTTAAATAAATTTTCTGCTCCAAAACCCCCAAACCCCTATCTGGGGGCAGGGTGTGTGTGGCAGTGATTAAAGGCTCTCTCTCCCCTGCCCCTCTGCCTGCCTTAAAGGGCCCGCGTCACCCGAGGGACAGTTTCAGGGGGAGAACCCATTGGCTTGAGGACCCGGGACTCAGACAAGGTGCCCAGAGTCCTGGCACCCACGAGTTTAACCATTTCACCATCACTCCTCACTCCTCAAGCCCAAGGCTCATCCAGCTGATGGGGAGATCGAGGCTTAGAGAAGGAAGAATTGGTCTGAGGTGGGTCTGGACCCCAGATTCCCGGAGGAGACCCAGGGATAGCCGGGAAGGAAGGTTGGTGGTGTGCCGAGGGGGGTTCAGAGGACAAGAGTCAGGGACACAGAGAAAGACAGGGATGGAGATCCTGGATGAGACAGAGAGAGTGAGGGCCGTCGAGAAAGAGATCCAGGGAGAGACAGAGATGGGGGCGGGGGCTGGAGGTGAAGCCGAATCCTGGGTGGACGAGGAACGGCCTTCCCCGGACCCGGGGGGAGCAGGGCCATCATCCTTGCCCTCGGCCAGAGCCCTCCAACTTGCCCTCTCCCTCTGGGAAGTGCTGCTGCTGTCCTAAACTCAGTCCTTCATGCTGTAGCTCCGGCTCTCTCACCCCCTTCCCTGGCCTGGGTGGTTTGGTTTAATCTCCACAAGCTGGGAGGAGGTAAGCGCAGCAGGGTGTGGCAGAGGTGGAGCTGTTTATGAGGGTCATAAAAATATCCTTAGAGAGCCCAGCAGGGGTGGGTGTACGGCTTGCAGCCTGCCCTCTCAACCCTCTTCTCTCTCTAGAGACTCTGTCTCCCCCTCCCATCTCTGCCCTCCTTTCTCTGGGTCTTTGTCCCCTCCTCCAATTTCTGTCCCTTTCTCTCTGGATCTCTGTCTCATTTCTCTCTGGAGCTCTTACTCTGGGGTGATGGCTTGTAACTTTTGGGGGGTCAAGTATCCTTTTTGATCATAGGATGAAAACTATGGGCCATCTCCCTAAAAAAACACATAAGCACCAAGAGCATAATTTGCCAGGCAACCTGAGAGAGTTCATAGGCCTCTTGATACCCACTTATACATCCCCTCGGGAATCTGAGGCCACCAGAGGCTAAAGACACTACTGTAGAAAAGTCAGTAAGAGAATGAATCCCAGGGGTCTCAACCTCCCTCCACCCAAGCCCATGCCCTCTCCTGCCCTCGATGGCCTCCAAAACATTCCTGCCCCAGGGCCTTTGCACCTGCCATTCCTCTGCCTGGAATGATCTTCCCCAGATATCCGTGTGGCTCCCTCCCTCCCCTTCTTCAGGTCTCTGCTCAGATGTCACCTCCTCTGAGAACTTGCCCTGTCCAGCTTTTGTCATCCCCCTGTCCTTATTCTGTTTCATCTCAGAGCACTTATCACCTCCAGGCATGATTTTATACTTACACATTTATTTACCGGACTAATCTCTCTCCCCCACACCATCCCCAGTAGCATGTGAGCACCGGGAGGCCAGGAACGGTTGTCTTTTGTTCTCCGCTACATCTCCAGAACGTCACGCAACACACAGGAGGCACTCAATAAACTTTTGTTGCAGAAATCTTTCTTTAATTAGAACACCAGTTTCAAAGGCTGCCTGGGTCCCAGGCTCCTCCAGGAATCAGATCAAAGCTGTGAACCTGCTCTCCAGCAGATGTGTAACCAGGCACATCGTTTACCCTCAATTTTGGAGATTCCATCACAAATTCCCTGAGAGCTGTTGAGCGGGTATCAGGCTAAGAAACTTCCAAAAGGCAAAGGTGAAAAATTGGCAGAGGGGGAGAGTGATAGTTCCAGGCATGTGCGCGCATGCGCGCGCACACACCCCAGTTACACACCCACTATATTCAGAAACAGAAACAACACACCCGCACCAGGCATGATCCAACAACCAGACACACAGACAGACACAGCTGGGGACACACACACACAGACAGATGCTTTCAGGCAAGCGCACAAGTGTCCTTGTCTCCCGGGGTGGGAAGTTGTGGGGGGGCCGCTGGAGCAGGAATAGAAAGTACAACATAGGGTTCGGTTACTTCCAGCCTCTGGTTCTCCTCTGAGCTGTCTCCCAGTCAGAGAGAGAGAACAGGGAAAGGGTGAGGGGGAGAAGGCCTGATCAGAGGGCCTGAGCGGGAGCGCGGGCGGCCAGGAGAGGGGCAGAGATGTGGGGTGCAGAGATGGGAGAGAGACACAGACACAGAGACAGAGAGAAAAGAGAGAGAAAGAAATGGAGAGAGAGAAACTTGAAGACCTAGAGAAAAGAGGGAAGCAGGGAGATGGAGAGAGAGAGAGACGGGGTCGGGTGGAAAGGAGGAGGAAAGCGGGGAGAGAGAGAGACAGGGACCTGGGGCGGCCGGGGCGGGGAGAGGCGGAGAAGAGCCGAGCGCGGTGGGAGGAGAGCGCGCGACGTGGAGAGAGGAAGGCAGGAGGGGTGGGGACCGAGGCAGAGCAGACGCTGCGAGACGCCGAGGCGAAAAACCGCCCCCGCGCGCGGCCGCCGGGAGGCGGGAGGGCGAGGGGAGGGGAGGGGCCTCCGGACGCTCCCGCCCCGCCCCGCCCCGCCCCGCCAGCGGCCGAGCCGCCGGCGGACAGTGGGTTAAGCATCTCCGCTGTGGAACTTCCGGATGTGACCACAGAGAGAGGGAGAGACCGGGAGAGGGGGAGAGGGGGAGAGAGGGAGAGACGGAGCCGCCAGCATCCCTCCGGCCCGCCAACGCCGGGACCCCGCACCGCGCTGGGAGCCGCCGCCCGCCGCCCGCCCGCCGGGCCGGGCCCCCTCGCGCCCCCCTCTGCCCCGCCTCTCGGTCTGTGGATCTCGGGCTGGTTCCATCCTCCAAGGACCCGGGGGAGGGACTGGGGGCCTCGGGGAGGGGGCCTCGGGCGGCCCTCCCCCGCCTTCTCGCCCCTGCCCTCGCTGGCAGGAGCCCCTAGCTGTGACCCCCGCGGGGGCAGGAGGCTGGGGGTCCATGCTCGGAGCCTCTGCACGGCCCGGCGGCTGCCGCTGACGGCGGTGGGGGTGGGGGGGCCGGGCGCCCAGCCTCCTGCCCCACCCCCTGGCGTCGGCACCGCGGGCCATCTGGGGCCGCTGCCCCTGGCTGCGCCCTCCCCGCCGGCTAGGCCCTGGAGGGACCCGGGAGCTGCCGCCGGCATCAGCCCATGGCCCGGAGGGTAGGTCTGAGGGCGGGCGATCCTGTGCCCCGGCCGGTGGTCGCACGCCCCATCCTTCCATCTCCTCCCTGGGGAGCTCTGGCCCCCATCAGCCCATCCTGCTCTCTCCACCATCTCTTTCTCTGCCTCCCCTCTCCCTGCCCCTGAATCTCCCCTCTTCCTAACCCCGGCTCTCCCCTGTCTCTGCCCCTCAGTCTCCCCTCTCTGCCCCTGGTCTCCCCTCCATCTCAGGCCCTTTATCCTACCCACCCCCTTCTTTTTCGTCCCTCCCCCATCCTTCTCCCTGGTCTACTTTTGTTCCAAGCCCTCCAGAGGGTTAGGTGTGGGCACAGTGCTGGGAGAGGTGGGTCTCACCAGGCTGGACCAAGGGACTCTCTTTCGCTCTCCTGGGGTTGGAGAGACAGGCGAAGAGGTGAGCAGGCACCTTTGGGGGTGGAGGTGGGGCAGGAATACCGCAGGGTTCGAGGACATCCCAAGATGTGCGTTGAGCAGTGGAGGGCGGTTGCATTCAACTTCAGTGCTCAGGAGAAGTTAGGAGAAAAGGAAAAGAAAAGACACACACACACACTCAGCCCTCCGTGCACACACCCGCGATGGCAGGAACACTGGTGCTCCTCTCTCTCCAGTCCCTTTGCCTCTTTGAACCTCAGTTTCTTCATCTCCGAGGAAAGGATCGGACGTGGGTGACTTAAAGGTCCCCTGGCTTCACCGGGGCGTGTGCTTCTGTGACGAGAGGACACAGAAATCTCACACGTGATTTCTCTTTGGGGCTGTTGGCACAAGTGCGTTTGTGTGGTTGAGCCGGGTTATACTTTGGTTCAACAAGTGTTTATTGAATGTGCGCGAGGCACTGTGCTAAATGTCTCATGCATTGATTCATTCACTCACTCATTCATTCCTGCGCCTGGCTTTTGGCTGTGTGTGTGTGTGTGTGTGTGTGTGTGTGTGTGTGTGTGGTGGGTCCACATGGGGAGTGCAGGGTGACAAGATGCACTCAGACGTGCATATTCATCTGTGAAATGAAATTGCAGCGGGGGAGACTGTATGCGTACATTTGTGTACAAACATTGCACTGCTTTGATGCGCAGTGCCCATGGACGAGAATCAATCTCTCTCCCCTCCTCTCTCTCCCCTTCTCTGTCTCTCTGTCTCTGTCTCTCGCTCTCTCTCTCTCTGCCCCCCGTCTCCCTTTGCCTGTTTCTCCTGTATCTTCTCTCTGTGTGTATCTCTCTCCCTCTCTGCTCTTCTCTCTGACTCTTCATCTCTCTTTATCTCTTGTCTCTTTCTCCACCTTTTTTGTCTCTCTCACCATTTCTCTCCCTCCCTCTCTCTCTCTCTCCCTCTAATCTCTCCTTCCCTCTGTCTTTCTCTTGCATCTCCCTCCCAGTCTCTTCTCTCACATGTCTCTCCCTCTCTCTGAATCTCTCTCCCCCCAACTCTCTGTGAGAAGCTGGCAGTTACCAGCCAGCCAATCCCTGACCCCGCAACCCTGACCCTCAGATCCAAGACCTGGGTCAGTCTCTCTCCCCTGGACCTTCCTGCCCCCACACTGGGAGTCTCTGACGGGACATTTGTCACAGTCCACGGGCCCAAGGGAAGGCTTGAGGACAGGGCCTTCAGTCCCACCCAGACAGCTCCTTGGGACATCGGGGGGCCTGAGGGAGCAAGGCTGGGACACTTGGGGACGGTGGGGCAGGTGACTGGGGCAAGGAGGGGGCATTTCCTGGGTGCGAGGGTAGGGAGGTTTCTCGTCGGTGCTGACACCTCCCTGGGGCTCTTCCCCTCTCCCCTCCCCCCACCCAGTACGATGAGCTACCCCACTACCCCGGCATCGTGGACAGCACTGCAGCCCTGGCTGGCTTCTCGGAGGCGGTGCCCTCGGCACCGAGAGCCCCCGGGCCCTACGGCCCCCACCGGCCTCCCCAGCCCCCGCCCCTGGGCTTGGATAGTGATGGCCTGAGGAGGGAGAAGGATGAGATCTACGGGTGAGTGGGGACAAGGCTAAGGGCCTCCTGCCCTGTTTCTTTGTCTCTCTGGATATGTTTCTCTTCTCTGACTCTGTCTCACTCTGTCTCTGTCTCTCCACCTCTTCCCTCTGGGTCTCCTGTCCACCTCCCGGTTGCGCCATACTTCCCAGCCCCCCTGCCCTCCCCTCATGAACTCTCACCTCTCCTGCTTTCCCCAGACACCCGCTCTTCCCGCTGCTGGCCCTGGTCTTTGAGAAATGTGAATTGGCCACGTGTTCTCCCCGTGATGGGGCTGGGACTGGGCTGGGCACACCCCCAGGCAGTGACGTATGCTCCTCCGATTCCTTCAATGAGGACATTGCAGCCTTTGCCAAGCAGGTGGGCACCCGGCATCCGCTGTGCTCCAGGAGAACCAGTGAA
Organism: Kogia breviceps; assembly: GCF_026419965.1. Classification (NCBI taxonomy): domain Eukaryota; kingdom Metazoa; phylum Chordata; class Mammalia; order Artiodactyla; family Physeteridae; genus Kogia; species Kogia breviceps. The sequence continues at coordinate 7,564,186 of NC_081327.1, forward strand.
GTGGGGTGGGCAGGAGGCAGGATGTGCCCTCCCCGGCCTCTCTCTTTCTCCCAGGTCCGCTCCGAGAGGCCTCTCTTCTCCTCCAACCCGGAGCTGGACAATCTGGTGAGACCTGGGCCCTCCCCAGCTCCTCCTCCTCCAAGGGGGTCTCCTGTTCCACCCTCCATAGCCCTGGGATTGGTTGTGGGAGCAAAGAGGAGACCACCTGGCCCACGTCCTCAGATAGTGATAATTGTTGCCCATTTGCAATGCAGTGTAGCCTAGAGTTTGAGAACAGGGGCTCGATGGCCTGAGTTCGCATCCCAGCTCTACACTTACTTACTAGTTCTAAGAACCAGGGCAAGTAGTTCCATCTCCCTGGGACCCGTTTTCCTCATCTGTACAGTGTAGCTAGTAATAATTTCTATCTTGTAGGGCTGTTGTGAGTGTGTAATGAGTTAAAGAGAGTCAAGCATGTAACACAATGCCTGGCACTGAATGGGGACTCATTAAGTGTTCGCTGTTCTATCAGTCAGAACAGGACTCACACCAAAATGAATAAAAGCAGTTAGCTGTAAAGGAGAGAGGAGAGGAGAGAGAAGAGAGAGAAAGGGAAGAGGAGGAGAGGGATAGGGAGAAATACCCCGGCTTCTCCCTTCCTTTTGCTTTCCAGCTCCCACCAGATCTTCCTATTGGCTGAACCCTTTGGCAAAGGGCTCTGGGAAATGTAGTTTTCAGGTGAAGGGTGGGAAATGGATCCAAGGGCAAGCAGGCAAAGGATGTGGTGTTCTTATTAGAGCTCTCACCTGAGCTCACTCCTCTTGTGATGGATCCTCTTCTGTCTCTTGCACCTCTTGCTTCTCTTTCTTTGTTTCTGATCTCAATCTCACACTCCCTTGTTCCTTAATTCTGGGTCTCCATCTCTGTTCTCTATTTCTCTCTGCCCCTGTCATTTTGCCTCTGTCTCTCTTTGCACTCTTTTTCTGTTTGTCATCCAATGCACTTTTTCTGTTTCTCTCTCTTCTTCTTCCTCCTCCCCCCCTCTTCTTCTTCTCTTTTTTCACCTCCTCCTCTTCCTTCTTCTCTGTATGGCTCCCTCGCTCCCCCTCTCCCTCCCCTCTTGTGTCTCTGTTTCCAGATGATACAGGCCATTCAAGTGCTACGCTTCCACCTGCTGGAGCTGGAGAAGGTGAGTGCTTCTCACTTCCCTCACGCCCTCCCTTGCCCCCCACCCCTTCCCTTCTTGCCCCCTGCACCCCTCCTTCAGGCTCTCTCCCCACCAGAGTTGGGGCAGAAGGCCACCCCCATCCCCGTACACCCCAGCCCTGGCCCCCGGGTGGCCCCCCCAGTACCCCGGTGCCCCCTCAGGTCCACGACCTGTGCGACAACTTCTGTCACCGCTACATCACCTGCCTCAAGGGAAAGATGCCCATAGACCTGGTCATCGAGGATCGGGACGGCGGCTGCAAGGAGGACCTCGATGACTACCCGGCCTCCTGCCCGAGCCTCCCAGATCAGGTGGGCCCCGGGACGGGGCAACAGGCATTGCCCTGGAGCCAAAGGCACGCCCAGAGAGCTGGGTCCCAGCATCAGGGCACACGCAACACACCACACAGCCTCAGACAGCCACAGTCAGACATGGCCTGACCACAGGACACGCACCAACTATGCAACAGCTACACAGACTGCAATACAGCTGGATGACAGCACACATATACACCCCAGCACCTGAAGATACCACACATAGACTTGGCTACACCCACATAGGTTCACAAACAGCCACAAAACCCGTGACACTCACAGTCAGGTGATAGCGTACGCCACACACGTAAACACTCACAGCCCGACGGCATGATAGCATCATAGATCACACAGCCTGATTGAGATGTTGTCGTTCTAGAGTGTGAGTGTGTGAGTGTGTGCAGTACACACACCTCAACAACATAACAGCCACCCAGCTGGAGATGGAGCCAAATGGCCCCAGATCCTACGACATAAACTCAGCTACAGCCACACTTAGACCAGAGCGACAAGAGTGCCTGCACACACACACACACACACACACACACGCACACACACACGCACACACATGCACATGCTGCCCTAACCTCTTTTTCTTTTTTATAAATTTATTTCTTTATTTTTGGCTGCATTGGGTCTTTGTTGCGGCGCGCGGGCTTTCTCTAGTTGCGGCGAGCGGGGGCTGTTCTTCGTTGCGGTGCGCGGGCTTCTCACTGCGGTGGCTTCTCTTGTTACGGAGCACGGGCTCTAGGCGCGCGGACTTCAGTAGTTGTGGTTCATGGGCTCTAGGCGCGCGGGCTCAGTAGTTGTGGCACACGGGCCTAGTTGCTCCGCGGCACGTGGGATCTTCCCGGACCGGGGCACGAACCCGTGTCCCCTGCATCGGCAGGCGGATTCTCAACCACTGCGCCACCAGGGAAGTCCTACCCTAACCTCTTAACAGCTGGACTGCTGTAGGTGTGGGCCCACACCTTGCCACTCAATGGCCACGTGGCCCCAGATTCATTCAGTCTCAGATACAATCAGACGGTAGTTTCATAGACGTAGGCACCCAGGCAACAATCACACAACAGCTGTGCGGATCCCAGGGAGGTCCATACCCACAAGGCGGTCCCACTATCAACACAGCCATTATACAACCTGACACCCGCACCCGAGTACAGGCACGTGGCCGCACCCCAACCATGCAGACTCGAGCATGCGCGCACAGCAGTCACAGATGAGCCTCAAGGACGCTCTGGCCCACGATGCGTACTGTGCACCTGCTCGGTAACGCATCGTGTGCGTGTGCTGATCAGTTACAACCCCCTTGGCGGCATGGCCATGACCTGTATCTTCACACAGCTGCCAACACACCCCTGTGGCCATCGTCCCCCGCCGAAGAATCACGGAGCTGCCTGCCCGCTCCTGCAGGACTCGGGAGAACCACACACTGTCTCCCAGACAGGACGCCAACCCCGAGAGCTACAGCCACAAGCTTAGAAAAAAATAAATGTAGCCTCGCATGTGTCAGATATAGCCACCTGGCCGGTTGAGACGGTGACACAGCCATGCTCAAATACGGCTGCGTGTCTTAGCTCTGCCCGTGTGACGCCTCTCCTCCAGGGACAGCCTTGCCTGGTCAGGCTCGGACGTAGGCACATTCACACTCACATGCCGCGGGACAGTCTCAGGACAGCCTCAGGTACCCTGACGCGGGCGCTCATCCGGTCAGATCCAGTGCCGGCAGGGCAGGGTGACGATTCCAGCAATGCTCAAAAGCCTCCAGACCTACTGATTCTGTCGTTTGCACACAGCCCATCCCCAATGCCCTCTAACTCTAAATTCCACACAGATATTCTGAGCCCCGAGAAAACTTCTCTAAGGTGCCGTGTCTCGGGCTGAGCCCTAGAAGGACACAAATGATGCGTCCACACCGGGTCCTTTGCAGGGGTGGGGGACTAATTACAAAGCAGGGGGCAGGGCTGTACCCCAGGGCTCAGCAGGTGGCTGTTGCCTTCCACCCAATCTGCCTCCCAACAAGTGAGGAACCTTAAACCAAATGACAAAGACGTGATGTATCTGTACAGGTGGCTGGGCCTCCTGGGACACAGAGCTGGGGCAGGGGGTGAATTCAATACATTGTCAAGTCCCTCAAAGTGTGTAGGACTTTGGATAAAGAAAATACAACCCCCGACTCCCTGATCTGCAATGTGGAGACCCCCAAACCTCTGAAAACTAAAAGTTGGTGTTTTCTTCCCCCGTAAGTTTAGTGCAAACTCATTTGGCAGCAAAATCTGACCTGAGCTAATGAGAGGCTATTTATAGCCTTTATTTATTCCACTTAGTTGAATATTCATCCATTTTGCTGCAGAAATGTTAACGAGTTTGATGACGAGGTTATGCCCCAGACACTGTGGAGGTGTTAGGAGGTACGTGGCGTGTGCACTGATTCACTGCCTAAAGACGTGAAAAGTTTTGAATTTTGAAAGAGCGCTGGCTTCCAGGGATTTCTGATAAGGTGCCAGGGATCTGGACGAGCTCATCTTCCCCGAGTGATTGCTGTGTGCCTTCACGTAAATTAACTCATTGAATCCTTACCACACTCTGTGAGGGGCGGGGGGGGGATGGTTGCTATCCTCCATTTTTGCAGTTGAGGAAACTGAGGCACAGAGAGGTGAAGTGACTTGCCCAAGGTCACACAGCCAGGAAAGAGGCAGACACAGTCTTCACACTCAGGACTCCCAGCTCCAGAGCCCGTGGTCTTAGCCACTGTAGTGTATTATACCCCAAGCCTTGGCACTGACTTCCAACTCCTGTTTTGCAGAATACTGTATGGATTAGAGACCATGAAGACAGCGGGTCTGTACATTTGGGGACCCCGGGTCCATCCAGCGGGGGCCTGGCCTCCCAGAGTGGTGACAACTCCAGTGACCAAGGTGAGAGGCTTGAGAGGCGGAGGGGAAAGGTGGGAGTCCGTCTGAGGATTGAAGTTAGACCGCAGGTAGGACTTCCAGAGGGGCAAGGATGACTGGGGTGTGGGGTGGTGCCTTGGGGGAGGGTTCTGGGTCCCTCTGGTCCCCCACCTTTCCCGTCCACAGCACAGCACGCCTCTCCCTGCTCAGGAGATGGGCTAGACACAAACGTGGCCTCTCCCAGTTCTGGGGGAGAGGACGAGGAGCTGGACCAGGAACGGCGGAAAAACAAGAAGAGAGGGATCTTCCCCAAGGTGGCCACCAACATCATGAGAGCCTGGCTGTTCCAGCACCTCTCGGTGAGAGCCCTGGGGCCCCGGTGCGGGGTGGGCAGCGAGAGAGAGAGATGGAGAAGGATGGCTACACAGAAACTGAGGCCCGGAGAGAGACCCAGAGACGGGAGACTGAGGCAGCAGGGAAATATTGAGGGAAAATCTCAAGCAGATGGGGCTCGACAAGAGCAAACGTCCCTGAGCACTACGTGTGCGCCAGGTGCCACGAAGGGCTCTGGACGCCTTCAGTCCTCTCCCCCACCCCCGACCCTCCCATCCAGTCACCCACCCATCAGTCACGCACCATCCAGCCAAACATACCCGGTGAGGACAGGGATGCTATTAGCTCCATTTCGCAGATGAGGAGACTGAGGCCCGGAGGTCTCACAGCCAGAAGTGTGTTCAAATGCAGGCGGTGTGGCCTTCATCACCAAGCCAGCCACCCTGCCTCAAGGAGACAGGAGGACAGACAGGGAGAGGCCGAAACAAAGATGGAGATGGGGAGTGATGGAGAGCGTTGAGTCAGAGCAAGAGAGACACAGGGGGAGACTGAGTCACATTGGGGGAGAGAGACAGACAGACACAGAGGAAGATAGAGATCGGGACGGGGAGAGACACGCACAAGGACCTAACGGACTCAGAGGGGGCTGGTGCTGGGCTTGGCCTCCTTTCTCCAGGGCGGTGGAGTTCCCCCAGTACCCCCCTCCCCCAGCTCCACCTCCCCGATGAGAGCTGGCCAACTCGCCTCTAACTGCTGGAAGAGGCGGGGGGACACCCACCGGTGTAATTGCCCGAAGCTTGGCTCTGCCTCCCTCCACTGGGCCCCGGGGAGCACGGAGGAGCTCAGACACGCCGCCGTCTCTCCTGGCCTGGCCTCAGCCTGGGCTCACCAACTCCCCGGGACCCTTGGGATCAGAGGGCAGCCAGGCAAGCAGGGTGACTCTTGCTGGTGGCCACAGCACCCGTACCCCTCAGAGGAACAGAAGAAACAGCTGTCGCAGGACACGGGGCTCACCATCCTACAGGTCAACAACTGGTGAGTGACACGGGAGGCCTGGGCGGTCCGTGGGCCGGCCCGGGGTGGGAGGCCGGGCGCTGTCCGCGGTGCTGACGGAGGCCCCAGAGCCCCTCGGAGCCTCTCTTCTTCCTGCCTCTGCTTTGCCGCCCCTGTGTCCGTCCGCTCTTGCCTGCTCTCCCTCTGTCCCTGTGTATTCATTTCTGCCTCTCTTCTACTCCCTCTTTGCACCCTCCTCCGTTTCCATGACCCCCTCCCAGGTTCATTAATGCCCGGAGACGCATCGTGCAACCGATGATCGATCAATCCAACCGCACAGGTACAGAGAGAAGGTGGGAAGAGAGGGCCTAGTGTTCCTGGGGGAGTATCAAAGCCTGAACCAGGCATCCTGGGGCTCAGCCTGCACCCGTCAACTCCCCTAGCAGGGCAGGGTGCAGCCTTCAGCCCAGAGGGCCAGCCCATGGGGGGCTACACGGAGACTCAGCCGCAAGTGACTGTCAGGCCCCCAGGTAAGCCCCGCCCCCGAACTAAGCCACACCCCCAGCACTCCAGGCCCCTCCTCCAAACAATGTGCCCCACCCTCTGGGACTAAGTTCTTGAAAAATACCTTGCTTCATTTGCTTAAGAGGGGAGTCGGGATGCAAATGCAGATTTCCCGGTCCCCCACCTTTCCTCCCAGAGTTTGCTTCTCCCAGGCTTCAACCACCCATTGGAAAGCTCCACTTTTCCTTAAAGGACCAGCACCTCTTAAAGGAGGACCCAGTTTGTCCTGATAGAGGAGTCCCCTGGGAAGGAAGGGGGAGTGGGGCCTATGGGGGTGTCTGGTGAAGACCACTAACACTCCTCTTTTGTCTTCCAGGATCAATGGGGATGAGTTTGAACTTAGAAGGAGAGTGGCATTATTTATAGAGGCTGGAGTCAGGAGAAATGTGAGTGTCCTAGGTCTAGGGGCACTGGGTTGGAGATCGTGCTATTCTCAACCCTTCGTAAGACCTCCAGACTCCAACAGTGAGCCCACCCAGAGCAGGGTCAGCCTGCGCCCCTGGACTGAGCATTCTCCAGTTCATCCATCCTTCCGTCAATTCACCCCTACATATATTTATCCATCCCACAAACCCACCATCCATCCAAACAGACATTCACCCACTCATTCATTCATCTCTCCGCCCACCTGTCCACTCATCCATCCACCTCCAAACTGATCCACCCCCGACACATCCACCCTCTTATTCATGCATTCATCCACCTACCTACCTACCTGCCTGCCCATGGATCCACCCGTGTACGTATCCACCACCCTTCATCCATCAGAAGATACATCTACCCACTCATTCACCCACCTCCACATCGATCCACCCACCCACATGTCCACCCACTTGTCAGCTTACCCATGCATTCACCCACCCACCTACCCACCCATTCATCCACCCATCCACGTATTACGTACACTTCCAAACATATATTGACATGCCTCAGGTAGGGTCCAGCTCTTGAGAAGATGCTGGGCTCATGAGGAAGTGGACATCAGAAACCAATGGCAATCTAGTCTAACAGTTCAAACAATAAAACACAGCTATCATCAGCTATCTCTGAGGTATCAGGGAAGACTTTGTAGAAGAAGTGGCTTCTGGGTAGGGCATTGAAGGATGAATAGGAGACCGGTGGGCAGAAGGTTGAGAGCAAGGTCGCAGGGTGCATTCTTTTACCCTCCCAGGGCTGAAGTCTAGAGCATCTTCTCAGTCTTTACAATAACCCCCAAAGAGAGAAGCTCTTATTAGTTTCATTTTACAGATAAGGCAACTGAGGCTCGGAGAGAAGAGTTCATTTGTGCAGGTTCACTCAGCTTAGAAAAGCAGAGAGAACAGCATGTACAAACACCCAGGGTTGAGAGGCTGCCTGGAGTTTCTAAAGCACAGATCAGATCTTGACTCTCCTTGGATTAAAACCCTTCTGTGGCTCCCTAGTGCCCATTGGATGAGGTCCAAACTCCTTGGTTTGGCATCTATTCATTCATTCATTCCATACACATTCCCTGAGCAACTGTGTGCCCAGCCCTGTGCTGGGTGGTGATGGGGACACAGCAGTGACCATGACAGCCCAGCCCTGTTCCCATGGGGCTCACAATCCAGCGGGGGAGACAGATCTGTCCCCAGACAGTAATGACCTACAGTGGGCAGGGCTGGGAGGAGGGAACCCAAGACCTGGAAGAACCCAGAGGGGGCATCGGGCCCAGGCTGGGGGGTTCAGGGAGGACTTCCTGGAGGAGGGCACTTTGGAGCTGAGACCAGGAGAATAAGAGGAGTGAGACAGGAACGCAAGGAACAGTATATGCAAAGGCTATGAGACAGTCCTCACTACACACACATGTACATACAAAGGGACTGGGCTGGGCTGAGGCTGGTGAGTCAAATGGGTGAGTAATGAAATCAGGGCCCACAGAAAGGCTGGGAGATGAGAGTGGAGACCTGCAAGGGCTTAGGCTTGGAGAGCACTGGAAGCCTGAGCCTGGGAGGAGAGGTTTCTTCAGTGCCCGGCAGGTCTGTTGTGGTCTCAGCTCTGCCCTGACCAACTGCAGACAGGTGAGCCCTGGTCCAGAGTCAGGGGACCCCTGGGACCAGGAGTGATGGAGGGAGGGAGCTTCTTATCCTGCTCCCCAAGCAAGCCGCCTTTTCTCCCTCCACTTCTCTCTCCACTCTTTTCTGTCTCTCCCAACCCCTGCCTTTTCCTCTTTGTCTCTCCCTTTATTTCTGTCTCTCTCATTCTTTCTCTTTCCACGTCTCCATCTCTGATTATCTCGATGTCTCTTCTCTATCCTGCTCTGTCTGTCCCTCTCGCCTTATCTTTTTTTTAAAAAAAAATTATTTATTTTTGGCTGCATTGGGTCTTTGTTGCTGCACGCGGACTTTCTCTAGTTGCAGAGAGCAGGGGCTACTCTTCATTGCGGTGCACGGGCTTCTCATTGTGGTGGCTTCTTGTTGCAGAGCACAGGCTCTAGGTGCGCAGGCTTGTGGCACGCGGGCTCAGTAGTTCTGGCTCACGGGCTCTAGAATGCAGGCTCAGTAGTTGTGGCACACGGGCTTAGTTGCTCCGCGTGGGATCTTCCCGTACTAGGGCTCGAACCCGTGTCTCCTGCATTGGCAGGCGGATTCTTAACCACTGCGCCACCAGAGAAGTCCTCCTTATCTTTATCTCTTTCTTTGTCTTGACTGTCTCCTTGTCTTTTTTTTCATCTCTGTCTGTCTCTTTTCCTCCATTTCTGGTCTGATTCTCTGCCTCTGTCTCTCTGTGTGTGTGTGTGTGTCCCTCTCACTGTGGGGCTGGTGGGGATAGCACAGAAGGCCTGATGTAGGTCCAGACCCCCTCCCCATCTCCTGACTTGGCCTCTCCTCTCCTCTCCACAGACCCCAACCTCTGGACTGTGACTGCCAGGCTCATACCCGCTTCTGGTCGACGCCTGGCCCTCTGGCTTCAGGACCCCACCTCCTATGGCCCCCCCAACTCAATGCCTACCTCCCTGGGGCCCTGCCGGGACATGAGGGGCCTGAGCGCCCACTCGAGGGTCTCTCAAGGACAAAGACAAGGCCTCCAGGCCCTGTGCCCCACTTCTGCCCTCACCTTTGCCTGGAACCCGAGCTGAGACCCTGGGCCTGGGTGTTCAGAAGATGGCGGCTGGGTACCCCCCCACCCCTAGGACAGAGAAGGGATTGGGGGTGGGCTGGGGCCATCAGGGAAGGAGGGTCACCCAGATCCGACATTTAGAGTGGTTCCCTTCATCCTCCCAGCCCACCCTCTTTCCCCCTCCCCCACCCCCCTCTTGTGTTGTCTTCTACCTTTTTTTTTTTTAAGCATAAAGTCTTAAAAACAAAAGGCCACCAATCTGAGTTTGTGGGTCTCTTCCATGATTCAAATTCTCATCAGTTTGAAGCTCATGAATCACTAATTATAATAATAATTGATGCTCTTTATCCTGCTCTCTCCTCAGGCCCTCTGTATGTATCAGTTAGCTATTGCCGTGTAACAAACCATAGCAAAGCTTCATGGTTCAACAGGCCAATTAATTTTTAGCACATTAATCTACGGGTTGATGTAGTAGGCTGAGCTGGGCAGTTCTTGTGGGCTCTCTTGTGTATCTGTGGCCAGCCACAGGTCAGCAAGGGGGCTCTGCTGGCAGGCAGTGGGGACAACAGGAGTGACTGGGCTGCATGGTAACATACCCCAGCAGGCTGACCTTGTTTGTGGAAAATGACCAGCTCAGTCCCCCTTCGGGGTGTCTGTCCTGGCTGTTCCCTTTGCCTGGGACACCTTCCTGGCTCAGAGGTCACCTCTGCAAAGACACAGGAACAGCCAAACCAAAGCACCCCACTCTGTCCACCACTCTCTCTCACCTCATTCCCTGTCCCCCATCACCCCCTCCCTGGAATTCTTTCCATCACTTATTTGCCTATTCATTATTGGCTGGAACCTCAGCACTTCCAGAAGGCAGGAGTTTGTCTCTCTCTGTCACCGTGGTGCCCTGGGGCCTCAGACAGCAAGCACCCTATACGCAGCAGGTGCCTGGGAAACAGGTGGAGAGCGGAGGAAGAAATTCCATAGCTCTGAGACTCAGCCACCTTCCCCTCGTCATTCATTCCTCCCGGCCACGGGTGTGCCCTGTGCCACGCACCCTCTGCTCGCCCCTGAACTTGAGTGAACAAACCCGAGACCCTGCCCTGGGGCAGCTGACGTCCTAGTGGGGAAGACCCGCGATGATCCAAATAACTGAGCACATCATTTCGTCTGTTAGAAGCTGACAGTGTCGTAAAAAGCAGCAGCAGGGTAGGGCTGGGAGTACAGGTGGCTCTTTTACACATTTATTTACCCTTTCTCTAGTGCGTGCTGTGCCCGGCTCTGTTCCAGGAGCTTTATACCTATCAATCTGGTGAACGCTTACCACTAAGCCTCGGCCTCAGGAGGAGCTATGATCACTGACCACATTTCCCAGATCAGGAAACTGAGGCCCAGAGAGGTGAAATCGTTCGCCCCGGGTCACAGAGCTGGAGAGTGGGTGTTCCCATTAGAGCCCAGGCAGGCTGTGAGCTAACCACTTGCCTCACAACCTCTCATTTTAAAAGATAGAATTCTAAGACTCTATGATTTCTAAAGGGCCTGTATCACCAGCTGTTTTCTGAGTTACATATTGTTTTGGTGACTATGATTACAGTTTGTCTCTCCCCAAACTCCGGGGGACTGGAGTGGGATGGAGGAGGGATATACAGCAAGAAGGACTTCCAACGCCTCCCCACTTTTGAGGAGGGTGGGGGAGGGTTATGGGGGAGGGGGCAGGGCTGGGCCAAGGCCTGAGGTCTACATCAAGCGGAGGGCTTTGTATTTCTGCAACCTGGCCTGGCTGGCAAAGGGACACTGGCAAGTGGTGGAAGGGGAAGCTCTCCTCTCCCCCTCCCCCACCTGGTTGAAAATACCTCTCATTTAATCCTCTCTAATTAAATCAATTGGCTGTGCCGTGGGGGAGGAGGGAAACTGGGAGGGAGGTTAATTGTAACTAAAAATACCTCCCCCACTTCCTGGTTGAGGAGCCAGCTGAACCTGGAGTTCTGAGGCCGCCTGTGCAGCGGGTGAGTGTTGCTGAGCGGACGGGGCAGAGAGGTGGAGACTCTGATGGTCTGCAGGGTGGCCCGTGTGGGGCTGGATGGCAGGGCCGGGTGGTCACTGGGGTTGGTGCATGTGCGTGTGTGTGGTGACACTTGCATGCCTGCTGAGGCCATGGATTTAGGATGCTGGGGTTGACGTGCCGTTGTGGGGAGGGGCATCGGTGTAGCGGCCGCCTCCAGGAG